>NC_080671.1:308833387-309159331 GCF_030247195.1 Topomyia yanbarensis | reverse complement strand
AGCAAATAAAATGACAATAATAAATTGGTTTCTTTCTCCGCGAACAGTTGAATAAGGTGCCGATTGTTATGTTATCATTATTCACGCGCGTTGTTAAGCTATCTCAAGCGCATTTTAAACGGTATAAAATTAGCACTGGCTTTGTATGTCGAATATACAACCGATGACGCCAACTTTTACGCTAATTACCAGAACAAAAATGGGGACAAAAAGAACGAAAAGAAACTAACTTGTCACCTTTTTCGTCAATAATCAAGATAGAATATTTCTATACTCATGAAGCAATATAATTAATATCACAATAAATAACAGAGTGCATGCACTATTTCAAAGACTTAAGTATTCTGTACAACGAGAACAATTAATTTAATTGATTTAATGGGCTAAAAGTAAGACGACTACCGAAAATTGATAACTGGCTTTCGATTTTTCTCGGGAACCGTCCATTCTCAACCCTCATAAATGATTCAACAGCCATAATTTCACTCATACAAGAGCATGCGTATTCCCCATTAAATGACCCGGGGATTAGGTTCCTAATTGGGCAAATAAACAATTGGTTTCATCAGTCCAAAGAACTGTCAGCTTGATTGTCATCAACCGGCGGATACGTGTTCCCTTACAAAGCCACCAAATCAAAGAACACTTAAAATTACATACGACAAAATATGTGCAATTCTGAATATAATAAATTGAAGATTACTTAATTATTGGCAATAAAATAAGATCGGAAAATTTATTTCATAACTAAGGTGGTTGATATTCGAAGCTCGCACTATTGATGAATCATCTTATGAAACAGGTGATAAGGGACGCGGACGAAAATAGCTGACCACCGCCTGTTGTTAAGAAGAGGTTAAAATTCTAATGACCAAAAAGTAAGCAAAATTTGGCCAATGAAAAAACATAGAAAGAAACAGTTTAAGGATTCAAAAAGTTTATATTTTCGTGTTCATTTACATTTTTAAGGCGAAAAAAATACAAAATTGCGTTCGTGGTGATGCACTGTCTAATGTTAAGTGGAATTCCAAAACTTCTTAGAGCCTGCTGCTTCAGGATCGATGTGAAACACAAAACTAATAATAAGACTCTAAATTAAACTAAATTTATTGAAGGAATAACCTAAGAACGGGTAAAAAAATTTGACGTAAGGGTGCGATCTTGAACTTTACAATCGGCTTTTAGACCTTTTTCCCACTTTAAGGCTTCAGTACAAACAATGAATACAAAGACTTTGTAGATTTTATAGATCATTCCTCAACTGAAAAAGGTTTTCATGCGAGAGGTCAAATTGAGCCATTTTCAAATGAGGTTGTACGCAGTTTAAAAAAACATGTTATAAGATAAACGCGTTTAAATTTTTGAGAACGCTTTCGATGAATTATTCATGGTCCACGCCAAATCAGTTGAAAAGTTGAACAATGCAAGATGCCGAAAGTTGAGCAATTTGAATTTATCTCATTTGACATATTCATTTTGCTGAAAATCAGCAATTGAAATTGTCAAATTGACAGCCCGATTACCGCATTCTCAGTATTTCGGGCTGGGTTTCTGTGAATCTAGTAATTGCACTGTCAGTTTGACAATGTTAATTGCTCAATTTTCAACAAAGTAGTTCTGTCAAACGGTATCCGATTTGACAGAATTACTTTGCTGAAAATTCAAAATATTGAACTTTCGGCATCATGGATTGTTAAACCTTTCACCTAATGATAATTCGGCAAAATTTTGCTGAAATCGACTACCAAATTTTGGTGTTTAGAATGTCAATATTTTGTAACAATTATATGAAATTATCGATTTTGGACATCACTGATTACGAATCTGATGTCTGACGTGGTATTTCAGCTAAAATAAAAAAAAAAAAAAGGTTTTGTGATTTATAAACAAGAATTTGAGTTGATATGTATCAAAATTAAAAAAAAAAATGCGATTCCAATATGGTGGACCAAAATGTGACTTTAACAATTTGATCCAAATTTTTCTTGTTTCACTGTTTTCTGTGGATGTTTGATAACTCACGATTAGTCTGCGATGCCTCTACAGATCAAGTCGTGAAATGCGTTCTCGAGACCTGTACACATGTATAGTACAACGCGAAGCATTCTGGAAACGTGCATAATGTCATGAAAAGGTTCCTCTCTGAGACCGTGCGTTTTGAGCCGAGAGCGTCAAATGGCGGCCGCTTCGAAAAATAGCCTGTAGAAAGTTTTTTGATGCGCAGATCAAAAAACCCGTTTAACACAATATAGTAGACAGTAGACAACTTTCAAAAATTTCAAACAAGACAAAAAAAACAAATTTTTGAAATTTTTTAATGAGAACCTCCCCTTAACAAAGTATTAATAATAATTCGTAAGTCCGTCTATTTTATAGACTATTTTTTCGCTTTATCTTTGATTTGGTTTAGCCATTTAGATTTCTCGCACTGATGTTGTCCCATGATGATTTGAACGTTCGAGTCCTGGCACTGTCCCATGTAGCATGTGTTATCAAAAAAATATCGCGAAACATCATGTTCAATCGATATAATATTCGAAAACAGTGATAAGAGGTATAAGAAATGTCTCAACACACTGTTAGGTGGATTGAAAGCGCGTTTCATTATGGGGCGTATATGCATTTATAGGCAGTATAGCTTCTTAACACGTTAATTGAATTAGATGATATTTTACCAATTATTCTTCAAAGCACAATGCACAAACAGATTGTCGAGTGATTTATTTCCATTGGACCTCTACTACCGCTAAAAGGATAATTGTCCCATGTGTATAGGGATTCCCATAGCACATGAGACAGTTATGCTTCTAGCGGCAGTCTAGGGGTAATTGAAACCTGATTTTAGCAAACAGTATCAAGCCGATAGGCTAATCAAACGGCACCGGTATCGATATTTTAGATCGACGCATATATAGCATCGTATTAGAGTCTTTAGATGCTTTCGCAACATTCTAACCCTTTCGAATTCGGACACATTTCTAGTAATGGGAATAATTAACAATCCGCTTATTTTACCTCACTTTTACTTTGATCATTTTAGTAAATTATTTTCAAGAGCAAAACATTAGCAATTAGAAATTCTTAATAAAATTAGAATTTTCAATAAAGGTTTTTTGACAGTTTCAACATCAAGTTTTCAGCAAATAAAGATAAAGTTGTATGAAACACACAAATCTCACATTTTCATACTCCCTCTTTTACTCCAAACGTTATTCATTTGCCTAGAAATTTCCTAAACGTACGGTTAGTTCAAATTCGATGTCAAGGATCGATATCAACACAACTAAATAATATTGCACAATTGTAATCTACAAAATCCTTGAACCACCCTAATAAGGAATACATCGGCTACTCTAAAGATATCTCCGACACAATTTTCGCTAGTGTAGCTAAACACTAGTTACTACAGCCGAGCATTGTCAGCATTCCTGCAAAGTGAAAAAGAGGTATTTTTCCGTTTTGCATCTTTTCCATCCACTTCACATTTCCAACCTGTGTGTAACAGAAAAGAGAAGGAAAATATCTGACAACTTACACATGATTTACCAAACAGTTTTCCACATGGTACTCGGTCGGTGCCTCTCCAACGCATGTAATCTTCTCCCCTTGTTCGCTCTCATTTTCCACCACGAGATCAGTTCTAGTGTTACTCTCCGAAGGAAAAGTGACTATTGACGAGAGGGAAACAGATCCTACCATGTACAACGCAGTTTTCATGGACGAATCGAATTGATAGTGTTTATTTCGCACAGTCGGGAAAAAATTGGACGAAAATGTGAAGAAATGATAGAACTTTTCAAATATATAAAGACAAGTTGAATTGCTTGATTGGTAGTAATAAAAATGAACATGATTGTGCCACGTGCGATGTGGATACGTAGAAAAGCGAGGAGTTTTGTGAACCTGATGGAAATTTGAGCCTATGTCTTGTGCTGGAAAAATCAAAGCAAACTCCACTTGCCATATACAACCTCACTTTTAAAATCTCTGTTTCAAAGTCCAGTTCGTATTAGTAGCATTGATAGAGTCAAAATGTTTATGTCGGAAATAATCCAATCTGTATACAAATTTTGTTTGTGTATAAGATACTATTTCGTTATATCGCGGTTTTCGTGAATGTTGGAAAACTCAACAGCTGTGTATATATGTTGGGTAAGGCTAAGAGTTAATGCAGCTATCGCCAGAAAAATATTTGCTTTTGCCTGTCGTGAGAAAATTATTTCGCAAAAAAGCAATAAACACATCAATTATAGCTTTATCGCGCAGCCACTTAAAACTGCGTTCAACCAACATCTTATCTGCTCATTATGCAGTAACAAACTAGTTCTCAATCAGATTCCTTTTTTGACTTTCTCGAACCGAATTTCCTTTTAAAGAACATTGATAGCGATTCATCTTTACTACTTGGACAGGTAAACATAGCAACTTCGAGGTAATTTTTTCACGTGAACGACACGTTGTCGGTAGTTGTGCACTAACATAAAGGTGCAGCAATTGTATCTACCAAGTATGAGAAGAACTAAAAAGAGTGCAACAGGTTTTCTTTTCTTTAGAATGCTGTGAGACGGTGGTATTTATCACTAAAACAGGGAGAACTCTAAAGTACAAAATTATTATTAAAGACGATCGAATGATACGATCCAGTCCTGCGGCAGGTTTGATAGTATTCTATTAACTCAAGGTAAAACATTATGTTGTCGTTAAATCTCTGTTCTGATTCCGAGGATGACCCAGAACGAACGCCAAAATCGATTGGAGAATCTGAAAGGTGGCATAGTATTATAAACAATGTAAGTATTTCGATGTCTCTCATTTTTTTTTTAATTTGCCTCAATCTCAATAATGTGACCGTACAATGAAATAGCTTGATGAAGGGTAATCGATCGTAACGCACTTATACGAGTATGTTTTTGTTAGTACCTAGGTTGTAAAAAATGCGTTTCATTAAGAAAATGCTTTAATGATTATTGTTTCAACTAAGCAGCTCTAAATGTAATTACAATGTTGATATCAATGACTTATGTTTCATTCGTTTCAACATCATGGTCAACTGATAATAAACTATTAATATTCTACGATTGGCAATGATTTTGCTTAAATAACATGATCCTATCTCTCAATTGATTCATTCCTATAAATTTTATTTCATAATGCTACGACCATTGGCGGCTCCAGCCGGCCGAGAAAGAGGGGCACACCTTTCGCGACAAAACAGTGTCGAATTTTGGAAATTTATTTTTTATCACGATTCGTATTGTGAGTTTGTTGAATTAATATTAGTTAGTTGGACAAACCACACAGTTCTTGAATGCAATCACTATTTCTAGAGAAAATTTAGAATAGGACGTAAGTAACAATGAGAGATTCTCTTTGGGGTCTTTCTCTTCTGTTTATTACTCGGCCATTTCAACATTTACTACTCTACTCTTTGCATAATATTATAGTAAAACCGTCGGCCTTCGATATGTACTGGAAAATTAGTGCAAAGTGTTGTAATGACGTTGTAATAAACGAAAGAGAAAGTAGCCTATATCAAACAAAGAGAGGCTCTCAATGTTACTTACGTCCTATTGAAAATTTTCTCTAGATTTTTTCTCTACTAATCTTCAAGGGGTTCATTTCGCCATCGATCCTGTTTTACTACAAACAGCTTGTGGTGATTCTTTTTGTGTTTTTCCTATTTCTCAATCTGAAGCGTTTTGCTATAGCAGATCTGTTAGCAATTCAAACTCAAAAAGCATTTTCAGTAGTGTCAATGTACAATCGTCTTATTCCCGTGCAAAGTCAAATATTAAAATTAAAGAAAAGCGAAATAACATCTTGATATTAGCATCAAATTCAAACGTTAATTTGATTTCATGTTGTGATTTCCAAATAAAATATGAACGTTTGTTCTCATTTTGCTGCACTTATTCGTTTTTTTTATTTCAAACATCAAATAAAGTATCAAATAATCTCAACAACTCAATGAATTAGCAATTTTAATGTTTCTGCCCCAACAAAACATATAAGCATTTTATCCTTGGAGAACAGCGTGTACAGTTATGCCATTCTGTGTCTTTCATTGATATAGGCAAATTCTTTGTTCTACGAAATCATAGAAAACAAAAGAATAGAACAACTAGCGCAAACCCAAGTACAAGTGTTTTTTTTATTTCGATTATAGAGGTTTTAACCTTAAGGTCATTCGTCTCTTCGGGTTAGAAAAATCTCTTAAGAAAAATCTCTAACCCTATGTGGTTGGGATTCGAACCCTGGTGAGCTGCGTACAAAGCAATCGATTGATTCAACCACATTCATTAAAGGTCAGCCTGTTAAGAAGCATTTGTCTCAGTCGTTGGCCAGTCCAATATCTTTCTGCATCTTTTGAAGGGTTGGTATTTCAGGCTCAATCTTAGTTGCTGTACGGTCGAGTGCTGATAAAACTCGATGGATGTGTTTTGATCGACGATGAAAATTATGCGAAAACCAATTTCATATAAATCCCGGACCTCGAGTTTTACAAGGCTACTACTCGCGGTTTCAAGCAAGTTTGTTTTCGTGGATTGATTATCGAAAAAAAAATGATTTAGCAAGGGAACTGATCCTGTGGCAAGAGAATCAGCATCAGCTGTTCCATGATGGTCCAGTTACATTTTAGGCAGGTCTAGCCGGCTGCCATAACAGCAAGGTGAACTCATAAAATTGTCTACAGTTCTGTCCAGTAGAAAAATATGAAGCGGAAACTAAAGATGAAGGGAGCAGTCACTAGAAGAATTAGTAAAATTAGCTTGCCAAGACCATCGCTGAAAGATGTGCGACAAAGTTTCTCGATAGGCACTTGTGAAGATGGGCGACAAAGTTTCTCGATAGGCACTTTAAAATACACGCCAATTTTAAATGATCTCGCCTTTACCACGTAGTATCTTAGTTCTGCCAATTTGTTTGACGTGTGCTAACTTGAAATTCGTTATGAAATATACGAGATTGTGAATCGGGAATATTCTTAACCTAACTGAATGTTTATTTTATACTATTAATTTCGCACTGGATTAGAAATGACTATGAAATAGGGCATTCAAGAAACTGTATAAATTAAATGTACGGGTCAAAAGTCTAAGTTTAACAATTAAGCGTTTAGTACAATGTTGGGGAGTTGTTTTAGAAACTAGCACATCATTGCAATTTTTTTACTCATATTCGAAAATATATGCAAAGATTCTTGAAATGTCCCCTTGGTCAAATGTTTTCTCTACTACGTTTATCTGTTTTGAACACAATTATTTCTCGTTACGAAAAATCAGTAAAATATCTTAGTACATAAAATTGTTTGATTCACTGATAATTGTCTGGGCTTTTGCCACAACATAAAATACTATAACTAGTAGTTTTGCACTTCACCCATTATAACGAAACATGTATCCTGGAATAATCTTTAATCAGTAGTACAGTCTGCTATAACTCAACAAGATAAGAATACTGTAACCGGGCAAAACAACAGAAGACAATGTCAAACTACAAGATAACGGTTGATGTTAAGTATTGACATAACCATTCGTCTATTCGTGGGTACAAACAGTGACAAAGATGTCGCACTAAATAGGGGTGATATGACAATTAAAAGAAGTTCTTTCCTGATGTTCTTAATGGTGTCCAAGTGATGGTAAAGCGACAAGCCGCACCAATAACTACCAGACCAGATGATACCAAATTATATGTCCAAGCTTTGTAAACCAGATCAAGAGTTAGTACCGCATATCAAGAAAGCCGTGTACATGTACTTCTAAAAATCAGCTAGTATTTATTATCTTAAGTTGCATTAGTCGGTAGAGTTATCTTGCTTGACGCCGGATAAGTTTCACTATCTGTCTATATCATGTTCATCATGATTTTTGGATCAGATCTTGTATGCTTAACAAGTATTCTGATCAACAAAGCATGTTGTATGGGTCACTTACTTTGGAACAATACTTCGAATTTATCTGAAGATTTTTCTTCTGGTTCTACAAGCGCCGCTGCTTTCTTCGAACTCGAATCTGGTAGATACTAGGAACCCTATGTTCAACAATAAATCAACAAAGTATCCTCAGTTTGCTAGATTCGATGCTCTCTTTTATTACATCTCGAGTACAATTCGCTGTACAGAAGTCTTATCCTAAAGTACGGTTTCCATGATCTTCTCCTTTGAACTTCAAGGCTTCTTTCTCCTATGACACCTCTTCTTGTTACACTCGCCAATAAATCACAATTCTCACCATTCAAAGTGATTCGTGCGGATCATACGTAAAATTATGTATTAAATCGATGTTCGTTTTTTTGTATAAAAATTTGCAATTCGAAACCAGACGTAGCCCCAAAAACTAATTATGTCGGCGCGTAGCGAATAATCAGAACTTCTCTTATGAAACTTTCTCAAAAATCATGTTTCCCATTCGTTGTAACTACTTTGAAATTTAAAACAAGATCGTTGTAATTATTTCCGAACTTGTAAACTTGTAATACCACATGGCTGGTCGATATTTTGAAATAGGAACTTATATCGAAAGGTTTGATCAGCGTAAAACTAAGCGGTAAAGTTCGTTTCCAATTTGTAATTTCAAGTTTTCAACTACACTCTACGAAGGCATGTATAGAGAGTCTGACAGTATACATAACTGAATGAACTCTCTTCGCTCAAATTATCACAGTTCCTCGAGGGTCATTTACCGTACGTAAGATCGTTATCCTTTCAAATTTTCGCTCGTCACAATATATCCTAGCTTCTGAATGCCCTGCCTACAAACACTTTTGAGTATCCAGCGTAAATTTTGAGTGCCCAGCATGAGTCGGAGACAAATAACAACAACATTAACATCACGATTTGTGTTTACCTCTACTGCGTCATTTTACTTATGAGCAGTGATGCCACAAGTACAGATTTATCTAGAAAGGAACAGATTTTTGAAGCGTTTTTGGTACAGATTCTGTACGGTACAGATTACAGATTTTTGTAAAAAAGTACAGATTGGTACAGATTTTTTTAGATGACAGAAGAGTAAAATAATTTAACCTTGCGATGCATCCCATAATGTGCACAAAGAGCGAAACACAAAAAAGAGCGGCACAAGAACACTGCGATGTGGAGATCACCCGCCCAAAGAGAAACTTGAAAACGAAAAAGAGAAAGAGCTGTGCACCAAGAGATGCAAAATTTCGCACATTGAGTCACCTTGAAGAGCCACTTTTTTGTGCCTCCCCTCACTGGCAAACAGGGAATGTGTTTTGGTTGTCTTCTCTGCTTCCGTGCGCATGGGACCATGATGCACACTAAAGAGCCTCTTTATTTCTACTCTTTCAGGTGTGCGGCCATGGAGTAGAATGCACACATGGGAGCAAAACACATAGGAGTGAAGAAGTTTATTGTGAAAGAGAAGAGTCAAAATTTCTGGTTTGATTTCCCTAAATGAAAAATATGTATAAGAAAAATGATTTTTTCTAAACAACCTTGTTATTGTTTCGGTACAGAATCCCGTACAGATTTTTCTATAGCAGAGTACAGATAGGAAAGATTTTTCAACTCCCGGTACAGATTTAATTGTGGCAACACTGCTTATGAGTGTGTCATTGAATCTGGTTATTACCAGACCTATCCTAATTTTGGAAGCGATGGCAGTTTGATTCTCGCCAAGTTTTAACTTTAGATTAGATACATTCTTTATCAAAAGTTTTGCATGGCGCCGAAATAATGGTATTTATTTTTAATCAGGACCAGTATTTCAACGTCAGTCTACGCGAGACAGGACACAACGTAGAGCAGATGGGCAATACGGAGCTCGAAACCTGTATTACGGTCCCCAAAATTGGTCGGTATTCCCAGGATTTTCGATACCGATACTACCGGTAGCACAACCCTAATAGAAACAAACTTTGCTTATTGTTAAAAAATGTGAAATTGCATTTGTTGTAAATAAACTGAGGTGTGATGAGCAGAGAAGATTCTAGAAAGCCCATTTCTTGACAATAACGCAACTGGCGAATGACATCCTGGAGACATTTTCTTGCAAAAATAATACTGGACCCCACACTTGCGAGTAATATTGCGACATGAATGAGTAGAGGTCGCTTCTAAATGTTGTTATCCAAGGTTTGAAAGAGATTTTATCTAAATAAAATAGGAGAAGAAATCACACAGTCATATCAACCAACGATTTAGTGATGACGATGCTCGATAGAGGAATCCTATTCAAAACGGTAATGTCGATTGACTACCTCGTTCTTGTGTTTCGATGTCCTTGATTTTTTTCATGATTCTACGTCTTCTAAACCAACAAACCGCAAGCAACCGGCTAACATTGAATGCATTTTTCACGAAGTTTTCCAGTTGTTTTCGAATAAAATAACCAAATTGAACCTGAATTGAATTTGATACGTAGTCACGAGGGATATTTATCTGTAATTATTTCAAAACATTAGATTGTGGACGAAAATACCCAAACAATACTGGTTGACAGATGCAATGTTCGGTAGTTGTTTGAACATTGCATCACATACCGTTAAAAGGTGAACAGTCTAGCCTGGATATCATAAGTGAATTAAAAACATATTCCGAGTTAAAAGCATTCTTTGAAGGCCTAATTCAATTTCCGTTTGTGTAGCTGCTCAGTATTGCTTATACATTTATTCTGGAAATGTATCTTGGCGAAAAAGAAACGTATAAAGACGGTAGTAGCTGCCGATTTCGAGTATACATTGAGGTTCGATAAAATGAAGATTTTTCCAATATAATAATTTTATTTAGAATCGTATAGAAATACACAAAACTTTTAACAAACGTCAAATTTATTGTAATTTCATTCTTTCAGGATACAAGGACTCACGTTGTAGTAGAACTATTCAATACGGAAAAGTCGTACGTAGAATCATTACAAACAATAGTATTGGTGAGTTTATCTTTTCTTAATTAAATTAAGCGTTAAAAATTAAGCACATTTTCCAGAAATATTTGAATCAACTCAAATCATCCGAAAACGCCGGATTAGTCGATACTCATACGGTAGATGAAATATTCTATATGGTGCCGGCCATTCTAAATATCCACGAACGATTCCTCGAAGAACTACGACGGCGCTTGGATGCTTGGGATCCGCTGCAGAAAATTGGGGACGCATTTGTAGATGTAGTAAGTATTCAAACAGTGCCCGCAATCAAAATTGCTTTATATCTAACGAGCATGATGTAGTTTTCAAGGCCTGTAATACTGGATACGTATACGTCTTTTGTGAACAACTGGAATCGTGCTAAAGATGCGATACGCACTACCAGACAAAAATGCCCAGCCTTTGCGCGGTTTCTAGAAGCCATGGCCCGGGAACACAAAGGCAAATTATCACTAGATAATTTGCTTATTAAACCTGTTCAAAAATTTCCGAAGTATGCAAACATATTTGTGCCCAAGCGCATTGAAAATAAATACATTATAATTGCAGCTACGAGTTGATATTATCAAGACTGATTAAACACACCGATATTGATCATCCGGATCAGAAGCTGTTGCAAGAAGCTTTAAAGTTGGTGCACGATATTCTGGTGTTTCTCAATTGCAAAGAAAAGGAAGCCTTGGAAAACGGCCAACGTGAGACTGCATTACGCGAGTTAGAGGGTGTAATCGAAGGCATAAGCGATCTGGTAACGTCGGACCGAGCCTTCCTGCTATTTGATCTCGTCTCGATGCCTTCCGGTCAAGCGACTCGCAAGGAACGGGGTTTCTTTCTGTTCAACGACTTGTTAGTCATTACCAGTATTAAACGACGCAGTGGAACAATTAGAAAAAATAATATGTAAGTTCTTGGTGGTTTGGGAGCTTTTCAAATAAAGTACTGTTTGATTTTTCCAGGACGTGTCCAGGAAGCATTGCGTCAACCTTGGACACTAATAAATATAAGTTTTTGACTAAAATTTCACTGGATGATCTGGAGATTGTTAAATGTAAGTATTTTTGTTGTTTTCTACTTTTCATATGACTTTTATAAGTATGGCATGAAGTGCTATTGGAAGTGGAATCCGATCAGAAAATCATAACAAAATACAACCAAAACTATGACTCTCGTCCTTCCTTGTTGTAATTTTCTGTTACTTTAGCTATTACCCACCCCTTATTTATAACACATTTTGTTATGAGAATTGCATTCTGTTAAATTCATATTGTTTGTTTCTGATTGAGAAATGCTATACTAACAATTTGCATTTATTTTCGACATGTTTTAAGCATGAGCCAAAAAATTAAAAACGTAATTATAAATCAGTTTTTCAAAAAGTTGCAGAAGTCATTGGCGTCTCTTAGTGTACCATATATTTCTTGCCAAATGTGGAGAACACATATTTTCATATATTTGAGATATATTGATTTGAAATTTCGATTATAACCGCTCCAGTAAACGCGTCTGAAGGGCAAACACAAAATTATTGCGACACCGAAAATGTCATGCCAATTTTCTTATAATGTTTAAAATCAAACCAAAATTTTAGAGTAGTTTTGTACATATATTTAATTTAAAAATCAAAAGAAAAGTTAATCGATGGAGCCTTGAGTGTAAAATTGAACGCATTTTCACTTGATGTCCTCCATCAAAGTCTTTACAGTGTCATCCGGTACCAGTTTCTCAGTTTTTTTCCATTTTCTTAACATGTCCTTCTCGTCTTTGACTGTATTCTTGCTCTTCCGAAGTTCCCGTTTCATCATTGCCCAGTACTGCTCCACCGGGCGCAGCTCCGGACAGTTTGGCGGATTCATGTCCTTTGGAACAAAATGGACAGAATTGGCCTCATACCACTCCAGGACCCTTTTAGAGTAGTGGCATGATGCCAAATCTGGCCAAAATAGCGGAGCTTCGTCGTGCTGCTGCAAGAACGGCAAAAGGCGTAGCTCTGCGACATGCCGATCTTTTTAGCCAAATCACGGCTTGAGACGTTGGGATATGCTTTAATCATCCGCTTCACCTTTCCCTCCGTCTTTTTGTTCTCCGGTCCCGGTTTTCTTGCAGCTCCTTTGCCGTGGTCCAACGTCAACCGCTCCTGGAACCGCTTCAACACTCTGGAGACGGTTGAATGGTGAATGTTCAACATTTTTCCCAACTGCCGGTGCGACAGGTCAGGAAATTCCAGGTGTTTGGAAAGAATTTGTTCTCTCGACTCGCGTTGGTTCACCTCCATTTTCGTTGAATCGAAAAACACGACTTCGAGTTTGACAGCATATAAACAATACACATCAATGAGAAAGTGTGCAAAATTTGGTTGATTTTTACCCAATGGTAAAAAAGTTATGCCCTGTTGAATGTGTCGCAATAATTTCGTGTTCGCCCTTTATGCTTCCCTAAACGAGCAGCCACTTATGCTCAAAGACGGTTTCGCTAGAGCAGTAGTCTTCCCTAGTAACAACTGAGGTTTTGTAGTAGGTTTATAGCCACTCATAAAACCTAGATTGCACTTGTAGCGTGCTATTAAACTTCAATTGTTACTTGGGTTACCCTTGCTGTGTTACAACGAATTTCTGTCACAGTGGACGTTTGTTTCTTCACAAATCCTGGGATTTAAATGATGGTCATGTCCATAATACCCATTTCGGGGTTCGCTATAGGCGATTATAAACCAACGTGTTTGGTATCTTCTAGTTGCTGTACAACAAGAGCTGATAATGAAATAGGTAGTGCTGTGATCGAGTATGGTTAGAGTAGCACAAATTAGTCTTCAGCGTAAGCGTACAGCCACTATGAATCTATCCCACCTTGTGCAGGAAGGAGAATTTCATGGCTATGATTCAAGAAAGCTACTGAACCCCGTCTTCGCAACTTTCAACAACAATGGCACGACAAATCCACGTGAAATGCTTCGTACATGCATACTTACGAGTAGTACTATTGATGCATGTCTTACATCCGTCCACACAATTCGCGATAGTTGTGCTGTCACGGTCAACATGGCAGTTGATAACATAAACAAGAAATACGTCTATTGTTGGACATTTTTTTTTTATTTCGATTACAGAGGTTTTAACCTTAAGGTCAATCGCCTCTTCGGGTTAGAAAAATCTCTTAAGAAAAATCTCTAACCCTATGTGCGGTGTTGGGACTCGAACCCAGGTGAGCTGCGTACAAGGCAATCGATTTACCAACTACGCTTGGGGTAGCTCAGATAAGAATTTGAGCACCGAATTGATGGAATACTTAAGTATCACAAATCTGCACATACCGAATGTAGGAGATCGCCCGACATTTACAGGAGCTGACAGAGAAGAGATGTTAGATATAACTCTCTGCTCTGACGATATTAGGCATGAGGTGGCAAACTGGCTCGTACCAAAGGAGATCGAACCGTCGTTATCTTCATAAACACATTTTCTTTGATCATTTAAACATCTCGCTAGAGGGCTTGGTTATTAGATTTCATGGGTATCTTCCAAAGATATCTCCAAGTGACTTGGATGAGGTCGTGGATAAAACAAACTCACTCATAGTAGCAGCATACCAATAGGCTTGTCCGCTTCAAGTTATGCGTATTTCTAGAGGAACACCCTGGTGATATACCGATCTTTTCGACTCAAAAGGTTATATAGAAGACCTTGGAATCGCAGAATCTGGGACGGATCGGAGGCATTTAAGTTGGCTCGCAAAACATACGGAAGTGCCCTCTGAGCGAAGAGGTTGGAAAAGGCTCTGCACCAATGGCTCAAGTCTCAACGAGACTAGTAGATTAAATAAGTTACTTCCGTAAGCGAAAACTTTTTATGTCAGTTCGATTAGAACTGCTAATGGTGAATACTCGTCAGACGAATGTATGGTACTCCACTGTCTTTTTGGCACACACTTTCCAGGTTGTACGGAGCCATCCCTGACGACTGTCCCTGAGTTCTTTTCGGGTAGTACTGATTCTTGGGCATTTGCTCGTTGAATTGTGACAACCGAATCGATCAATAGGGCGATTGAAAGTTTTGCTCCGTATAAGTCACCGGGAAAAGATGGAATCATTCCAGTTCTACTTCAAAGAGGATATGAACACTTCAAGCATATTTTGAAAATAAGCTCTTACTTGTAGTCTTGCAAAAGGATACACTCCATCAGCGTGGCGGAATATATCTGTAAAATTCAATCTCAAAGCTCATTTATGAGAAGGCAAAGAGCTTTAGACCGATGAGACTGACCTCTTTCTTTCTCAAATCAGTGAAACGTTTAACCGAACACTACATTCGGGATGTTAGTTTTGGCGAGTACCCGCTGCATGCAATGCAACATGAATGCTGTCTACAACATTAAAAAAACTTTTTTCGCGGAAGCACTCAAGTTTAGAAGTTTTTCTTGATATTGAAGGTGCTTTTGACAACGTGTCTTTCGAAACCATGTTGGAAGCAGCACGAGGTCTTGGAGTACTTTCATATATCACGAACTGGATACACGCAATGCTCAGTAACAGACATCTGTGCTCATCATTAAGACAAATAGAGATAAAGAAAGTGAGTGTCTGCAGGTGTCCTCAAGGTGGTGTGCTGTCACCACTTCTATGGAATCTTGTCGCCGATGAGTTATTGAAGAAACTTAATGAGCATAACATGGTTTCGCCGATGATTATCATATAATGATCACCGATATTTGCATTAACACACTTTTTTATTTTACGCAACAAGCCGATGGTGTCTTTATGTTGGACTAACAGCTAATCCAAATTAAACGTCAATGGTGCTTTTTACGCAACGAAGGATTACTACCGGATCTCGACCGTTGCAGTTATTTGATACTAAAATTATTTTGGTAGATCAACTTAAGTACGCTGGGGTAATTCTTGCTCAAAACATAATTGGTTGGCTCACTTCGATTTCAGAATTAAGAAAGCTTGCATGGCCTTCGGCCAATGTGGACTGACTTTCGGCACTCAAACCCAAGTACATTAAGTGGATCTACACAACAATTGTTAGACCAATGCTGGCATATGGGTGAAAGAAGTCATGACAATGCAATCAAAGTTAAACCATCTTCAGAGGATGGTCTTGATGGCGATAACTGGAGCCTTCTTGACAACACCTACTGCTGCTCTTTTACTTTTTTCCGATGATTTTAGGGAACAATCACTTAAATTTAGAATTTACTTTTAGACTGATTTTTTAACACTGTGTTGAGGACAGATAGTGTGGATAGATTCAACACTGTTCAACACACAGCACAGATAGTGTGGATAGATGTTTCCGGTTTGGAGTGCGCTCATAAACTAGTTTATTGTAATAGGTGAAACTGTGCACAGCGTCGTAGCGAAAAAAATTAAACTCGAATAATTAACTTTAAGCTCATAGAAATTTTTATTACGGTAAATAATTTGACCGTTCCAGATATGGCGGTACGAGGTGCTGATATCATAAGCCAGTCATTGAATGTTCGAACAGGAATGATTCTCAGTGTCAATAGGATCGTAACTGGCCCTGTAGTCGTAGAATAATCCACGACGCATGTAGAAAATGAAAATTACGTATTGCAAATGTCATCCCAACAAGTATCTCTAGTGTAGACTTCACATAAACAGCCAGTACATATGGGGATGCTGGAAAATTGCAAACGTTCACCTACAATTTTTATTGTCAATATTAATGTATGTGACACAATCATAGAAGCGGCCAGGCCAACTGTATAGCGAAATTATGCAACAGTATACGATAATAAAATTATTCATTTAATGAAGAATTTAGTCAATTTTCGACAACATTTTGAATCTTGAATAAGAAAGAAACGTGGACAACCGTACCGACCGCTTCATTTTAAAAGGGTTAACGTTAGATAAATTGTTGGGATTGACGTGGCTAAGAAGGTTAATGTCACTCATTTGGTTCTGACATCTTGGGATGGGACAATGATATTAAACATCTTGTTCTGGCTAATTAGCCAAGGTTAAAGCGCTTTTACTAGCTCTCAAATGTCATCCAAACAAGTATACTTTAATATACAATGATAATCTAGTGTTTGTATTACCGAAATCCGCATTCTTTATTCATACAACTATGTACCTATACAGAACCTTTCATTAAACACCAAATCAAGGTGACAACGCAGACATGCTCATAGAAGTTTGACATAGCCATAAACCAACTATGGTCGGATGAGTAATACCAAAAGTCTATCGTGTGTAATCAGCGCTGGAAACGTCCCATAAGTCCTTTAATCTTGCTTTCAGCTGCTCCCCAATCGAGTAAGCCACAAATCTCATAATTTTTCAATTGTTGATTGATATGACTAGCATGAGCTTTTAGCACAGGCTTCAGGTCAACCTTTTGTCCTTCGTTGTAGAGTGTGGGCTGCATAGCTGGAGTATTCTGAGCGTTTTTGGTACGCAAAAATGGAGCCGTTGTCAGTGATAAAATGACCTCTGCGATAAAAAGTATAATTAGTAAAATAGGCCAACCCGCAAAACTTGCAACCGTACCTAGTGCACCATGTTTGAGTAGCTCCACCTGTAAGTCGATCAATGAGGGTATTGTTTTTTTGTAATTCAAACGCTGCAAAAGTAACGCGAGCGTTTCATAGTATATATACACCAGCTCATCTTTTGATTTTTCCAGCACGTCATAGGATGGCGAGGATGTCAGGAAATAAACTAAATCGATAATAGGTGATCCAACAACACAATTTTGGAAATCCACCTAGAAATTAAAAAAGTTTTACAAATATTCAAATAAGTACTGCTTGAGATGCGAGTTATCGCAATTATTAAATTTCTCATTGATGGTAATTTTACGATCACACCAGCCTGCTTAAATTATGCGCACATCGCCTAAACACTTACGAAAACAGCATCAATCAGCTCCGTTTTGTTGTACTTGTACATTATGTTATTGGTCCAGAGGTCGCCATGGTTGAGCACCTTGAATCCTTGAAAGTCGCTCCCATACGCCTCGATCGCCTTTTGTACCGCCTTTTGCGGTAGTGCTTTCAGCTTGTTTGCCACGTTGGAATTTATTCCCAACTCTGAAGCACTTTCGGCAATCGCCGCCAAGGCACTGGTGAAATATTTCAACTGCTCCTTATGGTCTGCATGGAATGTGCCCTTCGCAAATTTTGCCAAATCATTGGGACGCTAAAACAATTTTAGAATGCTTGTGGGTTACAGTAAAATAATCGAAAACGAAGGACAACGGGAAAAATGTCAATTATGTATAGGTAAATGTTGTAATGCAATACAAATGCAACTGCAAAATATACAGACAAGCTTATGTTCAAGAATTCGTCGCTGTTGCATCTTATAACAAGCGCCATTTTGTACATTTCGAGAAAAACAATTTTTAAAGTTTGAGATTGAATATTTTGAAACTTATAAATGGTATAAACAATTCAAAGAAGACAAATGATGCTTCTATCTATTCTGCATTAATCTCTCGAATATTACGAAAATCGGTTAACTACATTGCGATTTTTCTTTAAAAATGTAAACAAAAGTCGGTCTAACACGTGTCATAGGTGTGTATTGATAACAAAATTTGTATGGCATGTCATAATTGCGCATGGAAAATTTTCCATAGAAAAAAATCATCAATTATTAACTTTTATTCATATCTTTGGCTTCATTTGGTCTATAAACAATCGGTGAGATGCATTTTGAAGGAAATGAGTCAGAGAATCTAGAAAAAATAGCTATTTTTGGTTACAGTGTTGCCAAATATGCTATAATTCCAGTTTAAAACTTAAATTGCATTTTTCTCACAGTTCGTGCATTTTTGTTTCGAAAATGATTATTCCATTGTGTTTATCAGATAGTTTTACAAATAAAAACATCTCATACATAAAGATAATTAGAGCCAATCCCCAGATACAGTCATTTGAAGCAAAAAATTAAAAATTTCTCAGCACGTTTCTCGCTATATCTCAGTAACCAAGAAGAATGTCAAAATTCTGTAAACGCCCACTTTGTAGAGATTAATCTCGCTATATAAAAATTCGAAAGCACTTTGAAATTTACACTTTTATCATACCTATTACATATTACACGGTGTTCATATAGGATGTTTGATTCATGGTTAAGAACCTATCAAGGGGTGATAGAGGATCATATTTGGGCAACAATATTGTACTACACATACCCTCAAATCTCAATCGTTACAAAATTATTGAACTTTTTCTGTAAATAACCTGTTTGTCTTATAGTACCTTAAACTCAAAAAGTATACTTTGTATTTTCAATTTTTTAGTTCCACTGGAAATTTTCCTGCTAAATAGAGCATTCATATCGTTCAGTTAATGAAATTAAAAAACCTATTACTATATTTTATACATCAAAATTTTCTGAGAAAGAGTTTCAGGGAATGAATATTTATGTACGAAAAAATATACACTGAACAAAAATGTTATGTATTTTTTTACAAAAACAAAAAAATGTGTAGAAATTTAAATTGCAAAAAACCCATTTTTCTAATTTTCTATATTTTGTAAACAAAAACCTAAAGAGAAAAGAAACATTTTGAATTTAATTGTATGATGGAGAACTTATTGATAAAAAAGTTTTTCTAATAATGACTTTATACATGTTTTAAAATTTCATGCTAATTGACATACAAAACTGCAATTTTATTACTGAATATAATTCTAAGTATAACTTTATATCAAAAACAAAAATCTTCCAAAATGCGATAGTCTTCGAGATATTTGGAATTTTGTTCCAGCGAAACAGTTAATTCATGTGATTATGCCATTTTTAAAAGTTATTCGCGTCACCCCATTATAAAATGTCAAAAATCTACTTTTTATCGTTTTGAAGACGTAAAATAAACTTTTTCGGTGTGTTTGGATCATGGAGAAGCTTTCAATAAAAAAGTTTTCCTAACAGTTTTTGACATATTTTTATAATCCATACTATTTGAGCTCAAAAACACAATTTTCGTTTTGAATATGATTGTAAACGCCATTTTATATCAAAATGTCAATTACGAAAATTTTCTGAAATGTAGTGGTTCTCGAGATATTCTAAATGTTGCGACAACTACGGTGCAATTACAATCATTTACATATCTCCCCCGGTGTAGTGTGAAAAAGCGACAGAGACTAATTACACCCAATTTGAATGAGCGTAGTCGTTGTTACACCAGTGTAGTGCAATGTCAAAAACTAAAGCGCCATTTGCTACACCCACTCTACTATTATTACTGATGCTGATGACATCCATGTTGACGATTAACAATGTTAAAGGTGGCTACCAACTAAAAATGATAAAACATAAAGCTGTCACATGTATTATTTACCTCGGTTATCAATATGGCACTAGCAGCATGGAAAAATGCTATTTTCTCGATAGCCATCTTACTTTGTTCCAAGTTCAGACCCAGTTGTTGATTCTCCACGCTATACCCGCGCACAGTGAGGTCTTCCAAAACCATCAAATTGGATGGAACATCAGACGAATAGATTAGCCTGCAAAAAGTTGGTCAATAGATTTTGTGTTACTATTTTTTCTTAGTGTGGAACATGATGATAAGCATGCCGGTAGCAGCTATCGATTTCCGTACGTGCTCATACGTTGTCATATCTATTGCCATTGAATTCGATCATCAATGGGTAACATATCAATCCAATTGGGGAAGATTGGGTGCAATTGTTAACTGATTAGATTCGGTTGGGTGCATTTTAGAGCTTTTTTACCAACTGCCAAGATTATATAATTACTCCTATCCAGTCAGCTGACTGGTGCTACTTACTGAGGGGCTAGTTCAACAGTTCCTCCAAGTTTCGATATAATTGCCACTAAATTTGGTAGAACATTTTTGTAGATGAATATTTCTTTATCGAAAACATCGCTCTTTTTAAATTCCTCGACAAGTTTTCCTTCCGTTGGTTTAATTTTAGCCACAAAAGTTATTAGGTTCTCCATAGGATTTTCTTTGGAGACATACCTGGAATTAAAAATATGGAAAATAAGATCAACCGTAAAAGAACAAAATGATTGTTACTTACTTCACAAGAATCCTGTTCATCGATGATCTGGCAAACGGATCATTGATCTCTGCCGTAGCCGGTTCAACGTCGTAAGCCTTAATTTTAACCTCAGTTTCCGCATACTGTGACTGAATTAGGTTGGTCAAAAAAAGCGAATTGACAAATTTCGTTTCCTGTGTTTTTGGCATGTTGGGTTCAGGCTTGAGGACTACGTTCAACAACTTCCAATGACGAACTGATTGAACACCGAAGATGATACTACCACAATTGCTGGCGTTATCAGAACGTGCGAGATAAAACAATTCATTATGTTTCGATTTGTTATCACACGACTTCGAAAAGGTGTTATATTGCAAGGTGGAACTTAACCTTGTCCAAGTTCGAATTGAAGTAGTATATTCTGATTCTGAGTAAACACTACTCAGTTGTTATAGATATTTGCTGGTTTATGTCGATAGTACTCATGGAATGTGCTGTGATTAAAGTTATGAGCCTAATCACCGTTGCGGAACGAGTTGAGTATCTTTGTTTCCAATACAGCACTATTGACAATATTGAAACTCTTCCATCACTAAATGTAAAATATGTAAAATATTGTCGCCTATTTAAAAGTAAAAAAAATAAACGATTTTTGTATAGAAAAAATTCAATACGAATTTCAATTTTTGAAATGCGCATTCATAAAGTATATACATTAGACCAGCATAAAAATTAACTTTTGACTTTTGGCCATAAGGCTTATATGAACTTGTTTGATTGTGTCTAGTTTACTCACAAGACTTTTTAATTCTATATGTGCAAATATAAGAAAAATCAGCAATGGAAATAATAAATTCAGTATACAATGCCAGTATCATTTTGAGCATCCCAAAACAGATATATAATTTAAGGTGCAAGGATCATCATTGCCGAAGACTGCAAGTCGATCCGATTTTGTAGTAAAACGATATCTCGATCGTGCTTAGAATAGGATATCTTCGAAAAAAAATTTTACCTTTTCGAAAGGTAATAGAAACTTAGGGATGTTGGGTGTACATTCGGGAATGATTCAATTCTACGAAAAATACAACAATTTTCTGAAACAAATCAATTTCGCACACTGAATAAAATTGAATTCGAGCACATTTCCCAAACTGAAAATAAACTGACAACATGTAACGATTTTTTATACTTCTATTGTTTTCATTCACTTTCATTGCGTACGAATATTTTACATCAGTTCAACAAAAAGGATTTGTAGTTTCACTAAATTTTTCTGTTCATTATACGTAGTTTATTGGAATATGAGGAATTCTTTTTTTCACCAATTTAACGAAATATTGAGTAGTTCTACTAAATATATTCAAAAGTTGTATAAAGAGTATATTTTCTTGATTATATCACGAAAGGAAAGTCCAAATGGCTGACCATTAGACTGGCTTGGAGTTGTATGGAAAAACCAAAACACCAATAATAAAAGTGTAGTTCAAAATATGGTTAAGACCTTTTTGATGACAGTTACTTGCTATGATTTTTAACAAAAATGGTTTTACGATTTTTAGATTTTTCTCAATCAATTGCCATGACTTGTTAGTTAATACAAGTCTCATGAATAAGCCGTTATTTGTTAGAGTTCTTTTTTTTTCTTATGATTATAGAGGTTTTAACCTTAGGGTCATTCGCCTCTTTTCGGATTAGAGATTTATCTTTTGAAAAAATCTCTAACTCCATGTACGGGGTTGGGAGTCGAACCCAGGTGAGCTGCGTACAACGCAATCGATTTACCAACTACGCTATGCCCGTCCTCTCTTATCAGATACGATTTTTATTAATAATAGAAACATTTCATTAACAATGTAATTGCCCTAAGTTCGCTTGGAATCATCCTCTAAAAATAATATTATGAGATTAAAATAGTATTCCAACTAATTTTAAAAATTAATGAACAGGCTAATAATTCTCATCCAAACCTAAAATGCTTCTAGTAACAAAAAACACTATTGACGTAAATTCAGCCGTTTTAATGTAAACAATCAATGACTATAATTTTCAAAAATCCCCGAATTTCTTCAATAATACACGAAATAAGCCAATGTTGTAATATAGAAAGTTGTATCTAAAACTTTACCGAGGACATAATCTTAATAGGAGTCATCCATATACCACGTGGATAATTTAGGGGAGGGGAGGGGTCACGAGAAAGTCCACGTTTGTCCAAAGTGAGTGTGTGAGGGTATGGGAAATGTCCACGTGGACTTTTCTTTACATTTTTGTTATTTATGGGAAAATGTAACAAATTTGTATGCACACCAAATTTTGTTCGCCAAATGTCAGCAAAAAAGGTACCCGTGCTATCAATTTTGTGTTATTATGATGAACCTTCAAGACATAAATATCACGATCGTAATGCCGTTCAGAAATGAGATGTTTCCATGAAAATTTCACGAAAGGCTAAAGAAGAAAATGTAGCTGAAGTTTCTGTAGTTGAAGTTTGAACGATTTTCAGTCCTTCTGCATCAAAGTAGTCTAACACATTGAAAACATTTCAGAAAACTCATCTTTATGGAATAACCCGGAATATTTTTGGAAACTCCACGTGGACATTTAGGGAGGGGGTAGGGATACATAAATTGTTCACGTTTGTCGTCGGAGGGGGAGAATGGGGTTAAAAAACGAATGTTTTTTGTTCACGTGCAATATGAACGGTCCTATATATGTTCTTACAAGACAGTTGGTAAATATACCTACACTCTTAGAAAAAATGAAAATTACATTTGTCGTAAACAACGTAGCGACGCATATTTCTGTCTGATAATAGAATTTTACATGTACTGATATGTAAAATTAAATATTGTGATTCTTTTAATCTAAAACTCAGACTGAACGACCTAGGAGAAGCCGAATAACTCGCATTTCTTCATGTAATTAAAAGTAAATTTATGTGAATTGGGACGCTCCTTTTATTTATTTCTGGGAAGACGATTTTTTTTGCTGTGTAACTTTTAGGGAGATCAATCATAAAAATCACCAAACCATATGAAAGGACTTGCTATGTCCACAAATTTCTTCAATAACTTCATTGACCCAAATTTACCGATATAGATGCAGTGAACAAATCGCACGACTTTGCCAAAAACTCTGTGCACTTGTCTAAGCCTGGTTCAATGGTCCGATGTTTTTTATCTGGAGACTGGTTCGTTTCCGGAATCTGTTCCGGACTTAGAGATGGAACTGGTCCGAATTCTTGGACTTGTTCGGATCCGGGTCCTGGGTCAGTGTATTTTCGCCGTATTACTTTCTCGCTATTTCGGTCATTTTTCTTAGTAGCATGATTTTTTAAAAAAGTTGAATACAGATGCTGGCTATGAACCGTCCTTAACATGAGACAAAAGCACTCTTTACACTGGCATTATATGATCAAAAATTCGAGCGAGGTTGAATGCGCAATCTTCACTAAGGTTACTCGAACCATACCCGTTGACGCGGAGAAGCAGGAGTTCCGTATTACTATTACTACACAGTATTTACATCATAGTTTTTCAGTTATAAAACAAAATTTGATTTTAACCCCACCTAATCTTTGAAAAATTATTATTACAGCCAAGGATGAGAATATAAGGCGAATAATGAAGGAAATAGAACATCTGTCAGAGGACTCTAATAAATTGTCCCAAATGTCAGAGTTAGCTTCCTGCTTAAGGTATTCATTCATAGAAGTTGAACGAAGAGTTTTCTATTTAGAGATTATCACTCCCATTCTATTACAGATGTCCCCACCAGTTGCTCGAAGAATCCATTAGAGATTTGCAGCGAGAAGTACAACGCCAGCTGTCCGAGCGACAGACCAATGATGCTCAACTAAATATTTTGGAATTGACGCTGAAGTCATCGTAATTTTTAATCCTTTTATTTTACATTAATGCTAAATAATTGACTAAACTTGCAATCTTACAGAAATGGTATTCAAAATATGACGGTGGTGTTTGCTAAACCCGACAAAAGAGCTCAATGGGAGCAAGCATTTACAGAAGCAAAACAAAAACTTGCCAGCAGCGTCGAACGATGTCAAATTCCAGAATTCCTCGTATCAGTGCCAATAAGAAAAACCCGAGCTGGCCTTCAATTCACTTGTGCCTCTCCTACACTCGGCATTCAGCGTGATGTCTGGGTGTGTAACAGCGACGGATACGTCGGGCAAGTTTGCGTACTTAGTTTGGTACCGGAACCGACTGTCACTAGTTGTAATGGCGTTTGCAACGCCAGAATACTCTGCGTTGCATCCGTTCCTGCATCCGATGATAGGTATTATACGTAATATTTCAAATAGGTCCCTAATTACCGACGCTCGTTCATTAGATTTTCTAGTCATACAGCCACCAGTGTCACCATTTCTGTCCAGGAACCGACGGCTTCGATAGCCAGTACAATTAATTCGATAGTCAATTCAGCTTCCAAACCGAGAGATAAGCGTTGTTCGAAGCCTGCTGATGATACAGTGCTTAGTGAGAAAAATTCCGGTAACATACAGCTTGATTCGGAAAGTTCGAGTGAAGACTCGGAGACGGAAAGTCAGCTAGACCGTTCGATTAGCCCTCCAGGAGCCACTGCCATGTCCGAACAGACCCAGTCCCCTATCGTACATCGACACCAAGAGTCGAACTCTGAAGAGGCCGACGTACAACAATCCACAATGTGGCTTGGTACAGAAGACGGATGCATTCACGTGTACAACTGTACCGATAATATTCGGATAAAGAAAAATAAGATTAAGATTCCTCATATTAGTGCAGTCTACTCAATTTTATACTTGAGTAACAAAGTTTTTGTTTCGTTAGCCAATGGTGATATTTGTGTTTATACGAGGGATAACAGTAAGTATCTATTTTTTATATCTGAGTTCAATATAAACCAATTGACATTTTTACAGATGGTTGGAACACAGCAACGCCCCTCACAGTATCTATAGGAACTGTTACAAATCCGGTAAGCAAGTTATTGAGTGTCCAGGGCAAACTATGGTGTGCGATTCAAGGATGTATTAAAGTACTGAATACAACAACTATACAGGTATTCATAGAAACGATTGCTATATCTGTAGTGCTTTTGATAACACTGCGCCCTACTTACAGGTTGATAGTCACATACAAATCTCAACAGATTCTAAACCAGTCACAAATATGGCTGCACTAAATGACTATGTCTGGATATCGGTACAAAACTCGGCACTGATTAAGTGTTGCCACCATGATAGGTATTACTAAGAAGTGTTCATTTTTAAATATTACGATGAGCTATCGGTGATATTATTTTTTAGCTTTGAAATAATTTTTGAGGTCAATTTAGCCCCTTCTGTTAATAAAATGCTGTCCAACTGTGATGACATCATCCGGCAGCATAAAGCGGCGTGTCTCCGGGTAACATCCCTTCTGGCATGTAAGGATTTAATTTGGGTAGGAACAAGTGCTGGTGTTTTGCTCACAATCGCAGCTTCAAATATTTGCAAAGGATCGCCTCTTCCCGCCGTGACAGGTATCGCAGTTTTACTTTCTCAATTCTAATTAGTAAACGTGATAACCAGTTTTTGTGTATCCACAGGAATACCCCACGGTCACACGGGGCACGTTCGATTTTTGACAGCTGTTGAGTCACCAGATAGCGCAGATTTCCACAAGATGAACCATAGAAAATCGAACCCAGTAAACAATAAACCAAATCCTAATTTGTTAGTCATATCTGGTGGGGATGGTTACGAGGATTTCAGAAGCACTGGCAACAACACTATGAGCGAAATTGCTGGACGGGAAGATAGTACTAACCATCTTCTCCTATGGCAAGTCTAATGCTGCAGGAATCTTGTTTGCTTTTACCATCTAGAAAATATAAGTTACAAGATATTGATGGAACCAATAACTGTAACTGAACCTTATGTTTAGTAGGAAACTTGAAATCGGCAAGCAGGACTTGCTAGACACATTATTTGAGATAAAGAACAACAACATTCTGAGTGTCAAGAAAAAATATAATTTCCCAAATGAAACGACAATAAAGGTCCACACGTGGCTACAATTCCAAAGGAGAGATAAGGTTTCAAAGCATAATATATTTATACGAGTTTTTAGCATGCCTGAAACTAGTGGGATGTTGAAATCAAAAAATTGTTATGTAGACTAATGTTATAGTTTTTTTACATGGCCTAAACTTAGCTGAAATTTTCAGTATGCACCAACAAGAGAAAAAAGGTTTCAATCGTCATTGCACTTTTTTGTACATTTCTAATGCATATATCGTCGCCTAAAATCGTCGAATGCTGTAATCATTCATACCGTACTACTCAAAACTCTTTTATAACTGTTGAAGTATTAATTGTACTTAGTGTAGAATGACACATTAATTACTGCACGTTTTAATGATATAATATACAAATACCAAAAAAACCAAGGCATACGGTATGAATATTTCTATAAAAAAACTCATTCGTTTCACATAAAGCGGATTGTCAATATTTCCCTCAGAAAACATGTAATCATGTACAGATCATTTATACAACCTTTACGATGTTTTTAATTTTCTAAAGGGAAACATGGCGTTTTTGCAATGTTTCTATAAATGTAGTGAATATTCCAAGGACTAAAACCGAAGGTTCAACTTACTAGCTGAAGATAAAATATAAATGTTCAAAATACCTGAAGGGATAACACATAGCCCTGAGGCAGAGAAATATATATTTAGCTAATATATAAAAAATATTGGCATAATCCGAACGCGTAACGTTAGATAATCGATAATTTATTTATAAATAAAAATGAACAATTATACAGGAGATCGTTAAGCTGCATACGAACAATGGAAGTTGTATAATGTATGTAATTATTAATAAAAGAAAATTGCTGTTAAATATAAAAACATTGTGTCAGTACGCTTATCACATTCCAGAGAGCACGTGTTTTTTGAGTTGGTAACGACAACCCAACCATAATAGTATGTCCGTAGCATTCATCCGCTGGTTTGAACAACACTTTTTTGGATATATTTATTAACGAATACTGCACCTTGTACATTGACCTTGGTCAGTTTTCACATAATGAAAGTATTGTTCCCCCAGTGCTGTTCAACAACATTTAGTTGACGACGATGATTCATGTTTTTGTGCGCACGATTCTGCAGAGATGCAAAGAATACAAAACACTCCGCGACTAATTAGTCTTACGTCTACACGGTTGAGCTATGTATAGTAATGAGCTTATTGTCAACCTGTACCACTCTACCCATTTAAAATCGTTGATTAGAACATCTTCTGTCACTTTTGTTTGACACATTGGTTCAAATGGTAATGCGATGATTGGGGTAATCGATTCAATTTTTCGTGGCGCTTAAACAGAAGCACTTTTTTATTATATCGCTTCTCAGGAATGACGCAAAAATGCTTTTACGCATTCCATCGATTATAGGCCGCGTCATTTATAAAATAGTGCAGTGTCCTCCCTAATTCGGCCAAAATATACACGTTACCCTACATATACATTTCATTGCAATGCAATGAAGTGTTCGCGAAGGAGCGATTTCGTAGTTTTTTCTCTTATTTCACTAACAGGTGTTCATCGGTTACTTCCGCAGAAGGAATTGTTAATTGACCAGGGTATTATACCTATTTTCACCCTATAAAGAGTAAGACATAATTTCGTTATTCACTTAGTCTACAGTCGATGCAATGCGTCTAAAGTTGGTATCAATATATCTGCTTCGTTCCCAAGAATCGGTATAATAACAAAAGGAACGTGAATATTGTGAAATTCTCGTGATTGATCGTAACAAAAATACGAAACGAGAGTCAAACCGTCACCATACCTTTTAAGCCAATGCGTTAAACAAACATAACACATGCTGCGATCGGATCAATGGATTCATATGGTTAGCATGGCAATAGGAATTGGGTGAAAATGGGCCCAAAGGCTTCAGCATCTTCGAAAGATCTCTTTTATTCAATATTATTCAATTCATAATTCCACTAAAAAAATATTAGAAATACTGTACATAGATTAGCTCACCAATTAAACTCATGTTTATGAATGAATAAAACAAATCCATATTAAATTTGCAAAAGAGCGAATAAGATTTGTAAACAAACTATTATTTTGATGGTTTCTCTTAATTTACTATAATTTCGAAGCAGAAAACAATTGAAATTACTTCTACGAAGGGTAAAAATTTACATTAACGCATATTTTCATGAAATTCCACTCTGCAGCAGACTAATGAGCGAAACAAGTTGGTTTACAAAAACACTTTCGCCCTTTTGACGAATTAATATTGAAATGTTTATTAGAGTAGACCTGTCATATTTCAACTCATGCTTAGGTAAAAAGTATCTGTGTTTCGAGATTCTTGAAAGAGAAACAAACACTCAAACTTTTTTAAATATATTTGTATATGTATTCGGAATGCTTACAAATTTGTTTGGCGAAGGTATATTACAAAATGGTGGACTTATAGATCAAAAAGTCAAAAATAACAGCTCAAAATGGCATTGGATTGATTATAGTATAAAAATGATTTGTTGGTAAAATTAGAAAAGATGCATACTGAAAATATACATTTTATGGAAGTACGTACTATTTCTATGTTTCTCTTCAATTACAATTTCTGAAATCCTACCATAATTGTGGGTAGAACAGAGCATTTCGCATTAAATTTAATTTACATGGTTATGTCAAGCGTCATAAAAACAAACAATACATACCAAAGCAACGCTCATGCTCGTCTGGATATTAGTTTCTTTTAAGATTTTAAGCTACCGAAAAAAGCCTTAAAAATGATCATTTTTATTATGTATACTTATCTACCTTTTATAACATCAACTGGGTGCGTTGAAGACGAGTTTGAGCCATTGAGTATTTTTATTGATTTATTGAAAAAAAATGTTCGCTGTAGGGGTAAAACTGACAAGCTGTTTAGATAGTTGAGTAGGGGGACTATTAAAGACCGTGGGCTAATTAAGACCCCCTCGATGTCTCAGAAAACCGTAAGACTTTCTGTCTGTCATACATGTTCGTGGAAGCGTCATTCTGAAACATTAATTATAAAAGATGAATATCATTCTCTGGTTTTTTTAGACCAGAGAAACAGCGTGTTTCATTTTTTTGCCATCCTCAAAACAAAAATCATTACAATGGTAAAACCGTGGTTAAAGCAACAAATAAAAGCGGCAAAAATACCAGGTAAGTGTTTTGGAAAGCTTAAGGCTCTTATTTTATGGAATGATTTTTGTTTGGATGAAAACACGGATATTTTCAAGACCCTCACCACTTTTGTGCGAAAAAATCGTACGGGGCTATTTGGATCTCCTATTCCATCAAGCACCGTTCAGCGACTTGCGGCTATACGCACACGATTGCACACATCAAAACAGATTATAACTACTAGAGGTCGCATGTCGCTGTTACCACTGATAATTTATCATCTCGCTCTTACATATGCTAGGCCCATTAGTTTGACACATATTGCCCCGGATACACACATGTCAAAGTAATGGGCTACAATATGCTAGAGCGAAACCCCATGTTTCAGTCCGTGAATACACGGAGACAGTAGCGCTTTGCTCGCTCTAGTAGTTATAATCTGTTTTCACACATCACAGCAAAGAAAATACATCATGCGCCAGTCGACAGCTGTGACAACCCAGAATAAATTTTTAAACGCGATTTTTTTGTATCTTCAGGAGTTTCTCTAATAAATATTTCATAGGAAAACACAATTCCGTTGAAAAAAGACTAAAAAAATTGACGGTCTGAATCACCCCTACGTTGTAAAAGGGTGGAACAACTTAGAGTTTTGCTAATCGCTGGCTAGCGCTGCCATGGAGCGATACAAATCAATTTTTATGGCTCCAAAATATAGTTGAAGTTTCAAACTAACAATTAGGACCTTTAACCGATAAATTCTTTCACATCTATCCATCTAAAAGGGCGATTTGCTTAGGTTGGCCCGAATAGCCCCGGATTCCCCTATATTTGTATTTCACTAGGAATGACGGAGAATCTTTGACACATTTCAATTATACTCTTATTACATTACTGTTGCCAAAAAAAAACACACAGAAAAATCTGTTATTGTTTTTATTTCTTAGTAATCCATTTAAAACTGTTTTGTTTATTAAAACTCCCGGATGCTTTTACTATTTATGCAAAGCTCTCCTCAAACCGATTTTTAGTGAGAACGAGATCTTTTGTACATTCCGGTAGAGCATGCATAATTATGAATATAATCAGTGCCCCGCAAAACCTTAACCTGATTAGTCCTGGATGCGTTTCAACTTCCTCTCATCAGAAACCGATACTAACTTTTTATCGGAATAAATTAGCGCCGGCTTGACGCTAAATCCCTAAAACTAAAACACACTTTGTATTTCAATCGAACAACTGGTCAGACGTGATGTCCCGTCCGAGGAGAAGTTCTGTTTATGCCGATAAGACACAGTGAAACCGAAACTTGTCTTGGCTTAGCAGGCCTATGCGAATGCACTACGCTGTATTTCACAGTAAGGAGAAAAATTGAGTAAACACCAAAATCTCTCACAAGGGCGTAAATTTTTGGTAGTCTTTGAACCTGATGGTTTTACTGCAAACTCTATGTCCTTTCTAAGTGAATGAATCCTAACAGCAGAGAATGTAGATTGGAACTTTGCTCTTATTAACTATAATGACATTAAAGATTTCTATAATACTCGAAGGGATTACAGAGGAATACCCATGATATAGAATAAACTTACACTATAAAAGACATAAACATTCTTCCCTTTACACATACTAACGCTTTATCTCATACGCACATATCACATTTTTAATTAAAAAAAGTAGATCGATCTTACCCACACGGAGTGCCGGTTTTGCCCCCCGTGTCTGGATGATATCACTTTATTTTCAGTTTATTTTACATCCAATAACAAATAAATTTTTTGAAGCGTTGACAACATTGGGCCTTGTTGGGAACCTTCCAAACATGAATTCTGCGCAGAACCTAAATATTTTTTGGTTTTGGCTTAAGTCAGAAAACTCTAACCGAGGGCCCCAATTGCCGTCGTACTATACCTATAGGCACATAATAGGCTGATTGTCCTAATTTTAACGAGCGAATTAGTATTAATTAAGAGGGTGAATCTTTGACGATTCTTTGAAAATGAGTAAAGCCAACATAAGCTGGTTTCCTGGATCAGATAGTTGCTAAATATGATAGTGAGCGCTCTTTAAGCAACGTTCACATTACTAAGAGTGAATGTTGTTGGCTTAACTTGAAGCTCGTCGAATACGAACAAAATTCATTTTGATATGCCTTGTGCTCAGGTGGTAAACTCGTTTGGATTTTATGGGGGAAAGCAATACAAGGAAAAATATTATTAGCCATATATTGTAAATAATTTATTAATATAAATTTCGCATTAAACTGTATTGTGGATCTTGTGTACGAACCTTAAGCATTTGAAAGGCAGCTAGCGCTAGGTAGTTGCTTCAGGCAACATACAGTATTTCTAGACCTGATATTAACCAACGAAGACCGGCAACAATTTTGACTTTTTTTGGAACACTGGTAAATCAAACGGTATCCGAGCAGAGTCTGATAACAAATTGAGAACTAAACTTGATGTTGTGATGTAGTAGGGAATGATTGCTCAGGTTGTTATCATTTTGGTCGTTTTAACGGTTAAAAGATCAAAATCGAAAGCAGAAAAATGCACTATGACATCAAACAGAAAACTATTTATGCTATCAGTGAAAGCAAATTGAAAACTCATTGAGATGGTGGAATATTTCATTGATAACAAAATAAGTAATCAATTTGATGTTTGTCAAAGAAATAGAAACAAACATTTTTTTCTATAAATGTAAGCACATCAAAATGAGATCAAAATATGATGTCATATCTGAAAAAGTTTAAACTGATATCAAAATAAGATTTCAATTTGATGCTTGATATTAAAATAAGTTAACTATTTGCTGTTATTTTGATGTTGGACTTTGCTCGGGTAATTGGCTTCACATAGCATTTATCAAATATGAGCTTTTTCCTAAAACTCTAGTTCACTCACAAGAAGTTTGTAAGTGAAAATATATGAAAAATAGGCAATAGAAACAATAAATTCAGTACAAAATGCCAGTGTCCACGGTGTGTCTAAAACCATTATTAACTAAAAAATGACCATAAATTTGGCATATGGCATTCGAAAGATACATCAGTATCCAAGCATCTTCTCAGTGAATTTCAAAAAGATCCATCGAGAGATTCGAGAGAAATGGCGATTTGAAGTTTTATGACACGTTTCATAAGGCTACCAGCAAACACCCACGGGTTTGATCCTATCTCTATAAAGAAAAAATATTTGTCTACTTATTTAGTACATGGCATTCGAAAGATATATTAATCAAGTATATCCCCTGCAAGTTTGAAAATATTTAATTGAAGAAATCGAAAGTTATAACGATTTGAATGCGGTATGCGGTCAAAGATGGGTTTTCTACCAGATTTCAAGCATGAAGCCCATTGTCCATTTAGATTTAGCCCATTGTTTATTTAGATCGTTTATACGTGTCGCTGTTTTAAAGAAAAAACCTTACCATTTAATTGCACAAATATAATGCCCAAAAGGTGTTATTTATATGCTGCGATGAAGAAATATGAAAATAGGGTTGTCTCCCTATCGTTAACTATAACGTGTAAATTAAAAAATTTGAATAAAAGTTGGAATGTTTACTTGAAAACGCCAAATATCAGTGGTTCGTTGACTGACTCTAATTGTTTTTTCATTACTTAACTTAACTTAACAGACGTTTATCAGCAATTTTGCGACAGAAGAATATAAAATAGAGCTGTCTTTATATATATATATATATATATATATATATATATATATATATATATATATATATATATATATATATATATATATATATATATATATATATATATATATATATATATATATATATATATATATATATATATATATATATATATATATATATATATATATATATATATATATATATATATATATATATATATATATATATATATATATATATATATAGTTCAATTATATTGTCTGTTATTTGAGGTAGACAACTCTATTTTATATTCTTCTGAAAATTGTTGATAAAACGTCTCCCAGTCTCCCAGAACATGTACTTAGGGGACTGTATAGTGGAGCACAAATCGTTTACGAATAATATAACCAGTAGCGGGCCTAGATAACTTCCCTGGGGAAATGTTATGTTGCCATGTTTCATTTATTCCATAGGGTAATTTCGGGCGAGGTGCCGCACATTTCCCAAAATCATACATGGATCAACGTAAACAAAATAATATATGATTAAATCATATGTATCGATGGCGATAAGTATCTAAATTACACTGAAATGGTTTTAGTTATGAATAAAAAACATTTCAGTGTGCACACTAAAGTATTCAAGAACGATTAAATTTACTAATGGTTTTAACTTTGAAAATGTCTTACTCCACTATCTGGGGCAAGGTGTCATTCTAAAATTTAAAATATCTCCTATATGAAACGAGATTATGTAATGTTTGCACGCTCATCACGTCGTGAAGACCCGTTTCTATCAGCACCATGGTTTATTTTAACCCTTTTATTAGCCTGAAATAAACCAAGGTACTGACAAAAACGGGACACATTTTTTCCTCTCTTCAATAAACCGAATCTGTTAAAATATACTTCTTTAGTCCCTAAACATATATATTACTTTGTGATTAATACTTTGTGATTAATTTTGTGCGAAAAATGTCAAGAAAGTTCGGACTTACATAAAAGCATAAAGTAATGATTTCATTACATCAAACTTATAGTATTTTCGTAGTACATTTTTCACTAAAATAAACAAGCACATGTTTATAAAAATATATTGATAATTGACTGAGTTATGGCCTCTTCCCCGAAACCCCTTTTTATTAATCCATTAGTATATGAGTATTCCTCATACCTTAACGATTAGTTGAATAAATAATAATTTTTTCCTGCATTTGGGAATGTTTTTCCCAAAGAATCACTGTTTTAAGCTCTAAAAATTGTATTAAAAAATGCTCGTCTGCAAAACAAAAATTTCAGATCCAGTAATGAAAATTTCGATTTTTCGAAAAATAAAAAGGTGTGTAACCCCTTTAGCAGGTCTACCAATGCAAAATTAAAAAAAAAAAGATTTTATTTTTGCATATTGCACCTTTGGCTACACTACTTCCGTTTCATAACGTAGTTACATCTCTGTGGGTTAGGTTCATCTGTTCATTCATCGTATTTCGTCGGCTAATAACTTATGTCGTAATTAATCGATTTAGAAACATTTTTATAATTGGTAGAGAAAACCTTGAAGTGTCAAATATTTCTATTGTCAAGGTAGTTTATATAAGGGAGCATGAAAACATTTTCTAATGAATTGAGATGTTTTTAAAATTTGACACTTTTATTTTAAATGGCTATTGTTAATATAAAAAAGTTGTAAAGTAAAATATGTTTGCAGCGAATTCGAAGTTAAGAAGTGGATCTTTTAAATTTATGGTTTGGTTTTATCATATCTTTCAAAAAGTATAATCATTCAGCCAACCGAAAGTGTTTCATGAGTACAGCATATTAACAAAATACCTGATTTTCTTTACAAATCAAGTATGTAAAAGGTGTACACTAGGGTGGGACAAAAAATAGATTCCAGCTCCGAGCAACTTTTTGGGTACCATTTGGGTCCTAGAACATCTGTGCAAATTCTTAGCTTGATCCCTGAAACTATATTTTTGCGCCCATTGATTAAAGTTTACATGGGATTTTATATGGGAAAATGGACTTTCACAAAATAATTCCTCTAGGAGTCATCTATTGCTTCCTAAAAATAAACCGTTAAGTGGTTTTTGTAGGAAATTTAACAAAGAAACTAAGTCTCGAAAACTACGAAACGATCTGACGCTTGAGTAAAAAGTTATTAAGCTGAAACCGATTGATGCTCTGATGATTGATAAAATATTCATTTTTTCTAGCACCACTGTTGTTGGCTGTCCAATTATATGCAATTTTGTTTTGATCTTCTCTTAATGTGTCTAAATCATTTATCTATACTGCTTGGCTACATCGCAAGAGTTTTGAGCGATACATTGAATCTTCTTTTGTACATAATAACAAAAAATTAAAGATTTTGTATATAATTCGACCGTCCGCAGCAGTGATGCTATGAAAAGTAAACTTTTCATTAATCTTTTAGGCATCAATCAGTTTTTGCTTAATAACTTTTCCACAGGAATCAGATCGTTTCGTGGTCTTCTAGACTTTGTTTCCTTGACGATTTTCCTATAAAAATCAGACGTCTATTTATTTTTAGGAGTCAACGGCCGACTCTTGGAAGAATTAATTTGCAAAAGTCGTTTTCCCCATACGAAATCCCATGTAAACTTTAAACCGTGGGCGCAAAAATATAGTTTCACCGATCGAATTAAAAATTTGCAGAGTTGTTCTGGGAGCTAAATGGGATCCAAAAAGTTACTCGGAGCGAAATTTAATTTTTTTCATATAACCATGTCCCACTCTAGTGTACACACCTGGATATTCATAATTTTCGTTAAATGTTACATAATTATGTTACAGTAATCATAAATATCTGTAAATAATTTACAATAATTGATTATTAAAGAGAAGATAAAACATTCTCGTTTATCGAATTTATTTTATTAAATTTATATTATTTTACACTGGTACGCAGTATTCGAGAATATGGCGTTACTATTTGGGCTCTGTATCACACCATACACATTAATCGTATCGAAATGGTACAGAAGAATTTTATCAGGTTTGCACTTCGTCGGTTACCCTGGCAAAATCGTTTCCAGCTTCCTACATATGAAGATCGCTGTGTATCAACTATGATCTTAGCCTGTCATTCTGACACCACAAAGGAAAAAAGAAGATCGCTGTATCCTCATCAATCTCCCTACGCTGCAAAACAGACGGATCTTCCTTTCATTTTCGACGATCTGACAGACAACATAGACTCTTCTGCGCTTCTAGCAAAACTTGACCTCAACGTTCCGGAAAGATCTTTCCGGAGAATTGATTTTTTCCGACGCTCAACACATCGCACGCAGTATGGCCAGAATAATCCTTTTGATATTTGCTGTCAACGCTTCAACAGTGTCTATCATTTGTTTGTTTTTCATATTAGTAAAGAATCGTTTAAATTAAAAATAGGTTTAAGTTGGTGTTTAGTCTAAGTCTGTTCGATGTAACTTTTTTAATCGAAGACAATACAATACAATACATTTTTCATGTCTCATGATGGATTATAAAGTGATGAACTAAACAGGTATGAACACCCTTTTTTCTTTGAAAATCATTAACGCCGTGTGCTGTTGACGCATTTGTTTGTCGCATATAAAATGTTAAAATGTTTTTTCTGTCCAAGTGGACAGCACACAAACCGCACCGATTTTTCTTCATTTTCAGGCATTTGTTTCGGGGGACGAAAATTTTTCTGTAAAATGATCAATTATTTTTATTACCAATGAAAACAAACCCTTTCACTTATGCTCGTGCTACAACATACGCAACACATACTTGGCACATACACCTTCACACAAATTCAACTTTACGGTTATTATCTATTTTATAGACTTTAGAATTATTGATATAGGGAAACATTTAGTCACATTTCAGTTTTCGCACCTAGTGGATTTTGTTACTCGACTGGGTGAAAAATACCCGAAAAAAAAATTCCATGTGGCCTTCTTCAAAGGTTTCTCAAAAAGCGATGCTACCGATCCGGGTATATGTGGTGAGGACAAACAACTCGCTCCCCCCAGGCTACAGACCACTGTTCCCTTTCTGTATTAACTGGCAGACCGTTCACAAACGCCACTGGGTAAGCCTAACCCAGTGGTGTAGCCAAAGGTTAAGTTTAGAAAAAGACATGCTTAAAAGATAGGATTTAATCGAATTGGATTTGGTTCGTCTGCTAGAGCACATCAAACATATTTTCATATGATGCAGGCAAAATCGGGTGCTGATAAAATCGGGTCTTCACTGTATCTGTGAACTAAAAGTAGCTTATTGAAAATAGGTAAAGTTCACGAAAAAAGGGGAAAATTAGCATTCATGAAGCAGCTTTTTCAGGCAGAACCGTCAATAGGAAGCACCTAAAACAGGACAACTAGTAATACGATTTTGAGAGTTAGCTCTTTAAGCTATATATCTGCAGCTTTTAGGATGCATAAGATGACAGATGATGTGTCTAAAACCATTATTAACTAAAAAATGATCATAAATTTGGCATATGGCATTCGAAAGATACATCAGTATCCAAGCATCTTCTCAGTGAATTTCAAAAAGATCCATCGAGAGATTCGAGAGAAATGGCGATTTGAAGTTTTATGACACGTTTCATAAGGCTACCAGCAAACACCCACGGGTTTGATCCTATCTTTATAAACAAAAAAATATTTGTCTACTTATTTGGTACTTGGCATTCGAAAGATATAGTAATTAAGTATATCCGCTGCAAGTTTGAAAATATTTTATTGACGAAATCGAAAGTTATAACGATTTGAATGCGGTATGCAGTCAAAGGGTGCTTACAGAGTGGCGGCGAGAAGCTGAGCTGGCGCTGATGCTGACATTAGAATGCGAGATGCGAGAAACCTGCTTGCTGCAAACCAAAGGGATGATGTCAGAGTGAAAGCTGAGCGGATCGGCGCCGACTGCCTGCTTTTACTCTGACAGGCACCATTTGATATGCTGCGAGCAGGTTTCTCGCATCTCGCACTCTAATGTCAGTACCAGCCCCAGCTCAGCTTCTCGCTTGATGGGTTTTCTACCAGATTTCAAGCATGAAGCCATGTTTGTCCATTGACTATTTATATCGTGTCGCTGTTTTAAAGAAAAAAACCTTACCATTTAATTGCACAAATATAATGCCCAAAAGGTGTTATTTATATGCTGCGATGAAGAAATATGTAAATAGGGTTGTCTACCTAACGTTAACTATAACGTGTAAATTAAAAAATTGAATAAAAGTTGGAATGTTTACTTAAAAAGGCCTTATCTCAGTAGTTTATTGACTGACTCTAATTGTTTTTTCATTACTTAACTGGGAGACGTTTTATCAACAATTTTCAGAAGAATATAAAATAGAGTTGTCTACCTCAAATAACAGACAATATAATTGAACTATATATATATATATATATATATATATATATATATATATATATATATATATATATATATATATATATATATATATATATATATATATATATATATATATATATATATATATATATATATATATATATATATATATATATATATATATATATATATATATATATATATATATATATATATATATATATATATATATATATATATATATATATATATATATATATATATATATATATATATATATATATATATATATATATATATATATATATATATATATATATATATATATATAGTTCAATTATATTGTCTGTTATTTGAGGTAGACAACTCTATTTTATATTCTTCTGAAAATTGTTGATAAAACGTCTCCCAGTTAAGTAATGAAAAAACAATTAGAGTCAGTCAATAAACTACTGAGATAAGGCCTTTTTAAGTAAACATTCCAACTTTTATTCAATTTTTTAATTTACACGTTATAGTTAACGTTAGGTAGACAACCCTATTTACATATTTCTTCATCGCAGCATATAAATAACACCTTTTGGGCATTATATTTGTGCAATTAAATGGTAAGGTTTTTTTCTTTAAAACAGCGACACGATATAAATAGTCAATGGACAAACATGGCTTCATGCTTGAAATCTGGTAGAAAACCCATCAAGCGAGAAGCTGAGCTGGGGCTGGTACTGACATTAGAGTGCGAGATGCGAGAAACCTGCTCGCAGCATATCAAATGGTGCCTGTCAGAGTAAAAGCAGGCAGTCGGCGCCGATCCGCTCAGCTTTCACTCTGACATCATCCCTTTGGTTTGCAGCAAGCAGGTTTCTCGCATCTCGCATTCTAATGTCAGCATCAGCGCCAGCTCAGCTTCTCGCCGCCACTCTGTAAGCACCCTTTGACTGCATACCGCATTCAAATCGTTATAACTTTCGATTTCGTCAATAAAATATTTTCAAACTTGCAGCGGATATACTTAATTACTATATCTTTCGAATGCCAAGTACCAAATAAGTAGACAAATATTTTTTTGTTTATAAAGATAGGATCAAACCCGTGGGTGTTTGCTGGTAGCCTTATGAAACGTGTCATAAAACTTCAAATCGCCATTTCTCTCGAATCTCTCGATGGATCTTTTTGAAATTCACTGAGAAGATGCTTGGATACTGATGTATCTTTCGAATGCCATATGCCAAATTTATGATCATTTTTTAGTTAATAATGGTTTTAGACACATCATCTGTCATCTTATGCATCCTAAAAGCTGCAGATATATAGCTTAAAGAGCTAACTCTCAAAATCGTATTACTAGTTGTCCTGTTTTAGGTGCTTCCTATTGACGGTTCTGCCTGAAAAAGCTGCTTCATGAATGCTAATTTTCCCCTTTTTTCGTGAACTTTACCTATTTTCAATAAGCTACTTTTAGTTCACAGATACAGTGAAGACCCGATTTTATCAGCACCCGATTTTGCCTGCATCATATGAAAATATGTTTGATGTGCTCTAGCAGACGAACCAAATCCAATTCGATTAAATCCTATCTTTTAAGCATGTCTTTTTCTAAACTTAACCTTTGGCTACACCACTGGGTTAGGCTTACCCAGTGGCGTTTGTGAACGGTCTGCCAGTTAATACAGAAAGGGAACAGTGGTCTGTAGCCTGGGGGGAGCGAGTTGTTTGTCCTCACCACATATACCCGGATCGGTAGCATCGCTTTTTGAGAAACCTTTGAAGAAGGCCACATGGAATTTTTTTTTCGGGTATTTTTCACCCAGTCGAGTAACAAAATCCACTAGGTGCGAAAACTGAAATGTGACTAAATGTTTCCCTATATCAATAATTCTAAAGTCTATAAAATAGATAATAACCGTAAAGTTGAATTTGTGTGAAGGTGTATGTGCCAAGTATGTGTTGCGTATGTTGTAGCACGAGCATAAGTGAAAGGGTTTGTTTTCATTGGTAATAAAAATAATTGATCATTTTACAGAAAAATTTTCGTCCCCCGAAACAAATGCCTGAAAATGAAGAAAAATCGGTGCGGTTTGTGTGCTGTCCACTTGGACAGAAAAAACATTTTAACATTTTATATGCGACAAACAAATGCGTCAACAGCACACGGCGTTAATGATTTTCAAAGAAAAAAGGGTGTTCATACCTGTTTAGTTCATCACTTTATAATCCATCATGAGACATGAAAAATGTATTGTATTGTATTGTCTTCGATTAAAAAAGTTACATCGAACAGACTTAGACTAAACACCAACTTAAACCTATTTTTAATTTAAACGATTCTTTACTAATATGAAAAACAAACAAATGATAGACACTGTTGAAGCGTTGACAGCAAATATCAAAAGGATTATTCTGGCCATACTGCGTGCGATGTGTTGAGCGTCGGAAAAAATCAATTCTCCGGAAAGATCTTTCCGGAACGTTGAGGTCAAGTTTTGCTAGAAGCGCAGAAGAGTCTATGTTGTCTGTCAGATCGTCGAAAATGAAAGGAAGATCCGTCTGTTTTGCAGCGTAGGGAGATTGATGAGGATACAGCGATCTTCTTTTTTCCTTTGTGGTGTCAGAATGACAGGCTAAGATCATAGTTGATACACAGCGATCTTCATATGTAGGAAGCTGGAAACGATTTTGCCAGGGTAACCGACGAAGTGCAAACCTGATAAAATTCTTCTGTACCATTTCGATACGATTAATGTGTATGGTGTGATACAGAGCCCAAATAGTAACGCCATATTCTCGAATACTGCGTACCAGTGTAAAATAATATAAATTTAATAAAATAAATTCGATAAACGAGAATGTTTTATCTTCTCTTTAATAATCAATTATTGTAAATTATTTACAGATATTTATGATTACTGTAACATAATTTTGTAACATTTAACGAAAATTATGAATATCCAGGTGTGTACACTAGAGTGGGACATGGTTATATGAAAAAAATTAAATTTCGCTCCGAGTAACTTTTTGGATCCCATTTAGCTCCCAGAACAACTCTGCAAATTTTTAATTCGATCGGTGAAACTATATTTTTGCGCCCACGGTTTAAAGTTTACATGGGATTTCGTATGGGGAAAACGACTTTTGCAAATTAATTCTTCCAAGAGTCGGCCGTTGACTCCTAAAAATAAATAGACGTCTGATTTTTATAGGAAAATCGTCAAGGAAACAAAGTCTAGAAGACCACGAAACGATCTGATTCCTGTGGAAAAGTTATTAAGCAAAAACTGATTGATGCCTAAAAGATTAATGAAAAGTTTACTTTTCATAGCATCACTGCTGCGGACGGTCGAATTATATACAAAATCTTTAATTTTTTGTTATTATGTACAAAAGAAGATTCAATGTATCGCTCAAAACTCTTGCGATGTAGCCAAGCAGTATAGATAAATGATTTAGACACATTAAGAGAAGATCAAAACAAAATTGCATATAATTGGACAGCCAACAACAGTGGTGCTAGAAAAAATGAATATTTTATCAATCATCAGAGCATCAATCGGTTTCAGCTTAATAACTTTTTACTCAAGCGTCAGATCGTTTCGTAGTTTTCGAGACTTAGTTTCTTTGTTAAATTTCCTACAAAAACCACTTAACGGTTTATTTTTAGGAAGCAATAGATGACTCCTAGAGGAATTATTTTGTGAAAGTCCATTTTCCCATATAAAATCCCATGTAAACTTTAATCAATGGGCGCAAAAATATAGTTTCAGGGATCAAGCTAAGAATTTGCACAGATGTTCTAGGACCCAAATGGTACCCAAAAAGTTGCTCGGAGCTGGAATCTATTTTTTGTCCCACCCTAGTGTACACCTTTTACATACTTGATTTGTAAAGAAAATCAGGTATTTTGTTAATATGCTGTACTCATGAAACACTTTCGGTTGGCTGAATGATTATACTTTTTGAAAGATATGATAAAACCAAACCATAAATTTAAAAGATCCACTTCTTAACTTCGAATTCGCTGCAAACATATTTTACTTTACAACTTTTTTATATTAACAATAGCCATTTAAAATAAAAGTGTCAAATTTTAAAAACATCTCAATTCATTAGAAAATGTTTTCATGCTCCCTTATATAAACTACCTTGACAATAGAAATATTTGACACTTCAAGGTTTTCTCTACCAATTATAAAAATGTTTCTAAATCGATTAATTACGACATAAGTTATTAGCCGACGAAATACGATGAATGAACAGATGAACCTAACCCACAGAGATGTAACTACGTTATGAAACGGAAGTAGTGTAGCCAAAGGTGCAATATGCAAAAATAAAATCTTTTTTTTTTTAATTTTGCATTGGTAGACCTGCTAAAGGGGTTACACACCTTTTTATTTTTCGAAAAATCGAAATTTTCATTACTGGATCTGAAATTTTTGTTTTGCAGACGAGCATTTTTTAATACAATTTTTAGAGCTTAAAACAGTGATTCTTTGGGAAAAACATTCCCAAATGCAGGAAAAAATTATTATTTATTCAACTAATCGTTAAGGTATGAGGAATGGATTAATAAAAAGGGGTTTCGGGGAAGAGGCCATAACTCAGTCAATTATCAATATATTTTTATAAACATGTGCTTGTTTATTTTAGTGAAAAATGTACTACGAAAATACTATAAGTTTGATGTAATGAAATCATTACTTTATGCTTTTATGTAAGTCCGAACTTTCTTGACATTTTTCGCACAAAATTAATCACAAAGTATTAATCACAAAGTAATATATATGTTTAGGGACTAAAGAAGTATATTTTAACAGATTCGGTTTATTGAAGAGAGGAAAAAATGTGTCCCGTTTTTGTCAGTACCTTGGTTTATTTCAGGCTAATAAAAGGGTTAAAATAAACCATGGTGCTGATAGAAACGGGTCTTCACGACGTGATGAGCGTGCAAACATTACATAATCTCGTTTCATATAGGAGATATTTTAAATTTTAGAATGACACCTTGCCCCAGATAGTGGAGTAAGACATTTTCAAAGTTAAAACCATTAGTAAATTTAATCGTTCTTGAATACTTTAGTGTGCACACTGAAATGTTTTTTATTCATAACTAAAACCATTTCAGTGTAATTTAGATACTTATCGCCATCGATACATATGATTTAATCATATATTATTTTGTTTACGTTGATCCATGTATGATTTTGGGAAATGTGCGGCACCTCGCCCGAAATTACCCTATGGAATAAATGAAACATGGCAACATAACATTTCCCCAGGGAAGTTATCTAGGCCCGCTATTGGTTATATTATTCGTAAACGATTTGTGCTCCACTATACAGTCCCCTAAGTACATGTTCGCGGATTATCTGAAATTCTTTCGTGTAATTTCTGCGGCAGTCGATTGCTGTGCCATCCAAGCCGATATCGATTCGCTAATAAATTGGTGCACACTAAACGGGATGGAAGTAAACGTACAAAAGTGTAATGTGATCTCGTTCTATCGTAACAGGCACTTAACAACGTTTGGTTATAGAATGTCGACAAGCATTGTCAACCGTGTAAACACAGTTAAGGGACCATTCATAAATTACGTAACGCATTTAGGGGGGGGAGGGGGTACGACAAGTTGTGACATAGGGGGGAGGGGGTGTTAAATAGATCGTTATGTAACATGTTTTCATCGAAGAAAAAAAAATTTTTCTTGGAATTTGTTACGTAACAGGGGAGGGGGGGATGGAGAAATTTGTGACAATTTGTTACATAGGGGGAGGGGGGAGTCAATTTTGGGCAATTTTTGCGTTACGTAATTTATGAATGGTCCCTAAGGATCTAGGCATTCTTCTCGACAGCAAATTGAGTTTCACGCAGCACATTGCAATGTCTACAGCCAAAGCTTATGCCGTATTGGGGTTTATCAAAAGAAACACGCAACAATTCAACGATGTATACTGCCAAAATCGCTCTTCTGCGCACTTGTACGTAGCATTCTCGAGTACGGTGTCCTTGTGTGGGCACCCTATCATGCTGTACAAATCAACCGCGTCGAACGAATACAGCGTCACTTTGTTCATTACGCTCTGCGGTTACTACCTTGGACTGATCCTATTCGTCGACCGCCCTATGAACATCGATGCAATCTACTACGTTTGCCAACTCCTGCAAGTCGGATGATAATGCTGCAACAGCTCTTCGTGTTTGATCTTCTGGGAAACAATATAGATAGCCCGGAGTTGCTGAGCCAGCTCCAATTCAACGTACCGCCTAGACCCACCAGACGAACTGATTTCTTTCGGTTACCGATGTATCGTACTCTATTTTCTCAAAACAATCCGTTCAATGTATGCTGTCGTAATTTTAATGATGTAGCTGACAAATATGACTTTAACATTATTAAGACTACCTTTAAACATAGAATTAATATTAATTAAGGAGCTGTCTGTACGAGTAGCTCGAAGACCAGTATAAATAAATAAACATAAATTCCGAACTATTGAAAAAAATAAATAAAATTCAGTTGAATAGTTTTCGGCAATCGTGGTAAAGTCAAGGCACTTTTGGGAAAACGCCATTTCGCGATATTAGAGTTTAAAGCTGCAAGTAACCAGTGTTTTGGTCTAAATCTATAACAGCAATCAATTAACTGTAGTAGTAGCACCAAGTTGTTTAATAAAATAAGAATCAGAAGAAATTGTTACTCGTTATCGTGATTTTTCTACTCCTCGTCTAGGGTTCTTGGAGCACCACACCATATGCAAGGCGCACATGTGATATTTATTGTTTTGTTATTCATGCATAATTTTGTACCTTGTAATAAAACAAAAATGTTCAAATTTAAATGGAGGGCTGAAAATTCGATAAAGTAAATTAAAATACGTCCAATGTAAGACAGAAAAGACCAATTAATATGCATATATTTACAATTGAATAAAAGTATGGCTTCCTAAAATTTGGAATTAATGCACTATTGCGTGAATTGAATATTCAAATAATAAACTAAAACTGTGCTTGTATTTTATGTGACAGTGTCAAGTATCTGCACAATTTTAGGAATTATCACATGAAATAGAAACCCCAATCATATATGGAGATCCATTAAGAATCTATCATAGTAAAATCATTTATTCTGGCGCGAATATCCATCAACCACAAATACTAACTGAGTCAGTCATATAATGTTTATTTAGTTCAAGGCCGTCCATTTTTTGTTATAACTAATCTACCTATCAGAACAAAAACGTATAAATTGTATAGAAAATTAACGAAGCAGGAACCTCGAAAAATGCGGTAAAGTGTTACGAATATCCGATTTACTTGTGGAAGGAAGCAAAAACTAATTCCATCTGATGACCCTCACGGCGATTGACCCGCAGTTGAAGTTCCCAGGCGTTTTCAGCGAGACAAAAGTAACAGTCATGGCAAGTTAACAAACTGCTAGAACTCAGCGTACCACCTTGTGTTTCTGCACCCACCCACGTATTTGTCTGCATCAGCCTGCGTCCATTCATTCAAACTAGACCATACTCTTTTGGATTAAAAACAATGTTTTGATCACTCACTGTGTCGCCGGTTCGCGCTAACTTGCTAATGGTCACTGTGAATCAGAGAGTTTCCTCTCCACCTCAAGAGCAGCGAATTATATGAAGAAACGTATCACGCTTCACTCTGTAGACGGAGGATATATAAGAGGAAAGCTTCTGGACGCCTCAAGTTCCAGTAAGAAATCGATTGTCAGCAGGCAACGTTCATTCGAAAAAAACAAAGTGATTACGAAGAAACTAACATCATGCGTTATTTTGTAAGTGTTCCTATATTACAAAAGCTGATATAACCTATGGCCTATGGTTACTACTAAGTTTGCAGTAAACTATCAAATAAAAGAGAACACATGTTATAATTTGTTAATGTTTATTACTCAGTTGATACTGGAAGTGAAAAGTTATTTTCATCGGTTTAAATCACTATTAAATACAGCTCTACCTTGTTAATGAAACTGATACTTGGTTGTATATTATTTCTCGTATTTCAAAAATGTTTCAAAATTTAGCAAAAATGATTTACACAGCTTTGACCATGGTAAAACCAGCATGAGAGCGATGAATTGTTGAGTGGAGAAGCATGGTGCCTAGTTTGAATCCAACTGCTAAAACAATTTAATCGAAGTTTTTTGGTAGTTGAAAATAATATAGAAATATATATTCAATCATAGAGTGATTTCGAATCCAACAGCTTCGAAGGGTGTAGTTGGCAGCAACATTGTTTTCTCCATATACCCGTTCGTGTGAAAAAGAAACGATTTTTTTCCTCGTAAATGTGCAATCACTCTTCATAAAAGTTTACTTATTATTCGCGGCTTGCATAGTGTATGTTTTACATGCCAATCGAAGAAGCTCTACGAGATTGGAAAAGTGCGTGGTGTGTTTTTTTTCGAAAGTGATTTAAATTTTAAAACCCATAAATTCAAACGTTGTTGAAACTGCGCTATTACATTGGCCTTGGATTGTGAATCTCAGTTGACCGGCCGAGACAGAAATTCAGGGAGGTAAAACCTGATTCGTAAAACCGCCTTATTTTTATTAGAGTGTAAACCGACTAAACACTTCAACCGTGATGTTCGTAAAGAGTTCTTCGGCGCAAAAATCGTTAAATTAAACCCACGTATGTAAAATAGCCGCTGTTTATGTAAAGTTCCTTGAACCAGTTTAAAATGTATAATGCAGCATTCATCGATTTTTTCCGAGTCAACATTAATTTTAAAAAGTTTTTTATGTCTCTGGCGAGTTTTTCGGAGGAATGTTTTCTATAGATCTAATGATTTTAACTCATTTTCAATTAAGAAAAAAATTTGGACAGGGCAAAGGTGCACCGGGACCAACCGCATTATGAATTAAAATAAGCGTGATTTTTGAAGACTTGTTAAAAAATGTTGACGTTGTTAAAAAGTGCATTGAATTTTTTTTATATATTTTAAGAAATTTGAAATAAAAACCGGTTTCAAGGGGTTATATACCAAGTTGAAGCGAAAAAATCGAAAAAAATGTGCATTCTGAAAGTACATACTTTCCAAAACAAAATTTCATTCAGATCTGAGCACAAGCTTTCAAATTACAACCCTTCGCAGTGCGCTGGTTCCATCCACGAATGAAGTTAACACAAAACTTTAAACACGATTATCTCGGACTTCATTCATCGATTTGTGGACAGTTTCGGTGAAAATGATATCTCAAAAATTAGTCGGATGATTTCCATAATTCTTTTTATAATTGTTTGTATTTACATTCACGTGTAAGGGATTGTCGTATAGGTTGGGACGCTGTATAAGTTGGGACAGCTCGATATTTTCGTTCCTATGCAGTGTTGCCATCTGTTATTTTTAGTACATACTAGACTCGATCGTAGCTCACTTTTTATACCAAGTTGAAGTTATAGTTCATTATTGTCACAGCTACACTAAGCAGTGTCAAAAACCGAGCAAAAAATCTTTTGTTGTGCTGATTTTTGCGCCATCCTAAACTGAATCTTTTTCATCGAAATTTCAACGTAAATAATTTTAAAGTGTTAAGAAGTAACTAAAATGTTATTATCGATCAGGGTTTTGCGTTTGCTTCATTGGATTTTTTTTCTTCGAAAAATTGGTTGGGACAAGCGTGTCGTATAGGTTGGGACACCATACAATTACGCATGCGTACAAGATTGCGTACAAGTTTTACATGTAAAAACTGTGAGTCAGATTAACTTTGTCAAATGGAAGTAAATAAATCTTTCAGTTACTTATTCTTATTCTAAAATACCAATCAACAATTAAATATTAACCAAAAAATAAGTATAATGCATTAAAGTTTAAATTACCTTTAATTATTTAAATTATTTGAAGTGTCCCAACCTATACGACACTTTTTTGGCCATTTTGCCGTCATGTAGAAAATTGATCCTGAGTCTTATTTAAAATTCCAAATTAACATCTTCCATTCGCTGACATTAAGCCACATAATATATCTACAAAATAGTGTACTACAAGCTAAAAAATATTGTCATGGAAACAGCCTCTAAACAAACCCGTCCCAACCTAGACTAGATTCCCTTACTTGAACGGATCATTTTTCATTTAAACATTTTCGATTCGTTTTTTCATCGGAAAATTTACAAGTACACCAGAATAAATTTTTCGGAGTTTCGGTGAACTAATATTTTTATACAAAATTTGCATGAAACCCTTAAAAAATACAAACTCACTTTTTCCCTCAATTTATATTTTTTTGAAAACTATGTATGCACAAATTTCATAATTAATTTAGTTATAGATTTTATGGTCTTCATACGCAAAGATTGTTTCAAACAATTTTCTTCTTAATGGAGAAAACATAGTTTTTACAGAATTTTTGTCCACTAAGGAGCAATATATCATAGTGTTTTTTGGAAACATCCTCGGGGACCATTCATAAATTACGTAACGCTTTTAGGGGGAGGGGGAGGGGGTACAACAAGTTGTGACATGTTGTGACATAGGGGGGAAGGGGAGTTAGCTAGATCGTTACGTAACATGTTTTCGCCGAAGATAAAAAAAATTTCTAGGAATTTGTTACGTAACAGGGGAGGGGGGGATGAAGAAATTTGTGACAATTTGTTACATAGGGGGAGGGGGGAGTCAATTTTGGGCAATTTTTGCGTTACGTAATTTATGAATGGTCCTCGCGATCACTGACAACATTAAACCTCTGTCGCTGAAACCGTTCAAAGCCAAATTTGACATACTCCTGGACTCACAACTGATATTCAGAAATCATTACTCTCATGTTATAGCACATGCAAATAGAAACCTCGGCTTCATTATAAGAATCGCCAAAGAATTCACTGATCCATATTGTTTACGGGCACTCTATTTCTCACTAGTTCGATCTGTCCTGGAAGCTTCAGCACCCATTTGGTGTCCTTATACGAACATTTGGATCAACCGAATAGAAGCAGTGCAGGCAAGATTCCTCCGTTTTGCTCTTAGAACTCTCCCATGGCGTAACCCAGCAGAGCTACCACCGTACATCGATCGCTGTCGTCTGCTCGATATGGAAACCCTAGCGAAAAGGCGGAACACATTTAGAGCAGTATTTGTTGGGAAGATATTAACTGGTCAAATAGATGCTCCAGATATTCTCTCACAAATAAATATCTATGTGCCTCCTAGAAATCTCAGATCGCATAACTTCTTAAGACTGAAATTTCAGCGCACAGAGTACGGTCAGAACGAACCCATTAGGGCGATGTGTAATGTTTTTAATAGTGTTTATGACCATTTTGACTTTTCTGTATCTTGCGATGTTTTCAAAAATAGACTAAGAAGGTTGACTTAGATTTTAAGATTCCATTTTTGTAATATTTGTAATTTTTGTTCTTGCAATACTGTGTACTATGTGATTATGTTTAATTGTAGCGTAAAATCATTGTAATCAACTGTGAAAAATTTGAAAAGATGATGGGTTTTTACGCCCATTTGAGGATTGCTTCTGAAGTATATCCTGAAATGAGCTTTTCCCATTCTAGAAACATTTCATGTAGACCAACACAGGTCAGATGAAAAAAAGTAAGAATAAATAAATACAAAGAATAAATAAATAAATAACCAATAGGGATGCATCCGTTGATTTTGGTAACATCTTGCTCATACACACTCATATTTTCAGACGTGTATACTGCCCATGATATCAGTCCCATAAAGATAGGAAATCCCATAGAAAAAGGGACAAATGTGCGATCATGGGCAGTATATGTCCATCTTATGAACTATAACGCTTTGAAGCAGCTGTAGTTTTTAGTTTCGGCAAGCTTTGCTCATAAACACAGGTAAAGCTAATAACTGGGACTATTATATTTCTTTTTAGCACTAGCAGTTATAACTACTGTTCATATAACTGAAATTATAATAATTAATCTGATTGGATTTTGCTACAGCAGTGCTGCCAGAGAAACTTTCAGTAAACCTTTGTCTCACAACATTATTGTGAATGGATAAAACCAATCAATTTAGATTTGTTCGGATATCTTTTTTTATGTAATTGGACTATTCTAAATACTCTAGGAACATTGTATTGAGCATCGGTAGGTAAAAATTAAGCAGCTTCTAGCACTGTGTCAGAAGCTCATATGGAACAAAACAGATATTTCGTGTTTCTTAACCTCAACAGTCTTAAGGAAAAATAGTTTAGAACCCTACATGCGCTTAAGGGGTTAGGGGAACATGGGGAGACTTGACCAAGCGCAAAATTCTATTTTCGGCTATGGCGTCTTCTATTCGATTCTCAATTTTTTTTCAAAAATATTTTTATACTTGTTTCGATCCCTTAAGGTAATTTTAAAAGTTTGGAGAAAAAAATCCTTTCGTTGCAGAAAATATTACGTGATTAATAAATTTGCATCAAATGATGTAATTTTTTATCAAAATTTGTATGGACATATCTACTCGACTACTAGTTACTATTAATGTACTAATCTACCATCTTAATCCTTGTGAAGCAGTGAAATGATTTTACAGAAACTGGAACATTGGAATAGTTATTAGTAGAATTTACATGACATTGAACGCAATAACTAATGTTGGGGAGACTTGACCAAGATTTTATGGGGAGACTTGACCAAGTGGCGATCAGCTGAAGAAAGATACAAAATTCTTAATATTTATTATGCTTTGGTATCTACTGTTAATGTTAATCACGCCATAAAAAAATCCCACTCCAAACATAAGTCTTTATATTTTAATATTTGTAAACAAAGTTAGCAATAGTAGGACTGATTTCGTGACGTGTGAACATGCAATGCAAGCAGTACAGTTAATCCTTAAAAATAAATGCATTAAAAAAATTAAAATTTATCAAATGCAACTCTTTTATTATTTTTACTGCTACCTAAGGATCTCGACAATAGGGAAAAAAATAATTACAGTATGTTTTATGTTTATTATTTTTTGTTATGACTTTCAAAATTCTCTTGGTCAAGTCTCCCCACGCCTTGGTCAAGTCTCCCCGCAAAGGGGAGACTTGACCAGAAAAAACGATCACAGAAAAACTTTTGTAACTTTTCAAAAATTATATTAAAAATTCTGCAAAAAATCATAAAGACGCGCAATAACTTTGCGCATTATATCTGAATGACTTTTGAGGAATTGAAGGCTTTTTAGAGATTTATGCAGTTTTAGCTGAAAACCTGGTCAAGTCTCCCCATGTTCCCCTACATATGTTGAATTCGGCTAAAAATCGATTTTTTTTATTCTTCTATCGTTAAGTTCAGGTTTTTAAAAATGTTATCTCAAATTTTTATAGAGATGGGCGCAGTAGACGGAAAGTTACAGCGTTTTTCAGCTTACTCCCTAATGGAGGCGTGGCTTATACTTGAAACTTTAAACGCGATTACATCATACACTAATGATTTTTTTTTAGTTTTATGCATTCAGCTTGTTGGATTGGAATCGTAGTCACGGCGAATCTCTTTGAAAAATACGCGTTTTGCGGAAATTGCTATAACTTCGACTTTTAATAATATTTTTTCGTGTTCTCAAGTGGATTTCGCAAATTGGACATTGTAATACGCTAGACGTATAACAAGTACCTTTACAAAAATTCAAACTTTTCCCTTTTTCCGCATCTCAACATATATAACCCCTTGAAAAGAGTTGTGTGTGAAACAGTTACTAACCCGATACTTTAAAAAACCTTCCCGAGTATATTTCGAACTGTACTGCGAACGGTTCCGATTTTGTTGGCCACATCCTTGCCCGAAAATCTTAGATTTGCTTTGAAAGCTGTCTTGACGTCCTGATGTAGCTTTCAATCCACTGTTCAACGCCATGGAACCTTCCGGGAGACAGATAAACGTTTGTTGAAACATATCGGAACTGCAGATACTGTGGTTTTGGCCATTTTCAAGTCCTTAGTGATCTTCACACGACTATGTTGGCTATTCATTCCTTGTACGACCAATTAATTCTCTCCTTTTGTTATGACTGCGACTAACCATTCAATATAGGAACCCCTTTTCAAAATATCGAGAAAAAAAGGAGTGTAAGATTTTGAACGTTAGTAACATTCATTATAGTCAACGTAATTATGCCAAATATGCACTAATCAGTTGAAAAAATGGTTATCAATTTTCTATTACATTTGGAAGTATGTATGACCTCTGGAAGCGATACAAAAACTGATTTCCAGAATGTCTTTCGGAAGGGACGCGGAGAAACTGTACGTTCATGCAGTACAGTAGGAAGACTGCACTATGGATTCTCAGCGTCCACATATATAAAAGCGCATGTAATTTTTGTGTCTCATTTAGTGATAAGAAATTTCAATTTAATAATGAATGCTCTTTCATTCACTCGGAGGTCGAAGTCGAAGTTGTCATCTACCCAACGTACAGTGCAATAAGATGTGCTAGCTTCTCGACCATGCTGTTAGACTCCGACCTAACGTCTGACTCCTAGCAAGTAGAAGGTAAAGAATTCCACACTCTTCCTTTCGATAATGCTTAGTAATTTCGGGTGAGTTGGGGTGATGTCGCATTCTCAACATCTCGTATATTGAGTCACTTTACTACGATAATATGATAGTCAATTTATTCTTAGAAAATTTACAGCACTAGATATGTAAAATAATCCTTATTATTCACCGACAAAAAATATTAATAATTATATGTATCCAGTTGCACCGAAAATTTTCAGTACCACGTTAAGGGAGGGGTAAGGGTTTCAGCTTAAAAAAAATACTTTTTTGTGATTTTTTAGAAATTTGGATGAAGCGAATCGAACAAAACTTCAAATTACATTGAAATGTATCATTTCAATAACATTCTATATTGTTTCCATGCAAAAATATCAACAAGCGACTTGTTTGCGAAGCTTTTTGTGGAACGTCTCTGGAAAAACACGATTTGCGGTATCAAACTTTGCATACCTACATATTCTATATAAAAATACCTAACCTCTACGTCGAGTTTTCGAGATAATTTTTAAATTGAGGGGGTTTTTTACTCATAAAATGGCGGAACATTTCGTAACATCTAGTAATTTTTATTTAAAATGGAAAACGATGTCGAAAGCAGTCTAAATTAAACTACGAAGTGATTCCAAAATCTCATGTTTCACCATTCACAGAATTTTTTTCTTGTAGCACTGCTCTAGCGGAACTCTATCAAACTGGTTGCAATAACTTCTGTTTTACTAATGATACTTATAACCAGGGTTACCATATTCACAGATTTTTCTGTAATGTCACAGATTTTTTTCATAATTTTTGATCACAGATTCTTTTTTACAGATGACAGATTTTTGGCGTTTTGATGAAAATTTTACAGATTTTCACAGATTTTTGGAAATATTATGATTTTTCACAGATTTTTTGGAAATTTATCACAGATTTTTTTCCTGTTTTAGCCATCACAGATGGTAAAAAGATTTTTTTGACTGAAACACAGATTTTAATGTGGCATCCCTACTTATAACTGTTAATGCTCAAATGAAAGGTAATAGTCACCGTTATAAGCCTTACTTGTTGTTGTGCACATATGTTTACTAAGTGAAAAGTTATGGCTGCTTAAAAACGCTTTTTGCCAATAACATGGACATGACGGGCCTAAAGATGCCATTAGTATTCTGAGTAGGATTCAATTGAAATCATAAGCTAGATAACGTCAAAATTGTGATCAGGCTTCCATCAGATTGTTGAAGGGAATAATAGGAGAAGAGCGGAATTGGGTCAAATTTCCCTGGAAATATGAGCATTTGTTTTACAAAGGATTTCATTGAAAAAATGAGCATAATTCGATCAGTATCCTGAATAAATCATAATCTTCTATCTTGAACAGGATCTCACCAGACCTTTTAGAAACTTTTCTCTACAATCTTGCATTAAAATTCAGAGCAAGAAAATGTAGAAAAATGGATAAGGATTCAATCGGAATTCTGAGACAGATTCCATTGAAATGCTAAGAAGACGTCGATCAACATCCTGAAATAAATCCAAGAAGAATCATGAGAAACATGTTATCAGTATGCCAAGATAATGCCAGAAACCGACCGGGCGAAGCCAGTATAATGGCATTTTATGTGTCAAAAAGGCTTGCAGTTACCAATATATGTATTGCGAGAAAAATGCACTTTTAATTATAAACTGAAAAAATTGCATATTTGGCAGCATTGCAACTAAATCTGGTATTTTTTCCAGATTCCTTGAAACATTTCCTTCAAGAAGCAGCCTGCGGATTGATTCTAGTGCAAACAGTACCAGATATATAATCAGAAATTTTTTTAATGCTATGTTAAAATTAGGAGTTTCCCATGAATCGAGGAGTGGTTCAATCGACACAATAAATTGAATTATCAAATATTGGCTCTAGATGAATTAGTTCTTCAAAATTGGATCCAATCCGTAAAGGTAGATATCAAGATTTAGGTCACTTTGCGCGGAATATCCTGATATAAAAAATTTTTTTAAGGTAGGCCAAATTTTGAGAGGAGTAACCGTAGTTCCCCCATTCCCTGAAAAAATTCTATTGATTGCAATGATCGCACCACAGAGAACAGACGTCCATCTTCAGCATTCAACTTGTGTAAAATCTCTAACGATTTCGAAGGTAGTTGGGATATCCAAACCAGGTGCGCTACTGTCATCATGTTTTTTTGTGGCTGAGTTTGACAAAATTGACAGCGGTTATTCCTCTACCCAGTCAAACTACTCCGGAACCGGTTCGAACTTCCAGCATGAATTCCAGCTCATATGCATCAACCGATAGAGACGGAATCGGTTGTTTTCTTTGAGCAAGATTCCCTACTGAATCCATTCAGGTTCGAACCGGTTCCGGAATGGATTTGACGGATAGTTGGGATAGGTTGGTGTGGCGGCGCTAGTGTTTATCGTATATTAATTCAAATGTTTACACACGTTTTTTAAATATTTTTGTTCGATCATGGATGTCTATACTCTGTGATCGCACTATAATTAGACATTCTATGTAAAATTCAACTTTGAAACACCGGGATAATCGTGTCATTATCCCCGGATAATCGAATCACGGATAATTTCGAATGACACCCGGCCCCAGATAGTGGTGCAAGATATTTTCAATGTCAAAGAATATGGTATCCATCCGGTACCGTGTCATAACGTCCGAAGGGTGGTGCGTCACAACATCCGGGACATTATGACGCATCAGGCTGCCTCATAGCATCCGAAAACGGAGGTGCGTCATAAGGTCCCGGACTTTATGACAGATATTCATTTTCGGATCTTATAACGCACCCCTTGTGCGTCATAATGTCCCAGACGTTATGATGCACCCCCTGGACTAAATGACACAATACTTCTGCGCCATATCAAAATCTCAGGACGCGTCATAAGATCCCAGACATTATGACGCAGCACCTCTTTCGGGCGTTGTTACACAAGTATAATTTCTGATCTTTTAACGTATCATTGGTTTCGGATGTTATGACGCACCCTTCTGCGTCATAATGTCCCAGACGTTGTGACGTACCACTCTTCGGACGTTATGACATGGTACCTATCCATCCATGTTTTTTTTTAAATACAGAGTAATGGTTATAAGAAACTTTCATTTTTAACACTCATACTAGCAAGGCTCCCATTTCAAAGCATACTCTACCGGAGTGTCGAAACAAAAAATTACTTTATAATAACAGCAAAATTGGTTGGTTTTGGTCAAACCACGCCATATCGCTTAATTAGTCTCTCGAAATATGTGAAACGACTTGTTCAAATAACTCAACGATCTAAATACGTTTATACAGGCGACACTCATGGTAGTAGCATCATACATTGCCGTTTCCTATGCACTTGGTTTTGGTCTACTAGGAGGACTGGGCGGAAATAGCGGCTACGGTGCTAACAGTGGTTACGGTGGATATGGAGGATACGGCGGATATGGAGGATACGGCGGATACGGAGGATATGGGGGATACGGTGGTAAATAAAATTTGTTACGGAGATTCCTTTATTTGCGAGAGACAAAACTCGTAATGAAAATTAAAATTGTGCTTCACGTTTCAGGTTACAATCCTGGGTACGGTGGCTATAATCCTTGTAAGTAACTACATGAATAAATTCTGAAGAACTACACCACGCATACTCAACTTTTGTTTACAGGGTATGGATACCAAGGCTACGGGGGATATGGAGGTTATGGAGGGTACGGTGGATATGGAGGTAAGATTTTACTTATTTTGTTACAATAAACCAACGAAAAATCGAGAAGAAAATCTCCACTTAGTTGATGTCAATGAATTATATATTAATTTTTGTAATGCAGGTTATGGGCCTTTCGAAGGTAACGGGTATGGTAAGTGCCCAATAATCATGTAATTATCATTCAGGTCGTATCTCTAACACTGCATTACTCATTATAAATATTCTACATTACAGTTTGCATATGCTATCATTCGTTTAAATATATAAAAAAAGCTACATGATGTCTAAGAAAACTATTAAGTTTGTAAACATTTTCTTTTTCAAGGGTACCCCGGCAAATACGGAGGGATCTATAATGCATATGGAACATATGGTAACAAACCCTACTACTGAGGAAAGTTTATTCTAATCATTCTAGTTTACAAAATGTGATATTTCAATGCTGTTAATAATAAATGATTTGTTTTCTAAATAATGTTTCGACTATTCAAATATTTATTAAAAGAAATTGAGCATTCCTGTGGAAACGAAAAAGGATAGTACAAAACATCTGCTCCTGTTGAATGAGTGCACCATAATCACAGACTAACAGACATAACACTATGAGGGAATTCCCTCAAAAAACATTGATCCGACAACTTTTCCAGAAAACTAGCTCCACCTTTTATTCACGGTCCCATACACTCATTTACTGGTGGGTTACCCCCTCAGGTTTGGGAGCAATTTTTCACTAGTTGTCTATCCCCCATACGCTTGTTCATATGTCAGTGGCGCCATAATTTCAAATGCGACCACAGTCCCAACTACAAATATATTTAAAATGACCGTTAAAGCGGGCGAACCTTTGTTTCTAAGTGTTATCACAGACTAACAGACATAACACTCAAAAACAAAGCTTCGCCCGCTTTAACGGTCATTTTAAATATATTTGTAGTTGGGACTCTGGCCACATTTGAAATTATGGCGCCACTGACATATGAACAAGCATATAGGGGATATACCACTACTGAAAAATTGTTCCCAAACCTGAGGGGTAACCCACCAGTAAATGAGTGTTTGGGAGTGTGAATAAAAGGTGGAGCTAATGTTATAGGAAAATTGCTGGATCGATATTTTTTTAGGGAATTCCCTCATAGTGTTATGTCTGTTAGTCTGTGCCATAATGTCGAAAGCGTTCAAGTCATAATTTGGTATACGGTATGATATTTCAGATGCTTATAGAAAGAATAATAGATTTCTAGTAGATAATTACTCAAATTTGAAAATTGCTTGCGACGTTAGATGAATTGAAACAAAATTATGCACTCTCCAATTTATTGTTCAATAGAACGCTCGAGGGCGAAATACGAAGATCAGATTGTTGCTGTTTAAAAAGGAAAATAACAGTCGATAAATTCGACCACAGCCGTTTCCGAACCTTGAACCTAAGCCCATCGTTTTGATTTTACTGTGGTGTTCAGTATATTATTCAGTTAGTAAAGGTTGTCTCTGTTTTGTTTACCGCCGTTTTGCTAGGGCTGCTAATGAATTGTCCTCACTGGAGCAGAATAATCGCCGTTAGCAAAGATAAGTAAGCGATTTATTTTTCTTTTTTCCTTGCATAAATTCCGCTAAGTGAAAATCATTCCCATTCTCACAACACTCCCCTAATGCTCGAATGGCCGAGGGTGAAAACGCATCTGATATCAACAACTCTGATTCCCCTATTCTATTACTCCCTGACCCGAACAAAACTATAAAACCCGCGGGTCATTTTTTCAGACCGGGAAGAAACCGGAAATATATTACAAATTTCTTGAGACCAGACTGCTCAGTACCTGGCCATTACTCAGATAACGTGTTCGGATGAATAAGATAAGCAAACAAAGCGAGCGCTTCATATGGGATTTTCGTGTCTACGTACCTGTAATGGCAGTGGAGATTATGGGCGTGATCTCCATTCCTAATGCGTGAAGTGCGAAGAATTTTTCAATTACGGTGTTGGTTGCCGCAAAGGTACCTCACTTCAACAGATCAACAGATTTTGGATTTAAAGAAATTGCATACAGCTCAAATCAATGAGGGTTAGACTATTTACATCTATTTACTCCTCAACAAACTCGCTTCGGGTAACCATCGCCGGTTCGTCTTTTTTCTAACTATATCTTCTGGGTAAGATTTGTCAAAGTCTTCTCCTGTAAGCACCGCGAGTCATAACCTGCATCAATTGCAAACACCTATTGTAACAATAAGAAACTGTAGCAAATGCAAGGAAGCGCATAATGATAATTCTTTTGGAAAAGAAACTGAAAATGTATTTACTGCGGGGAAGCCCTATGTACAAGTAGCGCGGATTTAAAATTAAGCGCTGTGTTAAAGTGTTGGAAGGTTGGAGGGTTGGAACACTGTGACGGATTGCCACAGTTCGGCTGTCTCGATGGAGGACACATGCAGCTGTTTGAGCTGCTTGGCACAGTATTCCTTAAGAATACTGATCTTCTGGTCTTTATTGTCGTTTGCGCTTTGAGCTTTACTTTCCTTTAGAGATGGCATACAGTGAATACCCGATTTTATCAGCCCACGATTTTATCTACCCCCGATTTTATCAGCTTTTCGACCCGATTTTATCACCTTCATATGAAAATTGATAGTTGGTAGTCTGATGGGCTCTAGCAGACGAACCAAGTTGAATTCGAGTAAATCCTTTCTTGGGCATATATTTCTTATCTTAGAGATCCGAAAAATGCAAAAATAATATCAATTTTTTTTTAAATTTTGCACTGTCAGACCGCCTTAAGGGGAACTTAAAGTAAATAATTAGAAAAGGTTGCGAGGCTATTAGTTTTCAACTAGCAATAATCGCACCTCGGTTGTACCTCATTGGTTACGATATCGCCACTGCGCAAAGCTTGGTTGCGAGGCTATATCGAAGAACCAAAGAAGAATATTTTAAGAGCTTCGGTTTATTAAAAATACAGAAAAACATATGTCCCGATTTTATCAATGTCCCTATTTTATCAGCTTAAAATTCGCCAATAAAAACGTGTCTTCACTGTATTGAAAGCTTTGTATCTGCGCTTTGGTTGTGTCCGTTTAGTCGTCCTTGGCGTTTCATATGGTGGTGTTGGCGTAGCTTGGGCTTTGTGGTTGTGGTTATTAAAACTCAGTTATTAAAAATCAAAAAATTAGCTCAAAAACCAGTATAGAACCAGATACAATAACCAGGGGACCAACAGGCTTGCCGTCGAGCGTTTTTGTTATTCACCGGAAGTTCGTGACCCTCTGAGACTTCAGCTCTTTCAGGAGTCTAGCTTCTTCTATTTTTTCTGTGTCGGGATCGTAGATAAAGGGGGTTGGGTGAGGGATAATCTCCACCTTTTGACATAAACTGATCCACTTTCTATGGGCTATAAAGGTGTTCTTGGATCAGATTGTAAACTCATATATGGACCCCTTTGCCTCTTTTGTTGCACTCACCAGGTTCCTTGGGTATGTCTCTAGCACTGCCTGTGCCGATTTCAGGAAAAGGAAGAAATCGGCGGGGAGGCGTTGTTCATCGTTTCCTGGCCCGTTGATTGCTTTTAAGGTTGCACAGAGAATGGGCAAAAATCGAAAACGTATGTAGAATGTTGTTACAGTACTGCTGATTAATGAATGTTGTTACAGTATTTCTGGTTAATTTTCATGAAGATCTAGCACACGGTGTGGAAGAAACTGCTTTTTTCGTTTTCGATTTTTGCCCATTCTCTGTGCAACCTTAATAGTATGCCCTGTTGATCTATCACATCCCCGGAATTCAGGCAGCCGGGAAGTGATCGACTAAGCGGGGGGTCCACACCTTAATCCGGGAGAAGGGGCGTGGCATTTGTAGGATTTAAAAATTAGTAGAAATAAAAAAATAATATCAACTTATTGAGATATCGGCAGCATTGTGCTAGATCGACGGACTGGCTAGTGATGACCATCCGTTTGGAGGTTAGAGTGAACTAGTCTTGTTTACAGACGATCTGTGCTGTCTGTTGACTCTATCAATCAGAGATGCCAGGTACTTTTTTCAAATGTTTGCAATAATAATTTTAAAAGTCTGGAAGAACAAAAAATGTCAGGAAAGCTAGTGTAACCAAAAGCCTTTATATTCAAAAATTTGTAGATATCTGCAATCAAACTAAAAAATCTGCAAATATCTGCAACCAAATTAAAAAATCTGCAAATATCTGCGTCATCGAAAAAATCTGCAGCTTAAATTAAGTCTGCGAATTTGCAGACTTGTCTGCAAATCTGGCATCTCTGCTATCAATCCTGGCTGGGTACCACCGTAGGAGGTACGACCCATTTAAGGTTCACTACTTCACACGCATACAAGTCTCCGGCGGAAAATGTTATGATGGGGGCACAAGTTTTTTACCTAGTTTGTATTTTCGACTTGGTGGAGGGCGCGATGAGTTCACCGATTTGAAATTCAACTTTTCGATGGAGGCGTGAGTAATTTGCCTACCTACGATTGTGCAGTCCTGATACCTGCTACAATTTCCACTTCACTTTTTCTCGCGGAAAAGCCGTAGTATACCTGGAAATTGACTGATTTGGATAGAAGTCGACCCTTTGACGTCCTTCGGGGTAGCGGAGACGTGTTGGGAGGTGAGATACGATACACTTTAGTTTTGCACTACAGCGAGCCAAAAAATCATATCAATTTTAAGTGAAAAAGCACGTAGATATTGAAAATCACCAATTACATTAGATTCATGTGCAATGTACAAAATGCGCAATAAAAATAAAATTAAATTTCAGAATGCGGAAACGGAAACAAACTGTAAGAAGCATTAAATTGCCGTTATAAGCATATTAGTCCTATGTTCTATGGGAATCCCTTTATACATGGGACAATTATGCGTAGAACGGCAGTAAAGGAACCATCGAAAACTACGACGAATTTGGTAATTTTCCCAACACAAAGGATGCATGGTAAGAGAGGTAAGAGGTTTTAGTTGTTGATAGTTATATAAATGCTATTAATAATAAACAAAACATATAAATATAAGATGCATTCCAAAATTACATGCCTATTTATTTAATTACCATCTTCCACTTTTTTGAAGCACATAAGAAAGGCATTTGAATGCTATTTAAAATTCAGATTTAATCTAGAAAGTATGTGAAATTCCTATGGAAGAGAAATGAACCTCACTTAATATATACATGCAGTCGACACTGGTTTTAATTAGATTGACAACAAAGTTTTCTATACTGATCGGCTGATGGGGTCCTTAACTATTTTGGGGTACCGGAATAACGCGACTACTTGTGCCGGATGGCTGAGGCCAAGATCGAGAAAGAGATCCGGGTGGCGTAGGCCGAGCACGGTTGTTCGAGCGAACACAGAGCCAGAGCAAAAAACTCAACCGATCACTCCAGGTGATCTGAATTTTCACATCTTGCAATCGTTTATGAAATCTTCACAGACTGAATCAACGGTCCTGAACACAACCTACTCAAGGGTGTTATGTACCTGTTTATTTGTGATCGTACCTACCTACTGCTTTATTTTTGCACAGATTTATTCACCAACCAATTTATAAATTCGGGAACAGGGTTACAAGACACTTACCTCAAAATTTCCAGTGATATTCAACACTAGAGAATAGTCGTCATATTAGCAAAGGAATGGCGTGATAACACAGATCATCGATGTATCGTTCATTATGCTTGAATATCAAATACACGAAAAGTCAATTGATGACTGGAAAATAATTTATTTGTTTTCACTTTATATTTGTATATAGATAAACTTACCTACAATTCGATGAAATGAAAGTATGTACACACCCAAGTAGAATCCCGAACAAAAACTTTTAAATTTCATAAAACTTAACAAACATAACAGAGCCACTCGAGTTCATAGATTACATCTATCCTGAATAGTTGGCTTGGTATTTTAGCAATTTTTCAAATTGGCAAAGTACTAGTGCATCATATTTAATAACTCCTTCGCAATCTCTACAACTGTGCTGCGCCGCTGCTTCGCTGTTGGTGGGAATCCGTGGGTTGTCGTGGTATTATTTTAGCAAATTGTTAATATCGAAACTGATCGTTGTTTCCGCTGTGAACAGTGCTGACAATACAGATAGATAGGACTAATTTTGTGCTAGAGGGTCGTATCCGATTCTCCGAATGATGAGTAGTTAAGTATGTTAATTGACGTTCGATGTACGTTCGATACTGTGCAGATGTTCGCGGTGTGATAGCGCTTGATTTTTTTGGCTTTAACATTACATTGCTGCAAATTGTTCACATATACGATTGCGGTAGTATATGTGTTATACTGCACTACTGTTAAAATTATTGGTATGTTTAAAATTTCTCAACAGTTCAAGTAAAGCAGTTTTTAAAATAGCCTCGAAATTCTGCAAAACAGAAACCAATTTGAATTACGGTATGAGCAAATCAATAACACAAATTAACGCTTACGCTATTCTTCTATAGTGATTAAGCCACTCTTCCAGTAATTGGGCTACTAACAGCGGACGTTTGTGAAGCTTTTGCTGTGCAACCAGTAATCCACCCTCGGTTTCACATACCTCTAACCACTGGCGCATGATTACTTCTTCTCGACCAATCTAGAAACATAAACGATGTAAGAAAAATGCATTAAAATCTGTCAAATTTTCATTCCCATTACCTCATTGTTATTCAAAAAATGAATAGGAAGGAGCTTCATTTCGCAATCCATTAGTGGCAAAAACGTGATATCCTCTCTGTCGTCACGAGCGGCGTCAATCCGCGAGTACGGTTCGGTTGGAACTAGTGCACTAAAGTGACCCCTCGTATATCCGAGCGCAATCGGCGATGATAGACAGAAACCTTGTTCCCACAGCAGCGGCAAGTAGACTCCCTCAAAGCGTGCATAACCGATGTCTTCGCCACGAAAGCTCTTTACGTATTTCACCCCATATACGATTATAGGCCTACGCAGAATATGCGCGAGAGCAAAGATATGCAACTGTTCGAGCGACGATCCGGGCTGACTAGCAAGCGATAAGAGAGTGCTCCAATCTTCCTCTAGCTGAGCTTCAGATACGGTGTAGTGCAGCAATGCGGCTTGGAGGATTTCATTTTCTTTCCAACGTGAATAGAAACTACAAAAAAATAAAAATAAAAAATATGGTTACATTTTATATAAAAAGTGTTTTTAAGGTGAATGGTTTGCGATATAGCTTTGATGATTGGATATTTAATTCAAATATTGTGATGACAGCATTACTGTTGCTTAGAACTCAATCATTTTGAAGCAATCAGTATCATTGCTGTATTTGTTCGCAAATAAAATTCTTCCGCGACGCAGAAAGTGGTAAGCGTAAAGGATTTTCGTTTTTTTTAATTTGTTATTATTTATTCATTCAAAGTATTCGTTTCAGTGCAGTGATTATGCCAAATGACTTTTATGTCAAACGGCTATTATGCCAAACGACCGTTATACCAAATGCCTTCTTCCATGACAGCTACCCGATGGCTGTACGCCGGATAAAAGCTCTGCATCGTAAGCTGGAAAATAACTCAGATTTAAAGAAACACGTGTGCCAGTAGAACGAGGACTATCAAGTCTGTTGCGTCCTTTTCAGATGTTGCACTAGGCGCTTATGCGCGAATACAACCCTGCAGAGAAAACATAAATATGTTGTTCCATTTTGACATTTGTTAGTTGCGCTGTGTTCATCAAAATAAAACACACGTTGTTCAAAGTGCGCGATCGTGTAATTCTTTTTTTTCGTTCGGATTATCCGTGTTTTCGTACGTCTGGTTCCGTCGATCGATTTTTCGCTTAACAGGTTATGGGCCCAGACTGGTTCGTGTTTGTGGAAATCGGGTACGAGAGAGAAAAGTCACGGTACAGACCGTTTTATGGATCAGTTGTTTGCGGCGTCGAGCTCCGGCCGGTGGATTTCTGCAAGCGGCAAAATGGCGGATTCGTAGAGATTTGCATTGCAGAAGCTAAACAACCACAACTGCATTGAAGACGACCAGGCAAGTTTGGTGCGCAATTGTGCGAATGTGAATGATGCGTTGAAGTCCTACCACGACAAGGGGTCTGAGGTCTACCTCCTGAAGAAGCTGATGCATCTGGAGCTCAAGGAGGGCGACGACGTGGAGCAACATTTGCAGACTTTTTCCGATCTGCTGCAACGGATCGCCGATGTTAGTGACAAATTTCCGGAAAAGCTGTAAGTCGCAATGTATTTGCTGCCATACTCCTTTGATTATCCTGCAACGGCGTTGGAGCAACGGGCACGGGATAATTTAACGATACAACTGGCGAAGTCTAAGTTGTTGGCGGAAGCAGAAAAACGCCGGGAGCGCAGTGGAGGTGCTACTTCGAGCAGTGGAGACGTCTTGCGAGTGGATCATCGCCGCCGACGTGGAAGTGGTGGTAGCAAGTTTGCTGGTGCCGGAAGTAAACAAGCGGAGACGCGATCCTGTTTTCAGTGTAAACAACCGGGACACCAGAAGAAAGTTTGCCCGAATGGTGCAGCTGGCGAATCAGCGACGAAGCCGATGAAGAAGAAGTCATATGAAACAAATGCCAAGCAAACGCAAGCAGTTTCTGAGGGACCGCTGGCGTGGATAGTGGGACAAGCTCAACCCTCGAGTTGCTTTATCGACAGAGGTGCTTCACGGCACATGACGGGGCATCGGAAGTTCATTGCGTTGGAGCAAACCAGTGGTACGAGCGTGATGTTGGCCAATGGCGAGCGAGCCGAAGTAGCTGGCACGGGACGTGGAATCATCGATGGCGTGACCGCCACCGGAAAACGATGTGCATCGAGTTGAGCGAGGTATTGTATGTGCCGAAACTTACCAGTGGACTTGTGTTGGTGAGTATCATTACGAAGAAAAGCTTTAGTGTGGTGTTTTCATTGAGAATCGTTGCGAAATTCGAAGCCGCACCGGACAAGTGTGTGCGCTAAGCGAGCAACACGGAACTTTGTACCGTTTGTGTGTTACAGAGCAGGCGGTTATTAGTGTCCAGACGTCGCAAACGGCGCATTGCTTGCATACGTGGCAGACACCTGGGCCACCGAGGTCGATTCATGTAAACAAGCAAACTGATAGGATGAAGCTTATGGATGGACTACGGAGTGCGTACTGTGTGCCAATGTTGCCTAGAGGGAAGGTGACTGGGACACTGTTTCCGAAAAGTGTGGATATAAGTTCCAAGGAAAAGCTGGGCATCGTGCGCGCTGATCTCAGTAGTCCGATGAAGAGCACGCCGAGTGGAAACCAATACTTCCTTTGTTTGGTCGATGACCATACACGAATGGCGTTCGTGTACCTTCTGAGGAAGATGTCGGACGCTGCAGAGGAAATCAAGGACTTCATTTCTTCTGCAGGACGCAGATGGGCAAGGTTCCCAGGATGCTGCAAGCAGACAGTGGAGGAGAGTTTACCAGCAATGATTTGCAGAACTTTCTCCGAGCGAAAGATATTGGGAGCCGGTTCAGCGCGTCCTACTCACCGCAGCAAAACGGTATGGTAGAAAGCCGAAACCGATACCTGACAGCGTTGGCGATTTGTATGCTGTTGGAGGCTAAAGTAGATCAAAAGTACCGAGGAGAGGCCATTCTAACGGCAACCTACATTCAGAACCTTTCAGATCCATCGGAATAATGAGTTCTTACGAGAAGTGGTATGATAGACTTCCGTTGTATGAGCATTTTCGGGGTTTTCGGCTGCGAAGCCGGGGTACACGTTCTAGCCGAGTCACGCAGGAAAATGGAACCTAAAGCGCGTACAATGATATTTATAAGCTACTCCAACGAGCATAAGGCCTATAGGCTGCTGAATACGATTTCGGGACGAATCACCATCAGCCGCACTGTAAAGTTCCTCGAGGATTAGCGTATGGATAGTGAACGGGATGCCGAGTGGAAGTTGGAAGCTACTGAATTGACGGTCGAGTTGGAGCCAATACCGGTTCCGGTAATCACTCGTGAACCAGCACCAGTGACTGCATTTCATTCTCCTGTTCCGGAGAGTGAAAACCAGTGGGAGAATCCTCGTCATTCGACCTGGGGAGTGCTGCCGACGCGATTTAGAGATTATGTTGTTAGTATGGTAACGGTGGACCAGCATGAGCCGACTACGTACGAGCGAGCAATCAACTGCCCTGACAAAGGGGAATGGATTGCGGCAGTGGATACTAAGTACGAGTCGTTGGTGTCGACCGATACATGGGAGCTTTTGGACCCGCCGCTTGCTTACAACTTATTGTCGGTAGCAAGTGCGTGCACAAGAGGGAGTTGGATGCGGGCGGCAAAGTCGAGAGAATGAAGGCCAGACTCGTGAAAGTGTGCAGACTAAAGCATTTATGGCTTAAAACAAGTGGCGAGAGTTTGGCACAAGACGCTAACGGATATACTGAAGCAGTTTGAATTCGAACAGTGTAGTTCCGATTTGTGTTTATATCGAAAATAGATTGGGAAGAATAGGTGGATGTATCTGCTCATATACATATGTGGATGATTTACTGTTGGTCTGTGCACAGGAGGAAGAAATCAACCCGGTCGAGCAAACGTTGCAGGAGCGACTGAAGATTGCAAGGCCAGGTGACATCCGAAGTTTCTTAGGCATTTGAAGTTTTTGGCGTATAAGCCGTAGTATACTCGGACGAAGTAGCGGTGCTAAAGCATCGAAGTGAGAACCGCAAGCGGAGCATCGAGATCAAAGGCCCGTTTACAAACTGAAGCCATTTGTGGACGATCATGGTGTAATTCGAGTTTATGGCCGTATTGGCACCGTTCCATATGTTAGGTGCGATTTCAAGTTCTCGATCATCTTACCATGTGAATTGCTCGTCAGTCGATATTTATCATCGACATTTACATGCTAACCGCGTGACGGTGTACAACGAAATTATACAACGTTTACACGGTTCTTACCTTCGCATAGTGGTTAGAAGAATAACGACTGGTGCACCGGTTGTGGCAAGGATGGCACCTCTACCACAGTCTCGTCTCGCTGTTTTAGTGCGTCCATTTTCTTATGTCGGCTTGGACTATTTTGGACCCATTCAGTTTATAATTGGTCGCAGCTGCGCCAAACGATGCTCTATTCACGTGCCTTACGGTAAGAGCCGTGCATTTGGTAGTTTCCCATTCACTAATTATGGAATTCTGCAAGCTGGCCATTCGTGGATTTGTAGTACGTCATTGATCACCAATCGAAATCAGCTCTAACAAGGGGACTAATTACAGGGATTTTAGAAATTAAAACGATGCGATCGGAAAGTAGTTGACGGAGACTTTCAACAATTCGACCACCAAGTGTGTTTTCAATCCGCTTCCCATTTCGGCGGTTCTTGGGAGTGTCTCAAAGCGGTCGCAGAGGCCGACTCTATCGTCAACTCTAGGCCGGTAACGACTATTTCACTGGAGACCCCAGAACCAGGATGCATAGGAAGCATTGACGAGTGACGACTAATCACTTCATCCTCCCAAGCTCAAGTGCGATCGCACAGCCACCCAGAACAATACCCGAGACGCTGAAGATCACTCGTACAAACTGGAACATGACCAAACAAGTAGAGCCAGTAAAAGTGAATGATTCGGTGATGATCGTTAATAAGTGTTACATGTAGAGTAATTTCGGTCATTATGATAAGTGAGTTAATGCAATTAAGCTGAAAATAAGGTATTTATAATGAACGTGTATGAGCGCATCATTGGGAATCGAGTCTTAGCTCATGCTCATCCATCTGACGTTTACATTCGCCCGCTGGATTGAAAATGATACGCGCTCAAATAATTCACTGCCAATAACGCTCCCGCTATCGACTGTCAAATAGAAAATGCATATTTCCGCTAAACCCATACAAGAACGCGAAGAAAAAAGTAGCACTCATCGGTTGGAAAAAAGTTCGTTCTTTACCTTTTGACAATCGTCACACGAAGTGGACCGCATAAGTAAATAAACAAGCGGATAATAAAATGTACATCCGGCAAGGTAAGGAAAATTAATTCCCGTTCATCGCACCATGTGCTAATTGCCACTCTTGCCAGCTCCGTCATGAATGGTCACCCATGAATACATGAATGGTCACCCAAACAATGCGTCCAACTATATCCTGTTTCTATGTAGTATTAGTTTCATTCTACGAATAATAGAGTATCGGAATAACCAAAGTTTAGCTGCACAAAAGTGCACCTAAAAACAGAAATTTTTGATGAAAATAGAGTAAATTTATATGAAAAATAGTTTTAGAAGCCAAAATATTGCTTTCAGGTTATTAGTTCCTTCAACAAAAAGTTGTATTTTACCCGAGCAGCACCGTTTGTTGACTAGCAGTTTCTGCAACATAGTTAGTTGAAAAGAAATGTACATCAACCGTTATTCAACTGATTTAGCAACCAAAAAAGCGCACCAGCAAAAGTTAATGGTTATGCAACAAACCGCGGCCATTACATGTTGAAAGTGTTGCTTGGGTAGTGTTACCTGCAAGTTTGTAGAACATATTAAATTAATCAATTAAGGTTTTTAGCATGGAAATATCGAAAAATTGATTTTTTGATCATATTTTTAAAAAACAACAATTTTGCCTCAAATTTGAGGTCTGATGTCTGTGGTATCTTAGAAGAAGTTATTCATAACATAATATTCTACAACTTTGTCGAAGACATCGACCCTCTAAAACAATACTTTGAAAAAAAAATTTTTGCTCGGGTGCTCTACTTTAGTCCAACAACAAAATATTCTACTTAAAAAATTGCAGAATAATATTGTGAACATATCCTACGAAGAAATGCTGGCTCTAAATGACATCTAAGGCCTCAAATAGGTTTTGTCCCACCTTTTTTGGATTGGTCCTACTGAACGCGGGCGGCAATTGAGTTCTACAAGACGACAACACGAATTAAGTCATGATGAATGAAGTTCACGTTTGACAATTCTTGGTGGTTTGTTTACTTTGTCGGTTACGTGAGAGCGAGTGCAACGTGTGCTCATCTGTTACATTCGAACTCACGCAACTCCCATGTAAACAAACCACCGAGAATTGTCAAAGGAAGTTCATCCAGCTCATTTTGCGGGGTTATGTCGGTTGGTGTACAACCTAATTGAGACAGCAGCGGTGATCCGGACAACGCAGTGGGAAAAAAGTATCACAAACGCGACTTGAGTCAATAACGTGATAGATCGCTAAATGTGGTTATCGAAAATGTGCACTTTTTATGTAAAAATGTCCGAGGAATCGATTGCAGGTATTTAAAATGACCGCAAAGTACGCTATCATGCTTGTTTCATGGGGTATTTACCCCATTTATTAGTATTTATTTTTAGTACTGCCTATACTGCCGCTATACGCATAACTGTCCCATGTGCTATGGGATTCCCTATACATATGGCACAATTATGCGTAGAGCGGCAGTATATAACTTGTAAGAAAACGGAATGAGGGCTACCATAGTTAGCGTTATATTTTTTTCATGCAAAAAAGTCCAAGGAATCGAGTGAAGATAGATAGAATGAGCGTACGGAACAGGATAAACCGTTTTACTTCAATTTTCCGCAAACTCTAGAGCGAAATTAAGCATGGTAATATATTTGTGAAAGATTCTGAATTTAGTTGATCAATAGTTGAATTGCTTATGTGAAAAGGTCCTGGGGATCGATTGCAGATAGTCAGAATGTTCGCATGAAATGTGTGAACCCGGTTTACCCCATAATTCAAGACTAAAGTTAAAACAGGTTTTACATATCGGGAAGAAGTCGAATACGGCTCATCCAAAGTAGTTATTTTAACGTAGAAAAGTCCGGGGAATCAATTGAAGATAGTAAGAGCAAACGCACGAAACCTGTGTATCGGTTTTATCCCAATTCTTTTCAATACTCAAGTGTGAAGTTAAATCTGGCCCTTCATTTCAGAAAGAGGCTGAATGCAACTGATCAAATGTATTCATTCTTATATAAAAAGTCAGATGAATCGGTTGAAGATAACTAAAACGACCTCATGAAACATGTGTACCCGGTTTACCCCTGTTCCCAATACTCAATTTTTGAAAAAGACTGAGCGTGGGATAACAAAATTAATATTTCTTATTTATGCAAACCCGAGGAATCGATTACAGATGGTTAGAATGGGCGTACGAAACGTGTGAATCCGTTTTACCCCTCTTCTTCTCATACTTCGTGTTTTCAATTAAACCTGACTAAATTTCAGAAACAGGCTGACGCGAATTTTTTTTGTATAAGAATTATTACTTTGCATCAGGCGCATTCAACCTCTTTCTGAGAAGTACAGCCAGGTTTAACTTCACACTTGAGTTATCAGTGGGACTTAGGGTAAAACGAGTACACGTGTTTCACGCGGACATTCTAGCTACCTTCCATATATTTTTCGTGAACTGTTTATTTAGCATAAAAAATACTCTTTACTGCCTCTTTCTGCAATATGGGTTAAATATAATCCCACACTTGTATAAGGGAAATAATTGGGGTAAAAACGGGTAAACACGCTTCGGGTGGTAATTTTAAGTATGTTCAATCGATTCTCTGAACTGTTTTACATAAGAAAAACTACTTAGATGAGTCACTTTCAGCATCTTTCGATGACGCGTAAGGTATAACTCCACACATTCATTATGTAAACTGGGGTAAAACAGGCATACACGTTTCATGCGGTCATTCCAGAGAGATATCCAAATGATTCCCTGGAATTTTGTACATAAGAATTCCTACTTTTCATCAGCTGCATTCATCCTCTTTCCAAGAAGTAATGCCAATTTTAACTTCATACTATATCGGAGGAATTTGGAGTTAAACGGGTACACATGATTTGTCCAGTCATTCTAACTATCTTTAATTGATTCCCTGGACTATTTAACACCAAAAAATATTTTTGATCAGCCGCTTTCAGCCTCTTTCTGAAATGTTGAGTAAGGTATATCTCTCAAGTAGGTTTTCAAAAGGCCGTAAGCGACCAAAGTAAACATAATAAGTTATCTACACTACACCACTCTTTTCGAACCAGTTGACAGCAAACTGTTGTCGTGAGCACACGCGTTTTTAACGACAATAGTGGTTTTTCTACAACGAAGTTCGCGGACTTAGTCCGGCATATTAATACAATTTAATACTCCGATATTCGGAACTAGCAACTGCCAAAATGGCATCATCGATTGACAAAACATTTGTCATCAACTTTAAAGTTGTACCGACTAAACTGAACCTACCCGCGATCGCGGAATTCATAACCAAAAATCTCGCCATCGAAGCGACCAAGCTACAGCACCTGCAAGTCACCAACGGGCGTGTCTTCGTGGGCACCGATTCCGCTCAAACAGCACAGGACATAGTACAAGAACACAACATGAAACACCAGCTAGAACACGACGGAAAATCCTACAGCATTCCACTGTCAATGGAAGATGGATCTGTTGAGGTTAGAGTTCATGACCTCCGCCCGAGCACAACTAACAGACAGCTAGCATACCGAATGCGTGAGTACGGTGAAATCCTCTCAATCCGTGATGAAATCTGGACGGCTGTCCCAAATGGAGTGAGGATCATGCGCATGAAGCTCGTAAAACCGATACCGTCATATGTGATGGTGGACACGACTATGACTCTCATAACCTACAAAGGTCAAGTCGCAACATGCAAACATTGCAACCGACGAGTTCACTATGCTCAAAAGTGCTCTGAATATGCAAAATCGTTGAAGCCGAGCGTCAGCAGTCGTTTAACCCTAGCCGAAATTGTGAAAAACGGCGACAGTCGGTCATTTTCACAGCAGACTTTTCGTCATCCGAGCAACGCCAGCTCCACAGGGTTAAAAAAGAGCACACCTCACCCAGGCACGTAGCCAGAGGGGGGGCTAGGGGGCTAAAGCCCCCCCCGAAATTTTTCAAAAATAAATTTAAAAAACCGGTGACTTTTAACAAAACTTGTTGCTTATTTGGTTTGAACAAATTATTGAGAAAAAGTTAAAGAAGGCTATTTCTAACCACCGAAGGCAATGGTCACGAAATTCAGTGTGCTTTATGCTTTTGCTCGAGCCAGTGCGAAGCGAACAACAAAAAAGTAACTTTTATATTGTGTGCCTTGTCTGAAGAATACAAGAGACTGTTACTTTAATTGTAGCTGTAATAATCTGTCGAGATTAGTGATTAGCAGAAGCAAGAATTGGTACTCCAGCCAAATGCGGTGATTATAAAATTATTGATCATTCGCATCCTGAAGGTGTAAATAGAGATTAGACTTTCGGAAACCGGCTCTATCCAGTTCTATCATGGCAGGCATTTAGCGCTCAACAAATTAGTGCAGACGAAACCATTCATTTCGCACAACTTAAAGCACAAGGTTGTGTGTGACAATGCTATAATTAAGATCATTCTGTATATGGACTATGAGAAAATGAATGTTCCGCTACAAGATCGGATACCGCTTACTCGCAGATTAATGTCACATTTGGGAGAAATGGAATCTATTTGGAAGGGCAATTATTGAGGGCGAAAAGCAAGGAAGATATTCGCGAACATAAAGGCAGCAACTACGATGATGACACGGAAATGTACAATAGCGAGATAGAAATGAACTACTCCCCCCCAAGACATAGTTGGTGAGGAAAAAAATATTTCCTCGCCTCGTAAACAGGTTTCCACGTGCAATGGCTAAGCGCTTGCGCGAGATCTGTAGGACAACCACATAAACTCGTTATATTATTTTTATTGTTTACATAAGGAAATATATAAAAGACCCACGACCCAGTTTGTTATTTTTAAATGATAAGTTTTTGAATTGCACACAATTTTGAATTTCTGTATTAGGTCAGTGCACACTGTACACTCTGTTCTCTGTACACTACTCTGCGCTACACAAAAAGTATTTCAATTTATCTGAGAACGATTGAGCCGAGAATAGAATTTTCATTTCGCGTCATTTTAACGCAATACCATTTTTATTAACGCTTCATTTCATTGTTACGAGTAATTCGTTCCGTACTAATACACTGTTAATCCGTAAATCCGTGATATTTTCGACAAACGTGCAAAAAAAATTCTTTTAAAAGTGGATTGGGCAAAAAGTGGTAAAATAATAGGCAATCACGAAGAGGGACTAAAATGTTGGGACTGATTGAATCTATAAGTCAATAAGTTGGGATAACAGTTTCGATTTCATGTCTTAAGTATGTGACAGTCTTTCGTTCCGTTTTTGCTCGTCATGGAATAAAATGAGAGAGATAATCTTAAATAAGAGAGCAAAGAGAGGAAAAAATCAACCAATCTAAATCGATCCAAGATCACTCTTCTATCTTTACTATACACTCAACACGAGTTCTTTCCGAATTGCGCTCTGATCTTCTCATTTCGTCTTCGTTGCGTTAGGTGCAACAACTTTAATTGAAACTTTTTCCCAAATAGTGATAAAACAAACATGTAATCAGACAAACATTACAACTTTCTTCAAGAAATCATACATCTCTTCCAATCTTGATGATGATTGAAAAAAATCAAGAGCTAATTATTTTTATTCACAAACAAACCTATTACTAAACAGATTAGTGTTCATATTTGTTTAATGAATTGGCAAAGAGTTTTGCAAAAGTTTTACAGGAAACGGATAATTTGCTGTAATTTAAAACAGACAACTCTAAAAGAAAGCCTCGGCAAATTAGGTGCAAGTGCGATGTGTTCTCTTCCATGTGTCGGAAGCAAGTGATGCTGAAATTATTATCTATGTTTATAGTGTCTAGTTATTTTGGTGGTGTCATCAATGTTATATTTACCAAATTTTATGTAAATTAGAAGCATTGAGTAATCAGTGCTAAGTAATTTTCTTTCGATTTGTGAATAGATTCTGAGCAGTTTCGCTCAGTAGATTAAATTCTGGGTAGTTTCCATTAGTAGATTAAATCATTGAAATATATATTTGACATTGTCCAAAACCCCACGAATTCCGAAATAAAACCTTCAAATAAATAAATTAAAAACAAAATGTTCAAATATAATATTTACTTAATCTAGGTAATCTTCTCAAGTTACAACGGTTTTGCAAGATTGTCAAAAGTCAATAGAGCTAAGGCATTCTTGCTTTGTAGTGAAATCAGTAGTTTTTGCACTCACTTTACATTTTGACTTTTACTATAGTTTTAGGGATCTAGGAAAATCAGTCTACGATATTTTTAATTCATAAGTACAATTATCATAAAAAGTACCTAAAAAGAATCAACTTAAATAGATAAAAAGATAGTTATTCTGAGTTGCCTGATAATGTTGTCGAAGATAGTCTTTAACCCATTACCTATGAGAGTCAAATGAAAAAAACATGTGTTTTTTTAGGGGTTGTTTTGATTACGACATGATCAGTATCATTTAAATTGAAAATTTCATAAAGTCGAGTTAACGCAAACTTCGGATGAAGTCAAAGAGCTAGTAATAGTAGAAAGAAACCTGATCATGAAAATAGGAGTTGAACCTATTTTCTGCATCTACAAATCGCCTGCCTTATCAGAAGATTTGAAGCAAATTTCGACATTCACTTTGTTCGGACATTCTTTGCAACGGTAAACTTTGATTTCACACTGATATATTCCTATTCATGGGGACAATCTTGACGTTGGTTTCGTTCTTCTGATTAGCAAATGCGTGTAAAGTTTCATGAGACGGGTTTTTGGATATTTTTCTACTCATTCCAATTTAGCGTCTTCTACAAGGTGTATCGAATGTGTAGCATTTTCAAGCAGCGTAGCATGCAGCGTAGCATTTTCAAGCAGCCCTTAATACTTTGAGCTCTTGACTATTCATTTTTGTAACTAGAGAAATTTCTAACTTGTAAATCAAAAATAATCAAATTTAATTCGTCGATGCACTATAGCCTTTCTTGTAACAGGCAACATATTATTAGAGTTTTTAGTGTCTATTGTCTTATTTTTGGAATTGTTTTCACTAAGAACTTTTCATAATTACGTTCAGTTTCCAGTGATTGTTTCAAGTCATCAGAATTAATACATTTATGCAATAATTTTTAAGCCCCTCCCGAAACAAAATCCTGGCTACGGGCCTGACCTCACCATGGGTCAAACATATCGCTGGCTGGAAGTGATACCGTAATGGTAACCGATCAATCACCTGAGACCAGTGATCAGCAACAAGCAGTGACTATCAGTACTTCCCAAACAACGAATGATGAGCAAATCATAAACGTTACGAGTCCCTTTGCCGGATTCGCAGACGAAAGCAACGATTTAACTGCAGACAAAAACAAAACCAGCACTGTGAATACAAAAAGACCGGCATCCCCTCTTGAAAACAGAAGAAACAATGAAAAAAGACCGTCCCGGCCTGACACACGGCTAGAGCCGCATCTCACTCGATCGACTTCGCGCAACAAACAATAAGTAGGAAAACCAACCTAAACCAGCCCCGGCATAGCAATAACAAAAAAACAAACGTGATGGCTTTTTCTTCTCCGGTAAGCACTTTGAACAGTATATGTTCAGCCCTAGCAAATCTCGATACTGCCGCTCTCAGCAAAATTTTACTATCATCAGCTGGTGCCACTGCTGCTGTACCCGGCGAGTACCTATCTCGTCAATACAACAATAATACTCCACTGCAGGGGCGCTCCGCCAATGCTACCTACATTTGGGTCCGTCACTGCAGGAAAGGAAGTATTAGCTTCTTACTTGTTCCTGCCGCCAATAAACTGTTATCGATTGCCTCGCACACTTTCACTGCTCGTGAAGGAAAATTAACAAAATACCTGTGTCATCACCATAGCAACAAACTGGATCAGCAAGCAGAGCTTCTGACTGCCCCGGTAAGCATTTTGGACAGTATATGTCCCGCCGAAGCAAATTTAGATACTGCCACCTTTAGCAAGTTTTCACCGTTCCCAGCTCCCACCGCTGTCGCTAAGCCCGGCAGCTATACGTCGTGTCAGCGAAACAAAAAAAAGCGTCCGTCGTCAGGCAAATTTTTGCTTTCCTGCCTCCTTCGCTCCCAGCTCACGTCGCCACCACAGCACCCATCAGCTGTCCGTCCTGTAGGGGTAACCATCCGATGTCTCTGGAATCGTCCGTCTGCTGTGATGGAACTTCGCAAAAAACGAATATGCCAACAGCGTTTTCAGCTTCCTCGTTTTCATCGCTCCCAGCTCCCTCCGCTGCCGCTGAGCCTTGCTGCCATTCGTCGCATCGGCGAAACATAAACACTGAAGGTGCAAGCAGCGCCTTTTGCTTCACAGCCTCTATCGCTTACAGCTCACGTCACCACCGCAACAGAACCCATCAGCTGTCCATCCTGTCGGGGAATTCATTCAATCTCTCTGCAAGCGTCCGCCTGCTGTGATGGAATTTTGCATAGATCGAATATGCCAGCATCGATGTCAGTTTCCTCGGTAAGCATTTTGGACAGTATATGTCCCGCCGAAGCAAACCTCGATACTGCTACCCTCAGCAAGTTTTCACCGTTCACAGCTCACCCCGCTGTTGCTGAGTTCTGCTGCTATTCGTCGTGTCAGCGAAACATAAACAAATGCAGAATGCAGTATTATTTTGCTGCAGTTGCACTTGATAACCATCCATTTCGTTTGCTCAACATTCAAATGTTTACGCAAGCGCCCATCATCAGGTACATTTTGACCAGCTACTCGTCTCAACACTGCAGCAACAAACTGGATGTGCAAGCAGCGAAATTTGCCTCCCTACTTCCATCGGTTCCTGCACACGTCTCCACCGTAACTGCACCCATAAGCTGTCCGTCCTGCCGGGGTAATTTTCCGATGTCTCTGCAATCGTCCGCCTGCCGTGGTGGAACTCTGCAAAAAGCGAAGATGCCAGTAGCGTTTTCAGCCTCCTTGGTAAGCATTTTCGACAGTATATGTCCTGCCGAAGCAACATACGATACTACCACCCTCAGCAAGATTTCACCTCTCTCAGCTTTCGCTGCTACTGCAATCTCCATAAGCTGCCTTACTGGTCTTCGTGTTCCTGCCACTACCGTGACAACATTTAGCTGTTCGCGTAAACATGTCAACGAACTGCTTTCTCTACGATGGAAATGGCTGATATGGTGAGCTACAAGATTGCTACAATCAACATGAACGCAGTGACAAACGGGACAAAGCTCGATGGCCTGAATTCCTTCATCCGGTCTGCCGAACTAGATATTATCTTCCTGCAAGAGGTGGCAACTACAAGCCTCAGCATACCAGGTTTTAGAATTGAGTACAATTTAGACGAGCATAAAAGAGGAACAGCGATTGCAGCACGAATTTTTTTCCCCCTCACTCACATTGATAGAAGCATGGACTCAAGAATAATCAGCGCACGGATAAATGACGTTACCTTCATCAACGTTTATGCACCGTCGGGAACGCAAAATCGAAACGCTCGGGAGAACTTCTACAACAACGTGCTACCACACTACTTCTACAATGCGACGAACACTGCAATCATCGGGGGTGATTTCAACTCTGTAGTGAATCAAAAAGACGCCACCGGTTTAAATGCACACAGTCCAATGCTTAAAAGATTTATGTCTGCCTCAGGAGTTGACGACAGCTGGGAGCTTATACATCGTCAACATGTCGAGTTTTCATTTATTAGATCCGACTCTGCCTCCAGGATAGACCGGATTCTTCTGACTCCCAATATACGAGGGTGGATAAGAACAGCACATTTTGCAGCAACGGCTTTTTCGGATCACAAAGCTTACATTATCCGCACCGTGCTCCCCACACTTGGTAACCCACCTGGTCGGGGTGTATGGCGTATGCACCCAAGTCTAGTAAACGATCCAGCAGTTATAGATGAACTTCGCGTCAAATGGGTGTACTGGACAAGGAATCGAAGGAATTTTCGCACCTGGATCGAATGGTGGATCAAGTATGTTAAACCAAAACTTGTTTCTTTCCTCAAATGGAAAGCTTCGTTAAAAAGACGTTCGTTCTGCGACACAATGGAATTATATTATGCTCTGCTTCGTTCGTCTTATGACAATTATTATGGCGATCCCAGTCAGCTAAGTACTATCAACCATATTAAAGGGAAAATGCTGTTGCTGCAACGGAACTATGCACAGAAAACAAGAAGTTGGAACGAAGCATACATCGGAGGTGAAAGCACATCAATATTCCACGTAGCCAACAAAAAAACTCGACGAGCCGAAACCTCGATTAAAACGCTGCAGAATGATTCTGATACAATAAGGGAGCCAAATGAGATACGCCGAAGCGTGCAGGAATATTTCGCGAACCTGTACTCCTCTACGCACACCGCAATAAATGACAATTTCAATCCAACACAATGCATCCCGAATGAGAATGAGGACAATCAGCGTATACTGAGTGAAATTCCATCCGAAGAGATTCTACAAGCAATTAAGGCAAGTAGCTCACGAAAATCTCCTGGTATTGATGGTCTACCAAAGGAGTTCTACCTAAAATCATGGCCAGTAATTCAGCGAGAGTTCACCTTCATCATAAATGAAGCCTTGTCCTCAGAAGCCCCCAAGGAATTTTTTGATGGTGTGATTGTACTAATCAAAAAGAAGAGAAGTAACGACAGCATAAAATCGTACAGGCCGATTTCACTACTGAACGTTGATTACAAAATCTTCACTAGGATACTGAAAAACAGAATCAGCCCCCTTCTTCCACTGGTGTTATCGAAAAACCAAAAATGCTGCAACGGAAAGCGAAACATTTTTGAGGCTACCGCCCGCATACTGGACCGCATCTGTGAGCTAAAACAGCAGCATGGGAACTCGATGTTGGTAGCATTTGATTTCGACCACGCCTTCGATAGAGTAGAGTACAACTTCCTTGCAAGAACTATGGGACAAATGAATTTCAACCCGGAACTGATAAACCTCCTCATGTTCTGTATGAATAACAGTTTCTCAAGAGTTCTGGTCAACGGTAAATTGGGAAGTGAGATCAAAATTCAAAGGTCAGTGCGCCAAGGTGATCCACTTTCAATGATTTTGTTTGTTATTTACTTACAACCTTTGCTCGATAAACTGCGGAGACAATTCCCTCACGCGGTATTGAATGCATATGCGGATGACATCTCAATGTTCATCGAAAGTGAATCTCAGTTACTCGCAATCGTAAACATCTTTGCCGACTTCACAGCTGTTTCTGGAGCAAAGCTCAACACCCAGAAAACAAACGCCTTAAAGATCGGTATATTGAATATGACACCACAAAGCGAGTGGTTGCAAACGCAGACGTCGGTGAAAATCCTCGGAATACACTTCGCTGAAGACTTTTCGAGCATGGTAGAGCAAAATTGGCTTGCGGTTCTACGGGGAGTACAAACATGTATGTGGATGAACAACTCCAGGAATCTTAATCTCATACAGAAAACAATTTTATTGAACACGTTTATTACGTCGAAAATCTGGTATACAGCATCAGTGATCCCCCTACCGAATAAATACGCTGGAAAATTCATTTCGAGGATCGGCTCCTTTTTGTGGTATGGGAAGAATTGGACCAGAATTGCCTTCGAGACAATAATATTACCAAAATGCCGGGGAGGTTTGAACTTACACTCACCACCCATCAAAGCCAAGGCCCTGCTAACCAACCGCATGATGCATATTGGATCGGATTTACCCTTTTTGTGGAGCTTTTTGGAGCACAATGCAAATCCTCCGAATCTCTCGTGCATTCCACGAAAATACGAGCACATCCGAACAGTAGTTAAAGAAACAGCATTTCTGAATGAAGAAATATCTAGAGCACCGAACTCAAGCTCAATATACAACTACTTCTTAAAACAGCTTAAAGAGCCCAAAATAGTGCGGGAAAATCCTCAACGTGATTGGAAGACAATATTTAAAAATATTCACTGCAAGCTTCTAAACTCACACCAACGATCAGTGTGGTTTTCCGTTATGCATCGCAAAATTGTAACCAACGAGTTTTTGCATAGGGTGAACAGGAGAGCTGACTCTAACTGCAACATTTGTCCTGGCCAGACGGATAACATCGAACACCACCTATTCCAATGCAGCGGAAACAAGCACATTTGGACTTACCAAAGAAAGCGTTTTTCTGGGCCTGGATCGACGGCTCTTACAGCTGCAACAGGAGGAATGGATATATCCGGTTCTCCAACAACAAACTAGACGTACCCGTCAACAAATCCTTAGAGAATTTTCGTCAATGTTATGCTATATGACAAGTGTACCAGCAAACGAGAAGAGCATAAATAACTATAAGTTTTATTTAACATGTAACTAAAATTAAGAAACAGGACAATAAAAGTTTTACAAAAAAAAAAACCTTACTATCGTATCACACGAATAGGATTCCCCAAAAACGACAGGCTATCACATTATTAATTAAATTAAAAAACGTCGTACACGTTTTACTAACCATATTCTTTCAAACGACGCATACGTCCTTTTGATTTCCCACGGTCGTATAAACATAATCTATACCGTTTATTCAAAACGTAATATTTAACAAATGTAAACAAACTGAGTTTATTATGCCAAATAAAAGCTAAGCATTGACTCTTTATCGTCCACAAATAATAGAGAAAAATGATAACTCTTCATATGTTAATTTAATCTTAAGTCAAAATGTCACATATAGTATACCAAAGCTTTGCTAATATTTTGTAGATGTGATGTTTTGCGTTGTGATGTTTCTCGAAGTCGACTGTAGTTAGTATGTTTTTCCAATGCCAAACCTCATATCTACATTCTCGGTTGCAATACAGCACATGAAATATATCACAACTACAAGCCCGTCTCTCAAAACGCCACAGTAAAATGTGACATCTACAAACGGTGTTGCCAAGACCACATATGTAAAAGAGCATAATAGCAAAAGTGATTGGCAAAATATAATAAAATAATAGTTATCAATTATCTCCCTATTATCTTCGCAAAAACGTGTAGTATGCTTATACGATCCTGCAACTAGTAAATGCAGAGGTGATAGTAAAATTTCTTATCAATCGTATTGCAACATTAAAGCAAGGGAAAAAACAAAACCGTAGACGATTTTTGCCTTTCTCATATAGAAAGGTTATGCAATCACTCTGAAAAACGTCAACCTAATCCCGGCCCGGAGGGCCGAGTGTCATATCCCATTCGACTCAGTTCGTCGAGATCGGAAAAAGTCTGTATGTGTGTGTGTATGTATGTATGTGTGTGTATGTGTGTGTATGTGTGTGTGTATGTGTGTGTGTGTATGTATGTGCGTATGTGTCAAATAATGTCACTCATTTTTCTCAGAGATGGCTGGACCGATTTGCCCAAACTTAGTCTCAAATGAAAGGTGCAACCTTCCCATCGGCTGCTATTGAATTTTGGATCGATCGGAATTCTGGTTCCGGAATTACGGGTTTCAGAGTGCGGCCACACAGAAATTTCTCATATAAACTATAGGAAAAATTAAAAACTGAATTTTTATTTTTGATGCTAAATGTGTTCAAGGTGCATGAAACGTCGAGATTTAATGCAAACTCGAAAAAAAAAATTTGACTACGATTCACTTTTTTGGATTTTGGCACATTTTTGCCTTTCTCATATAGAAAGGTTATGCAATCACTCTGAAAAACGTCAACCTAATCCCGGCCCGGAGGGCCGAGTGTCATATCCCATTCGACTCAGTTCGTCGAGATCGGAAAAAGTCTGTATGTGTGTGTGTATGTATGTATGTGTGTGTATGTGTGTGTATGTGTGTGTGTATGTGTGTGTGTGTATGTGTGTGTATGTATGTGCGTATGTGTCAAATAATGTCACTCATTTTTCTCAGAGATGGCTGGACCGATTTGCCCAAACTTAGTCTCAAATGAAAGGTGCAACCTTCCCATCGGCTGCTATTGAATTTTGGATCGATCGGAATTCTGGTTCCGGAATTACGGGTTTCAGAGCGCGGCCACACAGAAATTTCTCATATAAACTATAGGAAAAATTAAAAACTGAATTTTTATTTTTGATGCTAAATGTGTTCAAGGTGCATGAAACGTCGAGATTTGATGCAAACTCGAAAAAAAAAATTTGACTACGATTCACTTTTTTGGATTTTGGCACATTTTTGCCTTTCTCATATAGAAAGGTTATGCAATCACTCTGAAAAACGTCAACCTAATCCCGGCCAAATTTTTTTTTCGACTCGTTTAGGGTTTCTGGATTTTAACAGGGGCGTAGTTGATGGTTTACGGAGAGGGGTTACACCCCCCCTCTACTGTTCGCGCCCCTCCTTTAAAAATCTCCTTAAATCACCCCTCAGACCACCACCCCATCCAGCCCTCATACCCCTCCCTTTCAACCCCATCATCTTTAAACCACCACTATATCACAAAGCATACCAATTTAAGCTGGGGAGTCGTTCGTTCATGGGACTTTCGCCCTCCTCACATACCCACCCCCGCATGACAAAATGAGTTAGCAAGCAGATAACATTGATCTAATGCTGATTAGGCTAATGAAGTATGCTATTTTTTGTTTCAATTGTTTCACCGTCGACACGTAGCTCATCAAGTTCGTGGCTGGCATGCCATTGTGTATAAGTGCAAAGTGTACTAAGAATGTAATGGACATTTCCACGATTATGTTGAACATAAAAAGTCTCCGTGCCATAGTTTAGAGAAATGAGAAAGGCACAATTGCACCGCTAGGTGGATTAAAACAGGTTTTTTAGTATTTAAAACGGTTTAGTTCCTAAATAGGAATTAAAAGTATTTTCGCCATACTTCAAACTAGATTTTCTCTGTTCGAGCAAAATGTCGATAGGTCGTTTTGAAAACCCATCCTAGATTTATACAATTGTATTATGTGAAGAATAAGGGTAAAACAGATACAAACATTTCAAGCGGTCATTTTCACTATCTTCAATCGATACCCCGGATTTGTTTCCTTAAGAATTACTACTTTCCATAAACCTCATTCAGCCTCTTTTCGAGAAGCACTGCCAGGTTTAACTTCCCACTTGAGATATGGGAAGAGTTACCCCAAGTTACGGGTACACACAATTTTTCGCATAAGAAAAACTACTTTTGATCAATCGCATTCAGGCTCTTTCTGAAATGAAGAGCCAGGATTATCTTTACACTTGAGCTATGGGAAGAATTGGGGTAAAACGGTTAGCGAACCCCATCAGAAACCGCTAGTCTGCGTTCGAATGAGGCCGGTTAGAAACGTCACTAGCTCTACCACGTGCGAAACGTCATCAGCATGGAAATAGGCATTTTATGGGAATCATCCCTGCAAAAGTTAGCATCGAAATTCTATAAAAAAAGAAATAGTTGGGTTGCACTTAAACTTAGAAAACCAAATTATAAGTAACTAGCTAATACCCATCGCGCGTTGCTGCGATGTTCAACAAAATAGGTGGAAAATACAATTTGTTCCGAGACGCTATCTAGCGAGCAGATAATCCCCAACCAATAGCACACAAACACGCTCCAAAACAAATGCCTACTATGTATAATTTTTTACGGCAATTGATTAAGCCGTTTGGGAGTCCCTAAATCATATACATACAAACATTGACTTTTATAGATACAGATAGATAGATAGATAGAAAGATAGATAGATAGATTGATTGATTGAAATCGTTGATAATTGGCGTGAATCGCATTAATATATTTTTGTTCAGCATATTGCGGCTCTAATTAGAGGTCCAAGGATCCACAAACTCCAAATCTACAATACTGAAGTCGTGCTTTTGCTTAAAAATGATAAATTTCCAATTATGGTATTTAGTGTAAGAGAGGCATCCTACTGAGAAACCCAAAAAATTGCCTCAAGAGCGTTCAGCATGGGTTCCTTTATAGAACCTATTGAGCATATGCTGGAATTCGCACATTGTCTCGAAATTGAAATACTCAAAACAGCTTAGTGGGATGTGAACGTTCAAATACACGAATACGAGCGAAATATTTGGAAGAAAATGTTGGGTACATTTACTTTTAACGAATTCATGCATATATGATTTTTTTTCTTTTTTTTTTATTTCAATTATTAGAGGTTTTAACCTTAAGGTCATCGCCTCTTCGGGTTAGAAAAATCTCTTAGGAAAAAATTTCTAACCCTATGTGCGGGGTCGGGGACTCGAACCCAGGTGCGCTGCGTACAAGGCAATCGATTTACCAATACGCTACGCCCACTCCCCTTTATACATGATTCTGAATTTCAGTTATAGATAGCTATCAAATCAACAAAGAACAAATAATTTCAGCAACACAAAACCACGCTCAATTTGTTTTGAAAAAACACAAAATTTCAAAATTGTATACTTACAAGCGTCCGCATTGGTGCAGACTATCGGCTAGGGCTCTTCTTAACGTATTATCACGATCGAACACACCCCATGTTGCTTGCATGGCCGAGTCGAGCAAGCAATCACCGGCGCTCCGATTCCATAGCACCATCAGACGAGATCCCAGCCGATCGGTGATTTCCAGTGACCAGTTGAGTGCTGGTGGTGGCATCTCCAACTGCTTCTGGGCATCGCGATCTAGCAGTTCGTCGTAAAGTTGTTCCTGAAGTGCCAGCGGAAGTTCTTCTATATCAGCAGGCAGAGAAAAGGTAGCGTGCTCATTCACGTACTGGCAGTTGAATGCGGCTTTCCGCATACGTAACGAAAGGCCAAAATGCCGCCTAATGTCACTCGCTAAATCGGGAGCTACATAGGACGGTACCCGTTTGATACCCGGTCCAGAACCGGAAATTTGAGCCAACAGAAGCGGCAGCATCTCATCACGATGAAAGCGGATCGCCAGATGGATTAGTGTATGACCAATATCGAAAGCAATATTATTATGATTAAGTAAGCTTACTTCCGCCGGGGTAAGCGCCCGGCTGGGATCACCGCCACAGCCCAAGTAGGTTTCCACAGCTCCTACATTGTTTTCAGCAACTCCAATGCACGCATTAAGCCACTGCCAATCTGGCTGTCTCCTTAGCTGACGCATATATCGTTCCTGTTGATAAACGTCCAGATTATTCATCGGTTCCTGGTCACGTACAAGCTGCTGATTTCTTTTATTATTCACAACTATGTTGCTGGCAACATTTTCTTCATGCTCTGGGGACAGTTTGGCAGATGCTTGAGCCGCTCGACCACTATTCGTCTCACGAGGATGTAAGCACATCGAGCATTTTAACGATTTTGGCCAGTTTTCGTAAGTACAAACAACACAAAACCATTTTCCGGCATTGCCTGCTGATCGTGCACAAGTATTCATCGGAGAGACTGATGTTGGAGATTGAGTTTTAGCTCCGCCACTAGGATCACTATCTCTAGCACTGTCCAATGATCGTTCCGAAGTTGATGTACTTCTATGCATAGGAGAATTATTTTTCTTTCTAGCACTGCCAACACCGGGCGCAAACAGATCAAGGGAATCATCATCACCAGAACTACGACAGATATTTAATGCGTTTAACTGGTCACTCAAGCTTTCATACTCTGATATAACTTTAGGGGGCGAGGATTTCTGAGGCTGATATTTGTGGGTTACTGGTTTATTGAACAGATCTTCTTCGCGCTTACTATTGCATTGGAAACATCGACGCGATTCGAGAAAATTGTGGTAAGAACAGACATTACAGAACCACTTTTGACTACCATCACTTTCGCAGACTGGGGACGTTTTGGATGGTCCACTGGCTAAATTAGATGTAGTTTTTTTGGTAGTACTCAACTGCTGCGTGGGGCTGAGCCTATTTAAACGAAGTTGTGAGAATCTTAAAAAATTACTTTTTTAAAAACTACTCACCTGAAAATATCCTCATTCAGCAGTGGTTTCTGGCCCTTGCACATAGTACATTTCAACGATAGACGATAATTTTCATAGGTGCAGTACTCGCAAATCCATTTCGTCTGTGGCTCGGAATTATTTCGGGGCTGTTCATCTTGACTTTCTTTTGGATAACTTTTGGTATCCTGTTGCTTTGGTGAGCTTGACGAAGACTGTTCCGACATAGCTTTCCGTTAAAAATCTTTTTTCTAATTTACACCGTTTCAGAGCTTTGCGAGTCTCGATGTTTTGTATCTAGCAATGACTCGATTGCACCAGACATTTAAATAGTTCAATATTATTGATGACGATTCCTAAAATCAAAACAATTTTTTTAAAACCTTTTTCACTTGTGTGGTAAACGTTAGCACCATTCGTCGTAATATCGAGATGGTATATTCTAGTCTATTGAAACGGTCGATTTACTAGTTATAGAGCACCAGCATCGGGATTGCAAAATTGTTGGTAAAATTGTTTTTGTTCAAGCTCTTATTTATTTGGGTTTAGTTTTCCGGAAGAACAGTCAACAATATTGTATAGAAAAACAAACTTTTTCCTTTGTTTCGCACTTACCGAATAAATTAAGTTTTTATGTAGTCGTCAACATGCGACCTTTCTACGGGTTCCAAACATTAAATTTTCATCCGTAAGTTGACCATAATCACGCGAAACGTTGCTAAATAGGAATCTTGATCACCATCTTGATGGAGAAATTGAACTCAACGACACACAAAATTTTCCTCGTTTGACAGTTTACGTAAGTTTAGAACAGCGTTTTAGTACGTCTCAAAGTGCACTGTAACAAAATGATGCAAGTAACTTTTATGCGACTGCAGCGCTGCCCGAGTGGCGGAGATTATAAGTGGGATGCCAGGTCTGTAAATCTGTAGATTCTTCTATTATTCTGCAGTATTTTCAAGCTGCAGATACATTGCAGTTAATTGAATTTTCTGCAGATTTTTGAACATTTCATGTAAAAAGAATGATTTCACATTCACTTCAACATAGATCTTTCATTAGGACTTAAATCGCAAATGTAAACAAACTGCGTTTTCGCTACTATGGCATTATGTGACTAAAATACTACAAGATTGAGGTGAAAATTAGTTGAAATCTCGACAAACATATGATTACGGCTTAAAAGCCAACCATTACTCACCAATCACATATGTTGGTAGTAAACAAAAGAGAAAAGTTTTCTCTTTCATTAACTACTATGAACTGTGCTTAGTCAGTAACGGTTTGGCCGAAATTTCCTTTCAAAGAGAATTTTGACGGCTGGCTTTTAAGCCGTAATCATATGTTTGTCGAGAAATGGTTTATAGATCGATTCATAATTAAAGAAAACAAAACGGCGAAACATACATTTTCTTCGAGATTTCGACTTAGGCCCTTCTTCTCATATGGAATATAAAGGCTAAACCAAATACAAATAATTTGCATTTGGCTAAACTAACATTTTTTGACAGAACAGGGGAGAATGGTTATTATTCACAAAATTATTCTGTAAACGGCGGTTCTATTATATAAATGATAATTAATATCTACTCGGTGGTTGATGCACATAAACATTCGAATATTTCGATATTTTCATGAAATTTTTTCGACAAACATATGATTACAGCCTAAAAGCCAACTGTAAAAATCCACTTTGATTGGAAATTCCGGACAAACCGTTACACGCCAATCACAAATGTTGGTAGTAAACGAAAGAGAAAAGTTTTCTCTTTTATAAACTCTTGTGAACTGTGTTCGACTAGTAACGGTTTGTCCGGAATTTCCATTCAAAGTGGATTTTGACAGTTGGTTTTTAGGCCGTAATCATATGTTTGTCGAGATTTGAAGAAAAGATGCACGCGCCCTTTCATTTGCATTGGGTTTCTATGCGCCCATTTGCTGAGCCCTATTAAAAAGTATCATGTCAAGCTTGTCTATTTACCCAGCCCTACCCAGCAAGACAGAGACAGTTTAGCCCATTTACCGCGCCCTACTGAAAATCATGTTCACGGTTTAGCCCTCTCGCAAATGGCGATTGCAGAAGGGTGAAATCACGACTGAAATGCAAATTGGGCGTAAGCATTCTTTTAGTTTCTACCCACTAAAACACATAGAAATCAAATTCTTTGTTATATTGTTAGAAGGTTTAACCACTGAGAACTGACATACAAGTAAAGTTTTCAACTTGTGTAAGAAATAAAACTTGTAAGTAGCGGTTTGCCCACTACTCGGGTTCTTGTTTGCCCGGCGAACCCTTCTTTTCAAGGCGGTCTAGGTGCTCCTACCGGAATTTCGGATTTTCGTAACACAACAAACTAATGGAACAAAAATAAATCAATTTAATTTTACCGTGTTTATTTCCTCCAGCTCTTTCCACTGCTGCTGCTGCTCATGATGAACTGCTACTACTGGGCGGAAAGGCGGGTGGTCTCGTCCGACCGGGCGGGACAGCAACGGCCGAGTTCTCCCGATTTGAGTTGACTGCTCCGGCAGCGGTCCTTGACAATTAGCTAGGGAGGAGAGCTTTGCTCTTTTGTTGGAACCTCCCTAGCGACGGGGCGAATAATCGCCGGGTCCACTCACTCCCCGTGAATGGCCCAGGTAGACCCCGCTGTGACCTACCTCAGGTGGATCCGCTGTGGTTAGACCAGAGTTCTCGAAGCATGAGCAGGTACTTTTGCGGGAATATACTTCCACACACACGCGTTATTTGGCGGGTTGGATTTTCCAACAACAAACCGGTCACTACCGAAAGCAAACCGAACTGCAACGTGGTCCGAAACTAACTAAACTTTTTACGATGGCCGCCTTCTGCACGACCAAAACAAAATCGACACACCGCCTCGATGCCTAGCTGTCATCTCCTTGCAGCATAACCAGCAACCAATTCAACAGCAAGAGGAAAGCGGTGACCTACCTAAGCCCTATGTTATTTATACAGAAATATGAAACAAAATTTTCTACACCTATCTAGACCAACAAAATCGTTCACAAAAGCTAAAACAAAAAAAATTAAGAGAAAAAGTGAACGATCATTAGGAACAGCGGTGACCCAGTGAGCAAATTTTCTGGCAGAAACCGCTCTGCTAGATTTCTGTAAGTCTTGGTTGGCAGCCCTGTCAGATTTCTGCGCGTATCCTGTCGGGTTAGTTGAGCTAGGGCGAACTCGGTTTCGCTCGCGTTTTCTGGAAAATTTTGACAGGAACCGAGCAAAACCCTGGCATAACTCGGACATAAACTGTGCAAAGATCCTGGCAATTCCTACCTGGTAGAATTTAGCACGAATCGAGCAAAACATCTGATAAAGATGTGGCAGGAAGCGTGCAGAGATCTTGGCCGTACATTTCTGACTGGATTCTGGATAAAAGTGAGCAGCATCGGTTGGTTTAACCGCTTCTGTCAGAAACGGTTGTTGCATTTGAGCGAATTCGTTGCCAGAATTCTCGCACAAATCGCGCAAAATGCTCGCAGAAACTCTGTCAGCATCAATTTCGCTTTGCTCAACTTTTGCTAACTTTCTGCTTGCCACGTTGACCGGGGTGTGGCGGCGCTAGTGTTTATTGTATATTAATTCAAATGTTTACACACGTTTTTTAAATATTTTTGTTCGATCATGAATGTCTGTTCTCTGTGGTGCAATGTAAATAAACATTACTCATGCCTGAGCTGGAGGAGATAAGTATTGTACATCTATCAAAAAAGAAATTTGAATTTTCGTCAGAATTTAGTTCAATCGTGATTGTAAGGTGCATTCTAGAGTATATGCACAGAGAACAGACATCCATCTTCAGCATTCAACTTGTGTAAAATCTAACGGTTTCGAAGGTAGTTGGGATAACCAAACCAGGTGCGCTACTGTCATATTTTTTTTGTAGTTGAGTTCGACCGAATTGACAGCGATTATTCCTCTACCCAGTCAAACTAGTCCGGAACCGGTTCGGACTTCTGAGTGGATCCAGTATGAATTGGGTCATTCAGCTGTATATAGTTTTCCGTTCCATTCGATATCAGCTTTATCGATGTATGTAATAAAAATAAAAAATAAAATAATAAAAAATATTTTTTTCCGTGTTTAATGCTGGCCGTTGAAGACAAATGAAGACATTTTTTATAAAATGTGAAGACACCTGAAAAAGATACCTGGTATCCCTGCCGCGCACAGATTTCTCAGGGATACCAGGCATATTTTTCAAATGTCTTCACATTTCATGAAAAAATGTCTTCGTTTGTCTTCACCAACCGTAACAAACTCTAATGTCGTTTTCGCTTGAAGCAGAAACTAACTCAGTTTCGGACCTAACTGCTGTCAAACCGTTTGTTTGAAGCCAGTTTCCAACCTAGGTTATGCGCCACTGAACTGAAAACCGGGTTGGGTTGCAACCTGAAATATATTTCGGGTTCGCTCACACCACCGCTGTTTGGCGAGAACCCAACTCAGTTTCATTAAAAACGTTCGTTTGAAGCAACTAACCTGGGTTAGTTTCTAGGTTCTCAATCGAAAACGACATAATATTACTACGAAGTACGCTTTTTGTTGAGAAACTGGGACTATCCAATAAAGGAGTATATTCTTTTTACTCTCTTTTGAGTATACTAAATGTACGTCAAAATCTGCATACTTTTTATTCAAGGCATCAAAGTGAAAAATGCGTAGTTTTGGCTCACTAAACAAAGTATTAAATGCGTAATTTATACTCTCACCTGCAGAGTTGAATACATAGTTTTTACTCCCATAAAATTAAAAATGCTTAGTTTTTATTAATTACAAAAGTTAATTGAATTAGGATATAATTATTGTTATATTGAAGTTTAAAACTAAAATGTTCTCGAAATAAATTTATAAATTCAAATCTTCGAGAGTCATTATCAGCTTCCGGGTGTTCCAAATTATGACCGAATGTATTGGATTTTCGGTTTGCTCGGTATTGGGTCTGCAGTTCCCAGTTTCTATAAACATATGCTGCACTCCTATCTTCCTCTACGGCATACAATCAGCGGATATAAAGTCTTCTCCGAGGCAGACGACGTTTACTATCTTTCTTCCACACAATTTAATTTGAGAGGACTACAAGACAAGATACTTTAATTTAATCTTGCTTCAAATTCAATAATACAATAATTGCGTTAATTACCTGTCCGATTTGATAAATTTTCGCATTTGTTTTCAAAAAATAATCCAGGAACTTAATGAAACCGTCGGTTATAAATCGAGTACTATAGTTTTAAAAATGGCTTTACGACATGGTGCAAATTTTCTTTTCTCAATGGTATATATTTTTTACGCATTTTCGTTTGTCATTGACATACTTGAAAATGCATAAAAATACTCTTGGTTCGCAACTATAATTCACTCATTTTTTGACGTTTTAGCCGTATACTCGAAGATGTGCAAAACGTAGACATAAAATGAGTATTCGATATTTACCGTGAGAGCACTCTAGTTAGAGGCCATGACGAAGGCTGGATGTTGTTGGCTCGAATCAAAACTTGTCGAAGTTCATTTCATATCGTCAACCTGGCGCCCAGGTGGTGAAATCCAAAGAGAATTGAATACTTTACGCTGACGTCACAAATGAACTCAGTGTTCATTTTTGACAGTTCGCTTGTACTGTTTACATGGACTTAGAAAAAATCTTTACGATTTTCTTCGAGCGAATCTAGTCGTCCAAAAATTTTTCTAAGTCCATGTAAACAGTACAAGCGAATGAAAAGTGAGGTTAACTGTGCCAGTAAAGAACCTAATAGGGAAAGAGACGAATAGTGTGAAGCCAAAAATACCTTATTGAGCAGACCAATCGTGCAATGTAAATAAACATTACTCACGCCTGAGTTGGAGGAGATAAGTATTGTACATCTATCAAAAAAGAAATTTGATTTTCGTCAGAATTTAGTTCAATCGTGATTGTGTAAGGTCCATTCTAGAGTATATGTATGAGTAAAAACAAGCTTTAGAATTATTTCATCTCTTTGTTTCGAAATGCACATCGTTTGATAAACAAATCCAACGATCGTCATAACGTTTGTTTTCAAAATATAATAGGAGTCATTTAAAGTGCTGCCCGCGGAAGCGGTTGCCAACATTCTAGTGTTGAAATCATCATAAAGAGAGTGTTGCCGTTTTGACTGATTTTCACTCTTCGTCTCTTTCCCTATTCTCTTTGGTGAAATCAACGGGGTGCTGGAGCATTGCCAAAAAAAATTCATTTCCAGATTAAATTTTACTAAACTTCCCAGTTTAACTCAACCGGAATGCTGGCTGGTTCTAATTCGTATTCCGGCTCCGGTGACACAACCGATTCAAGTTAGAATGTTTAAGGGGTACCATTTCGATGCGGCTTAGCCGCATAACCGAGGCCTAGGAACTGAAGCGGCGCGCTTAAACCGCTGAGGATCCGCCGGGTGAGGTAGCCACCGACCGGCCGTCGGAAGCAAGCGAACCTGTGAGCCAATGATATGGGCCCCGGCCTAAAAGCCAACTGTCACAATCCACTTTGAATGGAAATTCCGGACAAACCGTTACACGCCAATCACAGATGTTGGTAGTAAACGAAAGAGAAAAGTTTTCTCTTTCATAAACTGTTGTGAACTGTGTTCGACTAGTAACGGTTTGTCTGGAATTTCCATTCAAAGTGGATTTTGACAGTTGGCTTTTAGGCCGTAATCATGTTTGTCGAGAAATTTCCTGTTTGTTTGGATACGTCATAGCCTCTTGGCCACACTCTAACTAGAGTGATCTAGTCTTCACAGCCTTTTCAATTTCAATAATGTCTTCAAAATGAAGACATATCTTCACATCTGGCATCGCTGCTCAAAATATTACCTGGGCGTCCCTGATGCTGACAGATAAATTATAAACAACAAAATAACTTATCGAATCTTTATTCTGAGATTTAATTTTAACGGTAAAGCATTGGATTAATATGAGTTCAGATTTTGACACTACTTGGGATACTCGAATATTAATATGCAGAATATGTGCATCTTCTAATTTGTTAATAAATATTTTCGTCAATGAATCACACAAAATTCTTGAAAAAATCCTTTGCTGTGCATCGGTTCAGGTAAGATTAAACATCTATTGTGATATGCATTTTTCGGCAATAAATGTTTACTTTAGCCTCTTTTGCAAAAGGGACCTTTCTGAAGCGAATATTTTGCAAAAACGCTGTATTTTGGCCTAAATACAACATCAGAGAGCGGTAATTTTTACCTAAAAGTTCTTTAAAAAATACCCTTGCCGTATTATTAGTTAGGGTTAGCCACATGAAGATTGGAAATAACATTTTTAATCGCTGTTTTTCACGCGATCTCAGGAAAACTGCAATTTCCGCCCTCGGAATTCTTTAGTCCAAAAAATAAGTTGTTTTGCAAAAACCCCGATTTAAAATTACCCTCCTTCGTAAAGCGGCTAAAGTAAACAATTGCCATTTTTTAAATTGAGTGCAAATTAAAGCATAAGATTTTCGATTGTAGATCGTAGAAAATGACGGATTACCACAACATATTTGTACCAAATGCTTTGCTGATTTGGAGACAGCCTACGCATTTCGTACGCGCTGTGAAGATTCTGATTTAAAGTTCCGACAACGATTGGCAGCCATCAAACATTTTGAGGATGCTGATAACTGCGTTGAAAATGAGAATGTGCCAACGCAACATAATGTAGATAACGAAGGCAATGATAACATTGATTATGCCTCGGATCCAGAGCCAACTGTGTGTGCGGTATTGACCGAGACTGATGCTGAATTTCAACCCGAAACTAATGAACGATATCCTGACCAGCAAGAAAAGCAAAAGCGTAAAAGTTATGCTTGTGAAACGTGTCAAGAGGTATTTGAAATCAGGAGAGACTACTTTGTTCACATTAGAACCCACGGGAAACAAAGGTTTCGGTGCAAACTGTGTTCCAAATGGTTTTCGAGAAAGTCTGAGTTTTTAATACACAAACGTCGACACTTAGGTCAGGTGGAAAGAGTTCCCTGTAATCAATGTTCAATGGATTTCAACAGTCGTGTTGCTTTGTTAAGACATATAGCGGGAATTCATGAACAACGTCGTGATTACATATGCGATCTTTGCGGTAGGGCATTCGCTCAGAAAAGTGGTTTGAAAACACATAAAGCGACGCACGACGCCGCCGTCTATAGTTGTTCTACCTGTCCAGCTCAATATCGATGCAAACGGTTTCTAAGGCGCCACGAACAATTTCATCTGCCACTGGAGGAAAGAAACAATAAATTTATCTTTAAAAGCACAACGTATAAACCTAAAAAAGCTAAGAAAAGAACATACGTTTGTTTCTACTGTGGCAAAATATCCAACAACCATGCGTCGCATGTTGTTCATGAGCGTATTCACAAGGATGAGCGGCCATATCCTTGCACAGTTTGTGGAAAACGGTTTCGCGCTTGTGGCATACTAAAAAAGCACATGAAGACTCACACCGATGAGAAACCGTTCAAATGCAACATCTGTGGCGCATGCTTCCGTGAAAAGTCTCATTTAACCACGCATAATCTAACCCATTCACAAGAACGAAAACATGTATGTCAAATTTGCTTGAAAGCGTTTAAATTGAAGTCCATATTGAAAGCTCACTTGAAATGTCATTCTGTATACGACGATATAGAATTAAAACCATCATCCTAGTCTAGTTCCTTCCCGATTCGGGGAAATAAGTCTAGTTGAAAAAATGTTGCTACAATTTGTTACAGCATTAATTTCGAAACTATTTCCTCTATATTTGACCTGAACAATATAGGTATACAGGAATAAATAATAGGTTCGATTATGTTTAAATCCGTAAAACATACTTAATAAACTCATTTTAAATCTATTATGAATATTCTGATGGTATTCGCATAACTGTCCCATATGCAAAATCATGTCGAGAAAATGTGCTCATAAGATTTTTGTTTTATTTTTGCACTATGCCATACCACACAAATAGCTTTCATCCAAAATGCATATGGGACTGGTATGTGGGTATAGTATATTTTTCATATGGGACTGACATTAGTGTTTTTGTACATTTTTTTATTAAATCAGTAATTTTCAGTACCTTATTTGATAGTACAAAGAAAATACCTAACCCTGTAATTAACTCAAAACTGATGAAAATGCATATGGGACTGTTATTCGGGTACCGGCAGTATTGTTCTGTCCAGGAAATCATTGGGAACTATACTGCCTATAATCGCAAGACAGTTCCATGTAGATAGGGAATCCCATAGAACATGGGACTGACTTGCGATTATGGGCAGTATATTTGCTATATAACAGCTCGACATACAACAAACAATTAAGCTGAATAATTGCTTGAACAGCTCTTCTTCGGCTTATTCTATTGTATCAAAGGCTCATCCAGCATTCGTTGTTTGTTGGGTAGGCTTTGCAAATGTTTATCAGCTTTGTTCGTTTCAATAAACATTAAACAAGCTTTATAAATGCTTATAAGCCCTACGAATATTCAGCATTAAAGCAGTCCGAATATGGGTAGTAATCACCGACGCCATTTTAATGCGTACACTCATAAAAATATTACTAATAGAGTCTGTGGTATTATATAACGACGCTGAATCCCTCTGGATAAAGTCTCGACAGATCTGTCAATGGCCCTCGTTCCAGAAGGATTCGAAGCAGTTTTCTTCGGATTGACTGTTTTTGACAAGTACAAGTCTCGTGCTCGATTGGAATGACACTTACAGATAAATAAGAAGAATTAGAGATGGCGAGTCTTTATCCAGAGGGATTCAGCGTCTTTTGTATTATAGAGTCCCGTACAGAGGAATATGCAACACTGCCTAAAATAATGCTCTCTTCTTTATTTCTGGCACCCACAGACTGGACCACAGTTTTTGCTGTTAGATCCCAGTCACCCGTGGCAAGCAGACCCAGTGAGCAAATTTTCTGGCAGAGACCGCTCTGCTAGATTTCTGTAAGTCTTGGTTTGGCAGCCCTGTCAGATTTCTGCGCGTATCCTGTTGGGTTAGTTGAGCTATGGGGCGAACTTGGTTTCGCTCTCGTTTTCTGGCAAATTTTGACAGGAACCGAGCAAAACCCTGGCATAACTCGGGCATAAACTGTGCAAAGATCCTGGCAATTCCTACCTGGTAGAATTTAGCACGAATCAAGCAAAACATCTGATAAAGATGTAGCAGGAAGCGTGCAGAGATCTTGGCCGTACATTTCTGACTGGATTCTGGATAAAAGCGAGCAGCATCGGTTGGTTTAACCGCTTCTGTCAGAAACGGTCGTTGCATTTGAGCGAATTCGTTGCCAGAATTCTCGCACAAATCGCTAAAAATGCTCGCAGAAACTCTGCCAGCATCAAATTCGCTTTGCTAAACTTCTGCTAACTTTGTGCTTGCCACGCTGACCGGGCAAAAGTTAGCAAAAGTTGATTCTGGCAGTATTTTGCGAGATTTGTGCGAGAATTATGGCAAAGAATTCGCTCAAATGCAACAACCGTTTCGGGCAGAAGCGGTTAACTAACCGACGCTGCTCACTTTTAGCCAGAACAGAATCTAGCCAGGAATGTACGGCCAAGATTTCTGTACGCTTCCTGCCACAACTTTGTCCGATGTTTTACCCGATTCGTGATAAAATTGTACCAGGTAGGAATTGCCAGGATCTTTGCACGGTGTATTTCTGAGTTGTGCCAGAGTTTTGCTCGGTTCCTGTCAAAATTTGCGAGAAAACGCGAGCGAAACCAAGTTCACCCAATTTCAGCTAACCTGACAGAATGCACGCAGAAATCTGACAGGGCTGCTAAACCAAGTCTGACAGCAATTTGGCAGAACGGTCTCTGCCAGAAAATTAGGTGACTAATGCTGATTCTGTTTTTAGAATCTAGTCGTTCTAGGTTCGCTCTGAGCTGTCACTTTTGTATGGATTTCGTAAATATTAGAGCGAACCTAGGGCGACTCTGATCTAAAACCGAAATCAGCATAAGTTTGAGTGACTTCTACCGAGTTACACAATAAATTAATATGGAGTTATACTACTCGCTTGGATTGAAACCCTGCTGTTTCGTGGCTTATAGCACTTTATTCATAATACTCTTCCATGTAATTTATTTTACATTGTTACAAAAAAGAATAATAAACTGAATACATTGTCTTGTTTAGTCGATTGAAATATTTCGTCATGATATTATGTTTATCAACCCTAATACTAATAGTTACATGATTGAGTATTTAACGAAATATTTCTCGTCAAGCCTGTATTAAAACATCAAATCACTCGCTGTTTAGACAAAACTCCTGGTTGCCAAAACTAGCTGACAAAACAACTTGGTAAACCGTGCAGTCAAATTCGCTGTTTTTCTCTCAGCGTGTCTTTATATTTAAAACATCGTCTTTGGAAAAGGTCTGATTTTGTAGTGTACTATTTGACATGTAGATGGTGCAGTGACCATTTTTTCCTGTTGGAATTTTTCCCCCGCTGTGTTGATCACTGTCTGGTAATAGAAAAACAAAATTTGCTACAGAGGTCCTGCCTGGTTCCAAACATAAACATTTAATTTGTTTTGGAGTGTAAAAATAGTAATATTAAATTGATTAAAATGAAGTTGTGGGGAGACATAACAAAATAAGTTCACATAACTTAACGTTTAGTGTTTTACCCCGAAGATTTCGTGGAGCTGATCTCAAGCTCGACTTGCTCTGAAAATGGACAATTTGTCACTTAAAAAATTGTCCGTCGAGGCAATTAGAGGACTTTGCAGAATTTGCGAGACTTCCGATATTACGCTAGATATTGTGCAGGAACAAGAACTTAACTTGGCGTCTAAATTGTACAGTGTTACAGGAGTAAAGGTATATTTGAATTTAACCCATTCATGCCCATGTCTGTGGAGAACAACGTTTTTAAACAGCAATAACTTTTGATTGAGGCGAGATTTGTTCACAAAAACAAGTAAGGCTCATTAATGTGATTGTTGTCTTTAATTTGAGTATTAACAGTCACAAGGATCAGCTGTAGAACTGAAGTTATTGCAATTAGTCTGATTGGATCCCAATGGAGCAGTGCTGCCAGGGACAGTTTACGTTGACGATCGAAAATGATTTTTTCATATATCTTCGTTATGGCGCAATATTATTGAAAATTGATAAAACTTATCAATTTATGCCGTCGTTGGCTACGTTTTCCACGTAATTGGACTATTGTAATTACTCTAGGAGAATTGTATTGAGCATTACAAAGTAAAAATTGACTTGCTTCTAGCACTGCCATGGAAGCACCTATCTTTATTAAAAATAGGCTTTTCGTGTTTCTTGACCCCACCGTTTTCAAGGAAAAATAGTTTTGAAACCAAACATGCACTAGAAAAAAGTTGGGCATGAAAGGGGTTAAAAGAGTACAAAATGAAATTTGTCACAATTATATTGTGTTTTTGAATTTGTTTCACTTTTTAGGTGAACTTGGCCGATGGATTACCGACGTCCTTATGTGGTTCTTGCGTTAAACAACTTAACCTCACGTATGAATTTAAAGAGCGGTGTGTACGATCGGAAGCCAAATGGAGGAAATTTGTCATGGACAATCAAAAGAATGATGTAAAGGTAGAGCCGGAAATGATCGAAATCAAAGAAGAGTACAACAGAGATCACTTTGAAGAAAACGATAACGAGGTATCAGTGTCTAGTTCAAAAATAAATGCGCACAAATCAAGTAAAGACGAAATCTTTAGAAAACGTTCTAAATACAATTGCGAAACATGTGGTGAAGCTTTCAACGGTAAGGAAGATTACAACAAGCATATAAAAACACACGGTTCGCAACGATTTCAGTGTCAAAAATGTTCGAAATGGTTTAAGCATAAATATCTCCTCAAGGATCATCGCGAAGAACGATGTGAAAACCTTGTGAAATTGCATTGCAAAACGTGCTTTCAATGGTATTCGAATCGCGCCAACCTCAGGCGCCATGTTTTAGAACAGCACGAAGGACTTAAACCGTTCGAATGTGAAACATGCGGTAAACGTTTCACACAAAAAACTGTCTTGCAATCACATCGTTTAGTCCACCAAGCCTACACATTTTCTTGTGAACATTGTCCAAAACAGTTCAAACTAGAAAAACTTTTACTCCAGCACAAGCAAACCCATCTACCACCGGAACTACGCGATCCTGATATAGTACGTCGGCCTCGGAATCAAGTAAAAATATGCATTTGTCCGTACTGCGGAAAGATATCAAGAAGTTTAGCAGTTCACAATGATCATGTTAGAACTCACACTAAAGAAACGCCATTCGCCTGCGAGTTCTGTCCAAAAAAGTTTAAATCAAAATCAGCGCTAATTTCACATCAGTTAATACACACCGGCAAAAAACCACACACATGTAAAACATGTGGTGCAAGTTTCCGGCAGCAGGCTCACCTTAAAACCCATAACCTGTTGCGGCATATCAAGGAGAAAAAGTTCGCTTGTGTGATCTGTTCGAAGGCGTTTGCGTTGAACGGCAACCTCACACAGCACATGAAAATCCACAAGGATACACTTCCCAACGTTTCAAATAGTTTGGAGAGGCCGGAAAATTCTTGCTCATGATTGTATAACTTCCTATTAGGCTTACATTTAGATGAGTCGGCAAGTCATACATCTCATGTGAAATAAATATAAACTCCAATGCCTCTTCAATAAAAAGATGTTATTTATATTGTAAGTTTAGTTTCCTCTTAAACTATGATGTTTCTTCATGCAAAATTCTACAGGTGCGAACTTATTTTAATTTGTAGGGGGTTCAACCTCCTAACTTCACCAGCGACTTCGTCCTAAAAAAGTCTATTTCTTCCAGAAAATATTTTCGAGAAAACTCGACGTTTCATGCATTTTAAAGTCATTGGGCATCGCAAAATCGATTTTTGAAAATACATTAAACATTTTTAGGTTCTGTTTATATGGCATCAAGAACCGTCATAGGTGGCCAATGTGATCTATGCGACTTTGATTGGTCATTAGTGATCTAGCCCTACAAATCAAAGTAAATTAGTATCAATTTTAATACGTTTTTCTTTATCCACCCAACAAACAACGAAAGCTGAATAAGCCTTTGATACAAGAGAATAAGCTGAAAAAGAGCTGTTTGAGCAATTATTTAGCTAAATTGTTTGTTGGGCAGTTTATATGAGAATTTACTGTATGATCGTACTCTTCAATCCGTAACTCTGGAAGTGGAACTTAGACAAAATAGTTTTATAGCGATGCGATTATGAGCAATACGGGACCAGATAATAAATATTTTGAACAAAATTTATTTAAAATTCAGTGTTTAACCAACGTTGTTATCACTATAGCAATTTACGCAACAGTTTACTACATTTGCTTGACAGTTGCATTCCAACTGCATTGCATCGATCATTAGGTTTTACACCAACCGACATAACCCCATGAAATGAGTCAGATGAACTTCGTTTGACAAACCTCGGTGGTTTGTTTACATAAGAGTTACGTGAGTTCGAGTGTAACAGATGAGCACCCGTTGCACTCGAACTCACGCAACTGACAAGTAAACAAACCACCGAGAATTGTCAAACATGAACTTCATTCATCATGAGTTCATTTGTGTCGTCATGTAGAATTCAATTGCAGCACCTACAAACGTTTGCCAAACGTGTTTCACACGTTCGATTTTTTTTTTTTTGAATTGTCAGTTGTGAATGTTTGCACACATTTCGAATCGAGCCTATACGTCTGTTATCTGTGGTTATATCGTTCATTTGAAACAACCCACTGAGACGTCCAAAAAATTGTTTCAAAATCGTTCAACACGGGTCCAACGATGGACGTTTGTTGAACGGTTATTTGGACGATGTCCAAATTGGTCCAACGAACGTCCTTCATTGGACGTTTTTGAAACCAACCGTTCTTAGAGGGAAAGTTTGTGGAGATCGGTTTAGCCATCGCTGCGAAATTGAGCAGCAGCAACAGCCAGAGCATAGCGGGGCAAGCAAAACCCTTCAGAAGGCGAAAGTAGTGGCAGCGGAAAGCCTGGTCGAGGAAACTTCACAAGTTTGCGGACGTGAAACACAATGTCCATTAGGACATCAAAAATATGGTTCTCAGTATTCGAAAGACGCTAAGGTCTGCTGTGAAAGAGTATGACACAGCGACGCTGAGGACTGATGTAGCTAGGGTGACCATACGTCCTGGTTTCCCAGGACATGTCCTGGTTTTGCATTGTCTGTCCTGGTGTCCTGGGAAGTCGAGGAAAATGCTTGATTTGTCCTGGTTTTTCTCCTGTAAGCCTAATATATTTCTATCTATTCAGTCTTCGATTTTCACTATGCTCTAGATCGCAGTAACTACTGACCGCAACCATAACTGCAACGTACACTCATCCTCAATCGGAATGTGACAAACAAAACTTAATATAGCCGAATCTCCCAATTGTATCTTTCGATGGTTTTTTAAATCTCCCAAGAGTACCTCGTCAATATCGATGAAACAATGGTTACCAGCGCTTCTTCTTGGCTTAAATCGTCATTCAATCCGGGAGTCGAAGAATTCCCTTTGGTATCTCTGAAGACATTTCGGCATTTTGGTGCTTCTGCTTCTACTTGAGTTCTCTTGCTAGTGGCTTTTTTTCGTTCTACTGGAAATCCATTCCATAAAAACAAAAATAGCACCTAATCAGTCGCTCTGCTTATCAACAGTGCAGTGAATCAAACGAACGTTTCTACCTATAGTCTGCTGTCTATATGTACCGTGCCAGTACTATAAACAAGCAAAGCAATCGAATAATAAATTTCGTCCAAAGCCAGTGTGGACAATAATGCACCGTTACTTTCATCGATACGATATCGATCATTCATTTCAAGATGTTTGAAACTCAACAGAAAATTTAACAGCAAATTTGCAAATGCAGTTTAGACTAACGGAAATCGTCGTTAGACAAAGTCACTACACTCGTTACTGATAACATTTAAAACTTTGGCTATAACGGAAAGCTACGCAATGGAAGCCAACATGCAATACGTCGTTGAGCATGATAATGTTAGGACCAAGATATCCATTTATATTGACAATGATAAGATTGATATGCGTCTGCACGATCAACACCTGGGTACTATTAATAAATTTATTACAACCATCATGTCGGAATACGTAACGGTGGAATCCTTTTAGTTTGAAACCCGGAGAAAATTTAGGTATTTCCAACGGTTTTTGTTTCTTGAGAATGCGAGTGACCTATTCCTTCATATTTGAACTTTCAATTTAAAGCAAAACGCGTCAGCAAATCTTAAATCACGCTGTGCACGTATGAAGAACAGACTCCTGCGTATCCTACGTTGTTATACAAGAAGACACACTACGAGAAACCATGTACACAAACCTCTAACGAAGCAATATCAATTGCAAGCATACCCATCACACAGCCCTTCATCAACATCAACTAAATCACAAACCACCAGCTCAGGCACCAACGAATACTGGAACAACAGAACGTACGCACAGCGTGAACGATCATTGTGATGTGCCTACTACTTCCCAAACAACTGCCAGTACCACCGATATTAAAGTAAATAACAAAGAACACGGATACGCGATCGTGACCCGTAGGCCCCACAAGCAACTCAAACCAGGTAATCGTGAAAGCCCATACAACGTTAACAGCGAGGATAGCATGAACGAAAACGAGGGAAACGAACCAAACATTTCTTTCATCGCTACATGCATGAATTGAATTTTGTTTTCTTTCAAATTCACGCAGGGATGTCAATTTTTTCAAGCTCGTGCTCAAACTGATATTATTTACACCAAGCTATCCGCCAGTTTTCATATAACAATCGATTAAATGGAGAAGTTTTTGGTAACAACGGTAGGTTTTGCAGCTCTCAAGTCGAGAGATAATGGTTGTCAATGGAGATCGCCAGGCATAGCGCATGGAAGCTACTTGGGATCACTGATGTTTCTGATTTACGTCCATGTCGTGTTTTTAGTACTGAAAACTCCTCACCGGTACTGCACAGACCATCTCAGCATTAAACATTTGCTTAAGGTTGTGTAGCAAGAACTGCCACTGTGGAATTGCGATGAAAGACTTTCTGGCAGAGCTCTTCCTCCCAGATTCCCATAACTTTTTTACTGCCAAAAACATGAGGAAAAGGCAATGTCGATTGAGAGGTAACGGGGGAGTCCGTACCCTTTCGACTGTCCTGGTTTTTTACTCGTCTGATATGGTCACCCTAATGTAGCTGAGTGAGCATTGACATCGGCTAATGGCGATTTCGCTTGAACCCGAAACTGAGTCAGGTTCTAACCCCAACCGCTGCACAGTGGTTTAAAACGCGAAAAACGTGATCGTTTTGAATAACTTCGAAATGGTTCGTTAAAGCGATATACAACCTTCGGAAGAATTTGTGACAATGGAACGCCCCTTCTTTCTAAATAAAAAAATTGTTGATTGATCCTCCTATAAGTGAGATGCAAAATTTATTTCTCGTATAATTAAAGATAGCGAGTTGAAGTATTCAGCCAAGTGGTAGTAAATTCATTTATAAAAAACTTTACCGAAGGTGGAAATGTCCTATCTTTAATGGTTTTTTAGGTATCGAGCATTATTTGAGAAAAGACCGGAAAAATCATTTTTTTCATCACAACTTTTTTTCAAGATTTTTTAGAGGGCCACAATGTTCTACAGAACTGTCACAATTAATGAAATACATATTTTTTGTGAACAAAGCAATAAATTATGTTGAACCGTTTTTTGAGATATTCACGTTTTTTGTTCGAAATACGGCCTACTTTGCTCTCAAATAACTCATGAACGGGCAAAAACGGGCAGACCACTCAGTATGGGTTTGAAAGTAATACAAAAATGCTATAAGCATCTGAACAAATCCTTTGTATCCGGTTGTATCCAGGGCTCTGGTAGCTAGAGTCGAAAAAGATGTTTTTCTAGTCTAAAATCATGGTATGAAACATATTCGGTGAAGCTGAAGAGATAAAGTGGTAGTGTCTTCGCAAAAGTTTTAGAGAATACTCTTACAAGAAACATTGCCGAAGACATCGGCTTTCTATCTCTACTGGTTGTTTAGATAAGGTGCACTATTTATGGAAACCCTACAAAAATGGTTTCATTTTCATTTTGAAAACCCTAACAAAATGGTTTCATCTTGCATGCTTTGATTACTTGTGTCGCATTATCGCTGTCTAGTGTTGTGTCAGATTTTGTGTGCAGAAAAACAGTTTTGTTGGCTTAATTTGAATTTGCAGTTTTAATCAAGTGTGACGTGGTTCGTGTTGTGTTACGGCAGCGTACATTACTGAACTTTGCAAAAGTCATGGTTACAGGTATGCATAAATGTAGATAATATGTGAATTTTTCAATATACTATCCCGTGAACTGTCAGTGACATGCATATAAATATACTCAAATGTGTTTTTCATTTTGCTTATAAGAATAAAATATATGATAATAACTTAACCATACCATGATACTGCTGCTATATTCAACATTACTAAAAATGCCTAGGTGGAATTGAATACCGCAAACAAATCAAAACGACAATTCGACCCAGATGCATTGTTCATGTTGGATTTAAGTGACTCTGACGAAGATTCTGATGCGGATGCAGGGCCGGCGGAAAGCGTGGGTAGTGTGGGTAGTAGTACCCACTCAAAAATAATCGAGTGGGTAATTACCCACTCGAAATTTTGAACCATTTCAAAAATATTTGATGAGCAACGCATGTATCTCGCACTACACACATTTGAAAACATCGATGTATCACAAATCCATTTGCATAAACAAACGTGTAAGCGTGTGCATTGCGAGAAGGGAAAAAATCCTTACTAATGGACCCCTCCCCTATGCTTACTACCCACTCGGGCGTAAAGTGTTTCGCCGCCCCTGTGCGGATGAGTGTAATAGCGATTGTGAATAGTAAACGAATTACTATAAGAATATTCCTTTTTCATTTATATATCAATGCAAATTCAACCGTCAATTCGTTCTTCGCAAACACGAACAATCAATCCTATATCGATGGTCCAAGTCTTGGTACTACATTTCATTGTGGAACTTGACCTTCTCTGTCGACACACTTTGAAGTCAATGTCAGGGTTTATGTGCCGCCTACTTATACTAAAAATCCATTCTCATTGGGGCTTGACCATACGACTACTGGCTTATAAACCAGCGTATTACCCGTACTACCACCGAACAATTCACTTTATCCAAAACCCAGTAAAGATAGAAAGCCGATATCTTCGGCAATGTTTCTTGTAAGAGTATTCTCCAAAACTTTTCTGAAGACACTACCACTTTATCTCTTCAGCTTCACCGAATATGTTTCATACCATGATTTTAGACTAGAAAAACATACTGAGTGGTCTGCCCGTTTTTGCCCGTTCATGAGTTATTTGAGAGCAAAGTAGGCCGTATTTCGAACAAAAAACGTGAATATCTCAAAAACGGTTCAACATAATTTATTACTTTGTTCACAAAAATTATGTATTTCATTAATTGTGACAGTTCTGTAGAACATTGTGGCCTTCTAAAAAATCTTGAAAAAAAGTTATGATGAAAAAAATGATTTTTCCGGTCTTTTCACAAATAATGCTCGATACCTAAAAACCATTAAAGATAGGACATTTCCACCTTCGGTAAAGTTTCTTATAAATGAATTTACTACAACTTGGCTGAATACTTCAACTCGCTATCTTTAATTATACGAGAAATAAATTTTGCATCTCACTTATAGGAGGATTAATCAACAATTTTTTATTTAGAAAGAAGGGGCGTTCCATTGTCACAAATTCTTCCGAAGGTTGTATATCGCTTTAACGAACCATTTCGAAGTTATTCAATACGATCACGTTTTTCGCGTTTTAAACCACTGTGCGCTGTCAGTTCATACATTTTGACAGCAGTTGGGGTTAGAAACTGACTCAGTTTCCCTTCAAACGAAAACCACATAAGGCTGCTTTTTCTTGGCTCCCCGAAAGCAAGGAAAGGAGAAGCTGGTTGGACACCTGTATCCGAGACTCCAAGAGCCTCGCCAGGAAACGGAAAACCAGGCGGGCCCAAAAGGCAGAACACTTACTGCCGAATAGAAAGAGGCAATTCAACCTGCAGAAAGCTGAAGTACGGTTGTAGGTCGGAAGAGTAAACAAAGAAAACAGCATTGCGATTGATCTCCCACTGAGACGTCCAAAAAATTGTTTCAAAATCGTTCAACACGGGTCCAACTATGGACGTTCGTTGAACGGTTATTTGGACGTTGTCCAAATTGGTCCAACGAACGTCCTTCATTGGACGATTTTGAAACCAACCGTTCTTAGAGGGCTGTTTTAGTCGGTGATGTAAAATAGAACAGCCCATATGGAATACATCAGCGTTGCGAACAGCCTTAGGTAAGTAGCATCGATTTAGGAATTTGAGTTCTCGGAACTCAAATTTTGAGTAGTTTTGAATGAGCGTGCAGGATTCTGTACCGGGTTTTATTTTGAGCCAGAATTTTGCCAGAAGTCAGTCAGACACCCGAAAAAAAATTTAACATGAAAAATCTCCCAGTTAAGCTCAGCCGGAATGCTGGCTGGTTCTACATTGTATTCCGGCTTGAATGACACAACCGATTATAGCTAGAATCGGTTGTCACTGGAGCTGGAATACTGACTAGAGCCAGCCAGAATTCCGGCTGAGTTTTACTGTCTTCACGGTCTTCACCGACTTACTTCACAACCTTTCAACCCTTCCCGGTCAAACCATTGGGAATTTGATTCGGAATCCTGAATGGAGTCATTATGGATTCCAAATCAAATGCAACAACCGATTCTGAGTCGGAATCGGTTGTTGCATTTGATTTGGAATCCATAATGACTCCATTCAGAAATCCGAACCGGTTCCGGAATGAGTTTAACTGGGTTTCAACAGTCTTCAAATGAAGACATGTCTTCATATCTCGCATCGCTGGTCGTCATAACCCAATTTGACACTGACAGCCTGGTTTAATGACTCGCATGTTGTGGTTGAATTGAGTGACTAGTTCGCGTCGGAATAAGCTGTTAAAAGCTTAAATTTAGGATATTAAAACTCTTTTTCGTTTATTCAGTCATCTGTAACTATGGCCGACAAGGAAAACAAAGAGAAATCGAAAGTTGATCTTGGTTTGCTGGAAGAAGATGACGAATTTGAGGAGTTCCCTTCTGAAGGTAATTTAAGTTAATCATTAATCGTACGAAAATTGCAAGCGTTGTAATTGTTTTAGATTGGGCCGGGAATAAAGAAGATGAGGAGGAGCTTAGTGTTTGGGAGGACAATTGGGACGACGATAATGTAGAGGATGACTTTAACCAACAACTCCGAGCACAGCTGGAAAAGCAAAAACCGAACTGAGATATTCTCGTTTCTTTGGAGTTTTTCGAATAAAAAGATATTAAACATATTTCCTTGACCTGAAATACAGTGTAAACTAACAGGCTTTCGTAAAAATGATAAAATAAAAATATAAATACAAATAATTAATAGTTACGGATGACTATCATTCTCGAACTCGTCTTCTTTGACGGCAATTTTTGTGCCCAGAAATCGAAAAGCTTCGAATTCACCTAATTTCTTCCCGTCTTTATAGTGATACGACTGAAAGCATACTTCGCAAACATAGGCAGGATCAAATATGTGCTGGTCACTATTTTTGACAATATAATTCGCTTCGCAGTGACCACAAATGTTACATGGAATCGATCTGGGAAAAGCATACGAATTTAAAATAGGGTATCGTTTCCGCAGCAGCACATCGGAAGTTGCGAGTAGCCTACAGTCTGAAACCACAAATATGTGTTCACAATTCCCATGATGCTGGTAAACCTGTGACAATAAGAAAAACTGTAAACGCTTTCAATGAATATAGATTTGGTTTACCTGTGGGTAACCTAGCCGGAAAAAAATATCTTCAAACTTTGTTTCTTCCATTCTTCGAGTTCTTAGTTCTCCAACATTTTTCTGGCGCTCGGCCCAACTCCGGATGACTTCTGAATAATCATAACTGTCTTCATTTCTCAAATCATTGTAAAATGTATCGTGAATGAAGAAGAAGCCAGGATTTGGCCGCGATTCCACGTTAGTGTTCTTATCAATTGAGTTAATGTGGGGGTTTTCGCTAATATCAAAAAAAGGTCCCAAATCACATTGACAATATATTTTGTCGCGCAATTCAGTTAGAAACTGCGTTCCAAGAACGTAAAATTCTTGATGAAACTTGGGGTGTCCTAGTCGGATGCCTGGTTTGTACTTGAAAGGTTCATAGAATCGTATCTCAAGCAATATCTCCATGTAGGGTTCTAGATCCGGTTCATCACTTCGAGTGATGCACGAGTATTTATGCTTGTTGTAGCGAATTTTTGAGTCCAAATTTTTGCGAAACTTGCCGGTAATTTTCAAGGCATGCTGAACGCAATTAAAGCGGTTCGCCTTTTCTGGGATTTCGGCCGGTTTTTGAACGTTTTGAACACGTGCCGGATGGAAGGAAGAAATACGTATATCCTTTGTACTGGATAGATGCTGATCTAGATCCACTGCCTGCAGCAGTTCGTTAAACTCCTGTTCTGTACCACTAAATCCCATGGCAGTAGCAATATCATCTTTCGTAGTTGGCACATGTCTCCAACCGTCCGGCAATAGTTCCTGATGGAATTCACGCAAAGCCTGCCTTACAGATATTACCTTGGAGCATTTAGGTCTGTAGATTCTCTCCATGACTAATATCCATTAGCTACTGATTGGAATATAGTGCTTTTGATTGGATCACTTTATAAAGATTCGCAAATCTATTCTACTTGTGAAAAACGGTTAACACACCAGGCTCTTGTTCGGTTAATATCATATATTTCCGTGGTATGATTAAATTTAGCGCGAGTTGTTGACTGGAATCAATGCTAAGGATCAATCATAAATTATGTAAAACGGGAAGAACGAAACATAACATACTTTTACTGAAAAAATATTAATAATTCGTTACATACGAAGGCAGAATATAAAGAAATTTGTGACATGAGTGGAGTAACTACTTTTCTACGGCTCATGCACGTACGGTACGATACAAAACACAAAATAATGAACAACAATAGCAAAATCAAAAATTTAATACGAGATTGTTTTCATCCAAGAAACTGCATTAGTGTCCGTGAGACGCTGCCAGGTCAAACCGTTTGGAATTCTGAATGGATTCTAACTCAAATGCAACAACCGATTAAGTTGGAATCAGTCGTGGCATTGGAGCCGGATAGCGCTCTGACCAATGGAAAATCACTGTCTGGAAAGAAACCCATAAGTTTTCTATGTCATCCAACATTGGTCTAATAGAGAATGAGTATTGAACGAATTTGAATGTCTTTTTATGGGATGATTTTCATATATCGCGGACTTCGAAAGTGTCTTTGCTATTCTATCGCACGCTAAAATCAGTTGTTTATTGATCGTTACCCATCTATGGAGAAATTTTGGAGTCATATTCTTAGTCACGCCATCTAGTGACTAGAATTATTCTTGTTGGAAAACGAACGGATCAGATAAAAAGTAAAAGCTCCAAAAATTAATGTGACAAATTTTATGTATGTTTATTTGCAACGACAACCTGTTAGCGTAAGCTTCATATCAGGTTAAGGAAATTCGTTTATTTTAATTTGTAATTTTATTGAGCACGATAGCCTTTAGAAAATGAAAGATATATGGATATTATGAATACCTCATTTAATCATTGTGATAAACTCCCATCCGGGAGTAACAAGATTAGATGTGCAATAAAAATACTAAGCTATATTATTTCTTCGCTTTTTTAGCTCGCGACTCATTTGACGGCTTTTCAATCGCTCTTTTCTTTCCAAGTACCGTTTTACCATCACGCGACTTAATCTTCGGTGTATTCTCCCTGTTTCCAGACCTTCCACTTTTCGGTTCCCCTTTATCATCTACAACTGGTAAATTCTTCAGGTATCTCGTAATAGTTCTGGTGATCGCGGCGGTATCTGCTGTAGTATCATCAGTTTTTAGAGCTGTAATAAAATTTTTGTGTAATTTCAGCGACCCGGACAATCCAATTCCTGAAGATTTTTTCAAAATGGTCTTGTTTAATGCGCGGACAAGAGCAGTTTTCATGTTTTTACGAACAACGTCTTCAGAAATCAAATATTTCGAACTGATAATTGTTTTTACGGCTTGCACTGATAACCCTTTATCACGCTTTGTAAGAGCGTCTGGCCTGTTTGTAATTATAGCCTCAACAATCATCGATAAGTATTTCGGCTTCTGCAATGCCGGATTAGGGCTTCTTGTTGTGTGAAACTTCCCGTTAGGAGCTGGAAAAAATAGGTTAATATTTTCTTTTCACCTTCTAAGGCTATTATTACCTTTTCTTTCTGCAGACATTATGAAAAAAGTTGAATATGGAACAGAAAAAACCTTTCACGACACCTAGAAAATTCGTTCGATATTACGTTCCTCCAGGATACTCCGTTTTCGTTGCGAAAAGCTACGAAGCCCGAAGAAAATGAGAGCGTCTTCTTCGTGCAAGAGCCAGGGATGCCGTTATGCCAGATTTATCTGGCACAGCCAGAGGTTTTGGCAGCTTCCGGACAAAAAGAGAAATCTCTCATTCTGCCAGATTTTTAAGTTTTAGAAGCTGCTACATACACATTTTGGACATTTGGGTAATTATGTCCCACATTTTACAAAAATCGATTCTATGAAAACTAAAATGTATGCCTAATTTCGATGACTTTTAGGTCGCTGTCAAGTGCCAGATTTTGCCAGAGATTTTTAGCTGAACTTCCAGATTTTCTTTGAAAAATAGTGGCAACCCTGGCAAGAGCTAGTGATACTAGAGCACTCTAGTTAGAGTTTGGCCAAGAGGCCATGACGTATCCAAACGAACATGAAATTTGACGTATTTCTATTGTGTATACGTCAAATTCCATGTTCGTTTGGATACGTCATGGCCTCTTGGCCACACTCTAACTAGAGTGCTCTAAGTGATACCTTTTCCCAGTTAAGCTCAGCCGGAAATGAACCGGAATTCTGGCTGGTTCCAGTTCGTATTCCGGCTCCAGTGACACAACCGATTCTAGTTAGAATCGGTTGTGTCACTGGAGCCCGTGTGCGAACTGGAACCAGCCAGAATTCCAGTTCAATTCCGGCTGAGCTTTACTGGGTTTTTACTCGATTAACGCAAACAATCGATTAATTTCTAAAATAATCGAAAAATCAATAATCGATTACAAGCTTTCGGTATAATCGAGCAAATCGAATAGCTGCCCTCTAAGAACGGTTGGTTTCAAAATCGTCCAATGAATGACGTTCGATGGACCAATTTGGACAACGTCCAAATAACCGTTCAACAAACGTCCATCATTGGACCCGTGTTGAACGATTTTGAAACAATTTTTTGGACGTCTCAGTGGGTGTTATCAATTAATCGAGAGCATAATTAATGAAGGGTGTTGCCAATAGTCAACATGTTTGAGGGGTCGTTTCTGAAATTATCAACCTCGTACGAAATAAAACACGGGTGTAGTATAGGATCGTAATTAAGTGAGGTTATAATTTTCCTGTGTATATTAAAAATACATATAAGCATTTAGCATACGAACTAATATAAACTTAGATATAATAATTAAACTAATATTTTATATTTACTTACATTTAGTTCTCTTTTTAATGAATTTAATTCCGGCTTTGAAAGCATTGTATGACAAAGTGGGTTCAGAAACGCTTGTCTTCGACCATATGTAATTGTTCGTATTAGATATTAGCGAGTATTTTATATAAAGAGAATTAGTTTTAAGCTAGAAATGTTAACAAAACATATTTACCATCTAGATTTAAGTATAATTACATTATATATTATTATTATATGCACAAAGGAAAAATTATAACGTGTAAGAACACGAGGTGGTTTGTAGTAATCTACATCTTGTTCACGTTTGACCACTTCTTTGTAATGAGTGATCGAAGTGATGATTAGTCACAGTGATGACATTATTGATTATCATTCAGGCATATAAAATAACCGCGTTCAGTAGTGTGTGAGAACAAAGTAGTTGAACGGAAGGTGCGCACGGATTGAGAATTATCCGTAACACTCCCCCGGGTATACCAACCAAACATATGTTGGTTTACTATCTATCGCACTGCATGTTCAACGTTCTCAGCCCAAACTTGTATTACCATTCATCAATTGACTTCACATCGCTGCTGCAATTATTCAACCGCTGTCTGCCATTGCATTTTAATTTGGCTGATGGAGATGACAACACGTTTGTCTCACAGCGTTTTGCCATGTAACGATCGAAATCTAGTTGCACAGTTTTAGTTTCTATTATAGCGAATCATTGGGCTTACTGGAGCAGTACCAGGAAGCACTTACGTTCGTTCACTTACTTACTGAAACTGTTAACGTTAAATATTCCTGTTGTTAGATGCAAAACACTGCTGTAGAGAATGTTGCTCTTTTGTGTGTGCTTTGGTAAGGCGGTCCTTCTCGCGAACTCGGTCTCTCAGCGATTCTTCAAATGTATTCCTGCGATACGTGACTTCAGCTCAATTTGTTAAACTCCAAACGAACATGAACTACACTTGGTAAGTAAGACATAAGTGGGTCTCACGAATTCTCTACCTCTGGTTGATACGTGGGATTTACGCTAGCTGACACACATACAAGTGCAATCGATGATTGACTGGTGGTTTGTATTCTCTTGTGGTTGGTGATGATGGTCTATTCGGTATCGTCTAGGATAGTGTAGCACATTACAAAACGGCAGTATTTTCTCACTATACTACCAAAGTTCTAAATTCAATTCGATAATGCACGACACGCAACAGCTTAGATGCCATCGCGGGCAAATAATTTTTACGGTCTCGAATACGTATAGTACGATCAGTATTACTTTGACACGGTCTATTGTCATAACTGACAGTGGCTGCTGGCTCCCGATCCTTTGATGCGACTATTTGGGACAACTTCAGATCGCTCTTTCGCCATCGAAGAGAATGATGAATCCGCGATAATGTTATATACGTTGCGCCTTATCATGATTCTTGCTGGTAGTGAATTTATTTTGAAAATGGATCTTTTTCGCTGGATCTGGTTTGTGTTAGCACGTCTGAGATTGCTTTTGGTTACAAATTTCTTCACAATTACAGCACATGAAAAATACACAAATTATCGAAAATCAAGTTGATTCATACTGTCGTTATAAGGATGACGCCAGTTCCTGAGTAGTGCTTGTTATACTAGGCGTCTTTGGTTAGTTGGATACCATACACATATCGTTGTGAATTCGTGCTATCGTTTCAACTGCAGTGTTAGAGATTACAGTATATAGCTTGCGTTTTCTTCGAAACATGTACGGTGCCGTTGAGTATAGATCGCAGTCCTTTCTGATAGCTGATTACAGTCTATTTGAATCATCTGGAATGGCATCGGCTGCTGGTTCCCGATTTTGTTGGTACGACAGCGACAACTACAGCTCCCTCTTTCTTTGTTGAAATTAATGAGAATGATGAATCCGCAACAACGTTGTACCCATGTTTACTTTGTGACATTTTAAAAACTTCATAAACGTAACACATGAAGAATACATGGGTAATCAAAGTCTAGTTAGTTTCTATGGTTCTCGTCCGCTTGACGGCATTTCATAGTTTGAAGAGTTAATTTCACTAGCTAGATAATCCTTGTCCTATGTGGTTTTTCTAACGTATATGTAATTTATCCTATTTGTGTACACAACTCATTGCCTTTGATTCCACTCTCATAGCTTCAAATTAGAAACTTTTGTGGGAAGAGTTCCGAATAGCGTGTTCAAGGTCACATGTACTATAGCTAGTCACGCTAGCATCGTGTTACCAATGAAGTGGTAATATTGCCAGTATGAGTGATGTTATATGGATCTCGTGAGATTTATTGCACATATTGATCCTCATCGTAAGTCGCACGATATGCTTTCCCTCGATTCTGATTGAAGCTGAAATTGTTTGTTATATCACGATTGCATAACTGATATTTGGCTGTACCGGGTTCATGGTATCACTCTCGGTTGAAGAACAATTGCAAGTCTGACAATACCACTCATTGTGAGTCGTTTGATCGGGTACTGCATTATATTACTTGAAAACATCTTCTTATAACATGGCTCGATTGTTATGCGCTAAATGAAAATTATAATTTGTTGCCAATAGTCAACATGTTTGAGGGGTCGTTTCTGAAATTATCAACCTCGTACGAAATAAAACACGGGTGTAGTATAGGATCGTAGTTAAGTGAGGTTATAATTTTCCTGTGTATATTAAAAATACATATAAGCATTTAGCATACGAACTAATATAAACTTAGATATAATAATTAAACTAATATTTTATATTTACTTACATTTAGTTCTCTTTTTAATGAATTTAATTCCGGCTTTGAAAGCATTGTATGACAAAGTGGGTTCAGAAACGCTTGTCTTCGACCATATGTAATTGTTCGTATTAGATATTAGCGAGTATTTTATATAAAGAGAATTAGTTTTAAGCTAGAAATGTTAACAAAACATATTTACCATCTAGATTTAAGTATAATTACATTATATATTATTATTATATACACAAAGGAAAAATTATAACGTGTAAGAACACGAGGTGGTTTGTAGTAATCTACATCTTGTTCACGTTTGACCACTTCTTTGTAATGAGTGATCGAAGTGATGATTAGTCACAGTGATGACATTATTGATTATCATTCAGGCATATAAAATAACCGCGTTCAGTAGTGTGTGAGAACAAAGTAGTTGAACGGAAGGTGCGCACGGATTGAGAATTATCCGTAACAGAAGGGTGTGCGTTGAAAATGAAAGTCGCAGAACAAGAAATATGACAATGCTTCTCCAAATTTTTCAAAACGTGTCCAGTGACCTTTTTTTTGGTTGCCAAACTAAGATTTACTAAGTAATCGATTATTGATTTTAATCGATTATCTTGGTCGATTAATCGAATGAATTAATCAAGCTCTCAAAAATTATTCGATTAATGGATAATCGATTATTTGCAAAAATCAGACATCACTAGCAAGAGCGTCTTGGATATTTTTGATCGAAAATCCAAACTTATCGTCAGCGTTGCCAAGGTATTTTATACTTCTCGACAAACATATGATTACGGCCTAAAAGCCAACTATCATAATCCACTTTGAATGGAAATTCCGGAGAAACCGTTACATGCCAATCATAGATGTTGGTAGTAAACGAAAGAGAAAAGTTTTCTCTTTCAAAAACTGTTGTGAACTGTGTTCAGCTAGTAACGGTTTGTCCGGAATTTCCATTAAAGCGGATTTTGACAGTTGGCTTTTAGACCGTAATCATATGTTTGTCGAGACTTAAACTGCCCTGTCAAAAAAAAAATGCGGACGAACATGGTCAGGCGATTTAAAAAGTTTGACGTTTGACTCAACTCGCCTGTGCTAATTGCTCCTAGGAACAAATGCAATTTGCGAATGCGAATTAAAGGCAATTTCAATACTTAGACAAATTTTCTGGCGGCTGAAATGGACTTGGTTGTTTTTTGCGTTTTTCAAATATGGCGGTTCATGTTTGGCTTAAGTTTAAAATTGTTTTTTTTTTAAAACAATTGGCGTGTTCCCGCTTGTATTTTGTTTGTTTGCACTTAATTTAGCCAACGAATGTGGAAAATTGTGGAATCGTGTGTAAGTATAGTGGAACAAGATCTCTGAGTCTAAATGAAAGTCAGATTGTGGTAAGTTTTGGTGTGCAATACGAATTTCATCATCGATTCTTCCTATAGTCTGGTGGTGATTACCTAGTGTACCGATAAATTTATGTGAGTAGATAGTGAATCCGAAAATAATTATTATTTTTAATTTTCATATCAGGCAATTAAGGGCGATTAAATGGCGCGTTCCCTGGGCGATTTAGGGGCGATTTAAGGGCGGGTAGAGCGGCAAAAAATGACGGCGGCAAATCGCCCAAATGTTGCATATAAATTAGCCTCCTAATTGACAGCAAATTGCTGGCAAATTGTAGGGAAATTAGCGCATCCGAGTTGGCAAATAGCCCCCCGCTAGCCGGCAACTTGCCCTTTTTGACTGGGTGGCACTGTAACCCGCACGGTAGAATTTTTTTACCCATTTTATGTATGCAAATTGCCCATTTTCGGAAGTTATTCGAGCTGTCAAAAAATGGGTATTTTTTGAAGTAGAATACTTCTAACGTTTCAATATGGGGTCCCGTTTCAAAAATTTCAGTTGAGAAATTTTCCCAGGTTTGAAATGCGAATATCTTCCGTTCTACTGATCGAAATTGCAATATTTTTGCACTATCTGATCGGAAATTCGTGCACGTATTTCGTATTAAATTTCGGAATTAGTGCGACTACTATAAATAAACCAAAACAACGATTTTTAGAAAATCCTTCGAAAACAGCGAGGAAAATGCGCAATAGACCTTTCTCATCCGACCTAACCCCCTTTTTTCTTATTTTTATTCAAAAGACTACACATTTTTAAGAATATTGCCGTTGAAATGAGACTATTTGGAGCTATCGTGATTTTTCAATGATTTTTTTAAATTTGAAAAATGCAAGAATGTTGAGTATTTTTTTCACCTTTGTAAGAATGGTGGGACTCACAATGTGTGTTTAGGCAACACTGTTTTGTATATTTTTGCTTGAGTTCCTGGCAACGCGGCAAATGAAGTGGTGAGTCGCGGTGCAAAGTGCATTGGTTATGTAAACAATCTAAAGTGAACCTCACGGTGGAGAACATTGCATGATAATGTTTAACCTCACTTTTTTGACAGTTCAGAGAGATTGTTTACATGGTCTTGGAATTTTTGTTGATTCGATCATAGTATGAGAAACTTGGTTTGGTTCGCTGCCAAATGTTAACACTTTCCAAACAAGGTCGCTCAGCTGTAATTTTTTATTAGATGTCGGCATCATACATTGTTCCGTTAAATTTAACATTTTTACTTTTCTTGTACATGATTCATTGTAGAAGTAAGGAATTTCTAGCCAAACATTTGAAAAAGGCCCACTGCCAAATGCAAACAAATTGAATTTTCATGTTCTCTATTAAAATCCTGGGACAAAACCTGTGGATATATTTTTTTTTCTTTTTTTCTGTTCATGCGATCTCTTGTCTTACATAGCCACTCTTTCTTCCTCACATATTTTAAATGGACTGGCTACATTTGACAGTTCCCCCTGACTGCATGTGACGGTTCCCTTTGGCTGTATTTGACAGCTCCCCTTGGCTGCAATTGACAATAGGTTTTTTCGTATCCACACGTCACGTCCCAGTTAAAAACTATCTATTTGGCCATGTGCATAAAAATAACGTAACAATGGATTATGAAGAATTTAGATAATGATTTTATAACAAATTATAAAAGGGGCCGGCTGATATAAAAATCCTAACTAGCAATACGCTTATTATAAAATGATTATAAAGGATTATTGTAACTGATTCCAAAAGGATTATAAAGGCAGTGAAATACGTACTCAACGAATTAAGGGGAGTGTCTCATGTAAACAATATGCGCAATCAAACTAAATAAAACAGTATTAAATTTTTAAATACAATTATAATGAATTCGACCAAAACTTCTTTTGCCTTTTTCTCAAGGTTTACGTTTGGCAGTTAGACCCTTTTCAAATGTTTGGGTAGAATTTAGATTATTTTGTCGTTGTTGCGATCAATGTCATTTGGTTTGTTTTGTTCACAATGTTAGTCGCAGAGCATTTTGGTGATCTATGGCAATTGATGACCTTTACACCCCATACTAGGTCCGCTCCTGTTGCAGCTGTTTCGCCCCGTCCGGCACCGAGTCAACCGATGGTCCAGCCTGCGCTGCACTCGTCTGTCGCTATGCCAGTGGCAGGGACTTGGATTAAAGGCTAAAAGGTCAGCTACGGCTGGTGGTGTTACTGCAATCGGTTTGCCTTCGGCCACGTTGGACATTCGGATAACGGGAATATTCAGCGATTCCGATTCGAAGGAAGCAGCGCCAGTAGCAGACTGCTTCGGTTCAGCAATACGCTCCCGTATCGGACGAAGCTAACACTCCGGCAGGACGAAGGTTTCAATGAGGGGCTCAGGCATAAGTAGCAGAGTCCTTGCACTTACTGCTTGTCGAGTGAACAATTCTGAAGAAACCACTGCCACTCTCGCCAAGCTTGATCACCGTCATAAGTGCGACGTCAGCGGTATAGTGCCAGGAATAGTCGAGAAGAGTGCCAGGACTGACTTGCCGAGAGCTACAAGATTAAATAGCAGGGCATTTTTAAAGTGACCGTAGTATAACGTAGAGGCTTCAGGCAGATGATTTATTCAGCAGAATAAGATAGCAAAATTACCCAAAACATAAGAGCTGGCTGTTGAAGTGAATCCACACACATTATCACCTACAGAGGCAAGCAATATTGGAACGCAGCGAAATTCCTCACAATGAATTGATCTCGTTAGATGAAATTCCAGGAAGAACAATTTTCATAGCATAATTTAATCGACCGAAATTGTAGTCCTCAGTCGAGAGAGAGACTGATAGAGTAGCAGCAGCTAGGAATTTTCTTTCGAAAGCTAGCAGCGGTTTCGCGTATCGTGCGCTAAGTAGAGAGCGTTAAGACATCTCCGAAGCATGTCAAGTGCTATCAGATGAGAAAAAACCTCGCATCTATGACCAGTACGACAAGGACGATCTGCTGACCAACGGTTCCGTCCGGTACCACCATAACACACGGCACCGGCGACACATATATTCACAACATATTAATTACTTATCCTTCTGAAAAAGTAAATAAATTGACTATGAAATGTATCATTCGCTGCCTAGTTATTTCGTGCCAATTTGAACAAGACAGCAGATAGCTTTATTGCGGTGCCAAAATGATGGCTACTCGGGATATAATATAAATTTACATATAATTTCTCCTCCCTGATATTCTGCATTATTATTATCACTCCAATCAAATCCTTCTTACTCCTTATCGTCAGTGCCGAGCGCTATTTTGCATTTGCCGGCCAAATCAACGACAATGCGATAATCGACGAAACTTTTGCTGTAATGGAACTTGAACACGAATAATAAATAATTGTTCCATTCGAAAGCGATAACCTTGTTGTCCTCATGTTTGCAGCTATCATACGCTGGTAGGCATTCTGACCAATGGACCAAGATTTACTAAGTAATCGATTATTGATTTTAATCGATTATCTTGGTCGATTAATCGAATGAATTAATCAAGCTCTCAAAAATTATTCGATTAATGGATAATCGATTATTTGCAAAAATCAGACATCACTAGCAAGAGCGTCTTGGATATTTTTGATCGAAAATCCAAACTTATCGTCAGCGTTGCCAAGGTATTTTATACTTCTCGACAAACATATGATTACGGCCTAAAAGCCAACTATCATAATCCACTTTGAATGGAAATTCCGGAGAAACCGTTACATGCCAATCATAGATGTTGGTAGTAAACGAAAGAGAAAAGTTTTCTCTTTCAAAAACTGTTGTGAACTGTGTTCAGCTAGTAACGGTTTGTCCGGAATTTCCATTAAAGCGGATTTTGACAGTTGGCTTTTAGACCGTAATCATATGTTTGTCGAGACTTAAACTGCCCTGTCAAAAAAAAAATGCGGACGAACATGGTCAGGCGATTTAAAAAGTTTGACGTTTGACTCAACTCGCCTGTGCTAATTGCTCCTAGGAACAAATGCAATTTGCGAATGCGAATTAAAGGCAATTTCAATACTTAGACAAATTTTCTGGCGGCTGAAATGGACTTGGTTGTTTTTTGCGTTTTTCAAATATGGCGGTTCATGTTTGGCTTAAGTTTAAAATTGTTTTTTTTTTAAAACAATTGGCGTGTTCCCGCTTGTATTTTGTTTGTTTGCACTTAATTTAGCCAACGAATGTGGAAAATTGTGGAATCGTGTGTAAGTATAGTGGAACAAGATCTCTGAGTCTAAATGAAAGTCAGATTGTGGTAAGTTTTGGTGTGCAATACGAATTTCATCATCGATTCTTCCTATAGTCTGGTGGTGATTACCTAGTGTACCGATAAATTTATGTGAGTAGATAGTGAATCCGAAAATAATTATTATTTTTAATTTTCATATCAGGCAATTAAGGGCGATTAAATGGCGCGTTCCCTGGGCGATTTAGGGGCGATTTAAGGGCGGGTAGAGCGGCAAAAAATGACGGCGGCAAATCGCCCAAATGTTGCATATAAATTAGCCTCCTAATTGACAGCAAATTGCTGGCAAATTGTAGGGAAATTAGCGCATCCGAGTTGGCAAATAGCCCCCCGCTAGCCGGCAACTTGCCCTTTTTGACTGGGTGGCACTGTAACCCGCACGGTAGAATTTTTTTACCCATTTTATGTATGCAAATTGCCCATTTTCGGAAGTTATTCGAGCTGTCAAAAAATGGGTATTTTTTGAAGTAGAATACTTCTAACGTTTCAATATGGGGTCCCGTTTCAAAAATTTCAGTTGAGAAATTTTCCCAGGTTTGAAATGCGAATATCTTCCGTTCTACTGATCGAAATTGCAATATTTTTGCACTATCTGATCGGAAATTCGTGCACGTATTTCGTATTAAATTTCGGAATTAGTGCGACTACTATAAATAAACCAAAACAACGATTTTTAGAAAATCCTTCGAAAACAGCGAGGAAAATGCGCAATAGACCTTTCTCATCCGACCTAACCCCCTTTTTTCTTATTTTTATTCAAAAGACTACACATTTTTAAGAATATTGCCGTTGAAATGAGACTATTTGGAGCTATCGTGATTTTTCAATGATTTTTTTAAATTTGAAAAATGCAAGAATGTTGAGTATTTTTTTCACCTTTGTAAGAATGGTGGGACTCACAATGTGTGTTTAGGCAACACTGTTTTGTATATTTTTGCTTGAGTTCCTGGCAACGCGGCAAATGAAGTGGTGAGTCGCGGTGCAAAGTGCATTGGTTATGTAAACAATCTAAAGTGAACCTCACGGTGGAGAACATTGCATGATAATGTTTAACCTCACTTTTTTGACAGTTCAGAGAGATTGTTTACATGGTCTTGGAATTTTTGTTGATTCGATCATAGTATGAGAAACTTGGTTTGGTTCGCTGCCAAATGTTAACACTTTCCAAACAAGGTCGCTCAGCTGTAATTTTTTATTAGATGTCGGCATCATACATTGTTCCGTTAAATTTAACATTTTTACTTTTCTTGTACATGATTCATTGTAGAAGTAAGGAATTTCTAGCCAAACATTTGAAAAAGGCCCACTGCCAAATGCAAACAAATTGAATTTTCATGTTCTCTATTAAAATCCTGGGACAAAACCTGTGGATATATTTTTTTTTCTTTTTTTCTGTTCATGCGATCTCTTGTCTTACATAGCCACTCTTTCTTCCTCACATATTTTAAATGGACTGGCTACATTTGACAGTTCCCCCTGACTGCATGTGACGGTTCCCTTTGGCTGTATTTGACAGCTCCCCTTGGCTGCAATTGACAATAGGTTTTTTCGTATCCACACGTCACGTCCCAGTTAAAAACTATCTATTTGGCCATGTGCATAAAAATAACGTAACAATGGATTATGAAGAATTTAGATAATGATTTTATAACAAATTATAAAAGGGGCCGGCTGATATAAAAATCCTAACTAGCAATACGCTTATTATAAAATGATTATAAAGGATTATTGTAACTGATTCCAAAAGGATTATAAAGGCAGTGAAATACGTACTCAACGAATTAAGGGGAGTGTCTCATGTAAACAATATGCGCAATCAAACTAAATAAAACAGTATTAAATTTTTAAATACAATTATAATGAATTCGACCAAAACTTCTTTTGCCTTTTTCTCAAGGTTTACGTTTGGCAGTTAGACCCTTTTCAAATGTTTGGGTAGAATTTAGATTATTTTGTCGTTGTTGCGATCAATGTCATTTGGTTTGTTTTGTTCACAATGTTAGTCGCAGAGCATTTTGGTGATCTATGGCAATTGATGACCTTTACACCCCATACTAGGTCCGCTCCTGTTGCAGCTGTTTCGCCCCGTCCGGCACCGAGTCAACCGATGGTCCAGCCTGCGCTGCACTCGTCTGTCGCTATGCCAGTGGCAGGGACTTGGATTAAAGGCTAAAAGGTCAGCTACGGCTGGTGGTGTTACTGCAATCGGTTTGCCTTCGGCCACGTTGGACATTCGGATAACGGGAATATTCAGCGATTCCGATTCGAAGGAAGCAGCGCCAGTAGCAGACTGCTTCGGTTCAGCAATACGCTCCCGTATCGGACGAAGCTAACACTCCGGCAGGACGAAGGTTTCAATGAGGGGCTCAGGCATAAGTAGCAGAGTCCTTGCACTTACTGCTTGTCGAGTGAACAATTCTGAAGAAACCACTGCCACTCTCGCCAAGCTTGATCACCGTCATAAGTGCGACGTCAGCGGTATAGTGCCAGGAATAGTCGAGAAGAGTGCCAGGACTGACTTGCCGAGAGCTACAAGATTAAATAGCAGGGCATTTTTAAAGTGACCGTAGTATAACGTAGAGGCTTCAGGCAGATGATTTATTCAGCAGAATAAGATAGCAAAATTACCCAAAACATAAGAGCTGGCTGTTGAAGTGAATCCACACACATTATCACCTACAGAGGCAAGCAATATTGGAACGCAGCGAAATTCCTCACAATGAATTGATCTCGTTAGATGAAATTCCAGGAAGAACAATTTTCATAGCATAATTTAATCGACCGAAATTGTAGTCCTCAGTCGAGAGAGAGACTGATAGAGTAGCAGCAGCTAGGAATTTTCTTTCGAAAGCTAGCAGCGGTTTCGCGTATCGTGCGCTAAGTAGAGAGCGTTAAGACATCTCCGAAGCATGTCAAGTGCTATCAGATGAGAAAAAACCTCGCATCTATGACCAGTACGACAAGGACGATCTGCTGACCAACGGTTCCGTCCGGTACCACCATAACACACGGCACCGGCGACACATATATTCACAACATATTAATTACTTATCCTTCTGAAAAAGTAAATAAATTGACTATGAAATGTATCATTCGCTGCCTAGTTATTTCGTGCCAATTTGAACAAGACAGCAGATAGCTTTATTGCGGTGCCAAAATGATGGCTACTCGGGATATAATATAAATTTACATATAATTTCTCCTCCCTGATATTCTGCATTATTATTATCACTCCAATCAAATCCTTCTTACTCCTTATCGTCAGTGCCGAGCGCTATTTTGCATTTGCCGGCCAAATCAACGACAATGCGATAATCGACGAAACTTTTGCTGTAATGGAACTTGAACACGAATAATAAATAATTGTTCCATTCGAAAGCGATAACCTTGTTGTCCTCATGTTTGCAGCTATCATACGCTGGTAGGCATTCTGACCAATGGAAACGTTCTTCGATATGGGCATTGAACGATCAAAATCATTTCAACAACTTATCATCGACCGAATTCGTTACCTATAAAGTTCAGGTAAACTTCACCACCTAAAAATGAATAATCAATCGGATCATCTTGTTAGGAATTAACCCACGAGCAAACAAATCTGTACAAATCCTTATCCATCATCCAGAAAGCAATCGTTTTATAGCCCAATGCTTGATCTTACGATTCAGCATATGCCACCGGATTTTACATCCAGCGCCGATTGGTCAATGTATGAACCAGGTTACCATTGTTCCAATCCTCATCCCTCTTGAGTTGATATTCTTTCAAAGAGCATCGAAAGTATTCAAGTAATGTAAATTTTAAAAGTCCGTGTAAACAAGTCTTAGGTAAATAAGCACACCGAACTGTCAGAAAAGTGAGGTTATTGAGATATCTGACGTTTAAAATACGCACACTGAGATCTCGCATTTTTATACTACCGCCCTCCCCTTAGGCCAACAAGTAGTTTGTTTTCCTCCCAATTCGCAGTGCAAATGGTTTGTTTTCCTCCCAATTTAAACGTCAAAACGGCACAATACCAACGCAGCTGGATAAGTCCATACATTATCATACAATGCTCTATATTATTGACAAGTATATGAATGAATCATTTCAGCATCAGTGATGCCAGGTCTATTTAAACAATAGCCTGCAGTAAAAATATAAAAGTCTTCCGATTGCTACAAAAATCTTCAATAAATGCGACGTAGAAATGTAGTATGTAGGGTGATGAGCCTATTTTGGCACCATTATGGAGAGGGTCGCACTATTTTTTGAACAACTTAAAAAGAAGCCATATTACCTATAACCTTTCTCAGAATAAAGTATCAGTGTACTGTTTCTTAAACATCTGTATAATGCTTATTTGGCAGAATTGTCTCAATTTTCAGCATAAATGAAAATAAATGTTCTTTTCTGTGCATCTATTCCCACCTGAACGTTCCAATTATCGCCTCATGGGTGTGCCGATTTCCACCTCATCGAAAAACAATCTAGTTGAAACGCAATGCCTCATATTTCATTTGCGTCGATTCTAACTAGGTATCCAGATCATGGACGCCAACGCGTGATTTGTAAAACGAATTATTCTGCTTTTTTCAGCCGATCAAAACAAACGTAAACATTACGCACACGAAAGAAACTCATCAGCTGTTAGTAGAAGAGCGCCCAGAACTGCGCATGCAGGAAATAACCATGCGAAAGTTAACAACTGGAATATAAAGTTCACATCACACATTACTTCCTCCCGATCCAAATTGTATGTGCAGATGAAAATAAAATATCTGCAATCAACAATTAGTTGAATAACTTGAAATAATTGATTACTTATACCTGAAATTGCATAACATTATGTTTTCAAGTTCATGTTTTGGTTTGGCCGCACTGGTGATTCTTTTCTGTATGATGGATGCAAAAAGTTGGTTTTGATTGTGGTAGTGTATCAGCAAAACATGCCAATAATAGGAACCCCCGTATTTAGTTTTATCCTATTATAACACTAGGCCTATTCTAGTGTTTGACGAGTGCTTTTAAAGTGAAATAATCGTAAAAAGGTTCTCCAGCTAAAATAAAGGTATGTATCAGTGCAATATTTGATATATTTGTGCCGGAATAACGAGATATGAGGCGGTAAATGCTGGCTCGAAAGTGTTTATTTTGCTAAGCGCCGTTGCGTCCTGTTTCGGTTCACTACGCGAGTGAGGCGGATCAGCAGATATTTCAATAAGGTGATTTTGTTTTAATTAAAAGTTGGATTTAGTGGATAGTTCTGAATACGTATGTGCACAACAAATAAAGAATATAACTTGAGCTTTTTTTGCACACCTGTTTTAGCCAAATCGATATTGTCATTATCTCATATGCTTGGTTCGAAACCAAGGGGTACGAAATAGGGTCACAATAGGCTCTACTGCCATAATAGGCACATCACCCTATATAATTTAAATGATCAAAAATGTTGAAGGCTTTATATATATATTTATATATATGTATATATATATATATATATATATATATATATATATATATATATATATATATATATATATATATATATATATATATATATATATATATATATATATATATATATATATATATATATATATATATATATATATATATATATATATATATATATATATATATATATATATATATATATATATATATATATATATATATATATATATATATATATATATATATATATATATATATATATATATATATATATATATATATATATATATATATATATATATATATATATATATATGCAGATCTGGCATCCTTTTAGTATTCCCCACAGGAAATTCATCCAAATGGTGTAAAAATATGGGGAAACAAGGCAAGATAGGCATTTAGAATATGAGGTTAAATGAGCAGCTTGCACTATTTTTGATTTTTTCAATAGTTAGAGGTACCAAATCATCGGGGCAATAGGCAGTAACGAATTGGGGATAAAAAAGGAAGCATCCTATCATATAAAATTTTTTGACCAGAAAGGTCTATTTGCAAGCACATCTCACGCAGAGCCGTCAAAAAGGAGCATGTAAGCGTTTCATTACATACGGGAATGTTCTATATACAGGTCACGCGAGCTTGTTTTGTATCAGTGGGTGCTCGCTTACTACACGAGCAACATGCTCGTCTGGACGGTACAATGAGCGGTATCATGTTTGCGTTCCCGTATTAAGCGTCATCGCAAGGTTCTTCGTGATAAAATTCAGGGAATCACCAAATCCGCCATTCGGCGTCTGGCTCGTCGTGGTGGTATAAAATGCATCTCCGATTTAATCTACGAATGCTGATGGTGTGCAGGAAAATGTCATCCGAGATGCCGTGATCTACACTGAACACGCCAAGCGCAAAACCGCAATGAATGTCGTCTATGCTCTGAAGCGGCAGGGACGCACTTTGTATGGATTTGGAAGTTGAAAAGGTAGAACTCACTTGTATTATTATAAAAAAGACCCTTTTCAGGGCCACCAAAATCATTTCAAAGAATAAGTTTGCATTTTCTGTTTCATGGACTGTTTCTCCCTGGAGAACAATTTGGGTTAAACCCTAAATTATGATTTATTTTAGTACGCAAATTGCAAATATGGTCAGAAACAAACTGGAGTGAAGTGGAAAACATTTTTACTAGGCGCATTCAAAAAAGGTTTCAATTCTCAAACATTTTACCAAGGTGCCGTATTACATTACTCTTTTTACCCTGAGTGTTCGATAACCTCCGTATTGGAAACACAATTTCAATTTTGTTCTTTATCAAAAATATGTGGTCGACCAACGAAGGGGTGGAGCTACGAAGAACACATATTGAGGACAACACAAAAAAGGATGAGCTTACGTTGTGCTGTAGTCAGGTATAAAAACTCAGCATGCTGTTGCTCACGCTCAGTTCGTTTGCAGCATCAGCATGCAGCAGTTCGTTTGCAGCATCTCCCGCGAAATTCAAACCGCGTCCGTTTGCTGCTGTTAGAAGAGTTGGCCAAGCACGTCGCCTCAGATGGCACCAAAACTGTTACCATATACACCAGCTCCAAGTAAATTCCGAACACTGCCCAAACAGAAGGCCCTTTTCAGGGTCCTCAATTTATCAGCAAAGAATCGAATTGAAGTTATTACAAGCATCAGAAAGTGGCTTGCCAAGAGCGTTAGATGGTAAGTGAGCTACTTGTGAACAATATCGTCGCTTTCAAGTAGAATGGCACAAAAAAAAGTTATTTGTGTGATTTGTAGACAAGTTAGTGTAATGATTCAATTTACAAAAATCGAACGTTTTTTAACGTTTCGATATAGGTGCTCCGTTTTAAAATTTTCGGCCAGAATGTTGCGTGTATTTCTAAAAGTGAAAATCTGCTGTTGTACTGAATGAAAACCTTCGATTTTTGCGCTGATTGGAAATAGTTGTTCAGAATGTACAATTTCTGAAAATAACAGATTTTGTGAAAGCAGTGGTTGGTCCGTACAATTCGATTCTAAGCGAGCCAGACTAGTTTTCGTTGGAAGGTCCATCTCTGACAATAGAAATAAACTATTTTATTTTGAATTCAACTACAACTTTCTTGAAAATAGCACAGCTAAAAAACTTTTGGGAAAAACGCGCAAACCTAAATTTTCCACTATAATAAAAACTAGTGCCCCCGCCGCACAGCATCATCAAGATTGATAGTAATTCAAGCCGAAAGGAAAGGGGGAGGGAGGTTGTAAGGCATTGGGAAATTTCATTATATCTTACTTTATAATTGGCTGGTCCTGAAAAGAACTTGTTGGTTTGTTGTTTATTTTGAGTCACAATTTAGGCTCGCTCGATTTCTGATAGTTGTGAATTTCTCACAGGGCGACAGTTTCTTTTCGGTAGCGATGAGGCTTCCTACGCCAACCGTGGCTGGGGCACATTTACACGGACTTCGTCGCCAACTGCTTGCGAGGAAGCTTTCCTCCGATAGACTTACGAGCGGTCTGTTTGGTACGGGCCATTTAGCGAAAAATGCTGATCTGCTACTTCTCTGATGCTGGTAGTAAGACGACGGTCAAACGCTCGTTTTCGTGCCTTCATTCATAAAAGTTCAACAATATTTTCAAAGAATGTTGCAAATTGACAACTTGATAATTACAAAAATACTCCAAATAAACTATGAATGTGCAAAAGACGACAAAATCGCATAGAAATTGCTTATTCCAGAGCAGAATTTACCGGTCTAAAGTGTATTCTACTTCACTCCGGTTATGTCTCTGACATTACCCACCCATCTTTTTTTTTTTTAATTCAACTTGTTTTGTCTATCGTTGTTAGTGCTACCAACGAACGGTAATTCGCCTTTTTGAATAAAATTTGTATGAAACGCTTTTAAAAAATCACAAACTTAGCTCACTTTTTGCCATAACTTTGTATATAACCCCTTAAAGAGAGTCCAACCAGCGAATCACGACTGTATTATGGCTCTAATTTTCATAACTTTCCTTACTTAGTAATCTCTAGCTAATTGAATGTCGTTAAAAAGTAAAAAAGACAGCGTGACTACATAAGTCGAAATAAAAAAAATGAAAATAGATTAAGGGAGTATATATGTTAAGATGCGGGCAAAAAGGTAAAAACTTGAATTTGTTTGAAGGTTTTTAAACATATTTTTTAATTAAATACTTGTTATACGTCTAGCTTAGTACTATGTCCAATGTGTAAAATCCATTTGACAATATGAAAACATTAATAATTGTCGAAGTTATAACAATTTCCGCAAGCGCGTTTTTTACATAGCTGGAAAATGTCATGGTTATGACCAGTCATCTGGTGACTGGTCGCATGTTTGCTCGTGACATGTACAAGTTGCGGATTCTTGCGACATGTGACACAAGCGCGTGTACTATGACACGAAACATTTTCCCCGTGACATGTCATAAAATTTGTACATGTTTCAAAACAAAACTGGTTTGTCAAGCGGCTGTACATTTACTGAACTGTGACATGTATGTTCGTTTGCGAACGGTCGCGACAATAGAAAAACAGGTTTGCTTTTTATGTGACATGTCGACAATGGACCGGTATTGAAAATGGGTAAAATATTGGATACCGTACTTTGGCGGATAATTGGAAATATAGAAAATGAGATAATTGTATTTCTTTCAACATTTCACAAATAAATATTGTTTGTTATTGCGGTTTAGAGGTGTTGAAAATCAATAGTTTTAGACATTTTAAACGCACACTGGGAAGTAAATGCGTCAAAATCGAAAATTTTTCAACTTTTCACAGATAAGCATTGTTTGTTATTGCGAGTTAATACTACGTTTACACTACGAGTTAAAACGTGTTTTAACGCTATCTTGAATACATTTGTCTTATTGCTAATTATTATAACATGTTTTAACTCTGTAGTGTGAACGTAGTATAAGAGGTGTTGAAAATCAATAGTTTTAGACATTTTAAACGCACATTAGGAAGTAAATGCGTCAAAATCGAAAATTTTTCAACTTTTCACAGATAAACATTGTTTGTTATTGCGAGTTAAGAGGTGTTGAAAATCAATAGTTTTAGACATTTTAAACGCACATTAGGAAGTAAATGCGTCAAAATCGAAAAAAATTCAACTTTTCACAGATAAACATTGTTTGTTATTGCGAGTTAAGAGGTGTTGAAAATCAATAGTTTTAGACATTTTAAACGCACATTCGGAAGTAAATGCGTCAAAATCGAAAAATTTTCAACTTTTCACAGATAAACATTGTTTGTTATTGCGAGTTAAGAGGTGTTGAAGATGATTAAATTTATATAGCGTCTACCATTCCGTTTATCTGCCACTGCACGGTACTTAAACGATCAAGAATAAGATACAGGTCAAACTAGCAAACCATAACAAAATGTTCATCTTTGTACAGGTTCGTAAACTTTGTGACTGGTATCGCCTTACGCGCGACAGGTAAATTATCCTCATGACCAGTCTCAAGACCGATGACGCATTTAAATTCCATGACATGTCACGAGACCAACCATCGAGGCTTCGAAGCTAACCTGTTTGAGACATGAGACATTTTCAGCAGAGCGTGAATGTACGGGTGGCTTGACATGTCGCGAAAAATGTACACAGGCTCCAACTATGACAAAAAGGTTTGCCGTGATTACGATTCCAGTCCAACAGCTCAAGTAAAACCAACAAAACGTTCATTAGTGTAGGGACTTGCGGTGTCCTTGAACGACTAAATCTAGAGCGTTTTTGCCTTTCTCATATAAAGAAAGGCTATGCAATCACTGTAAAAATCGACTTTTTAACCGAGGCCCGGAGGGCCGAGTGTCATACACCATTCGATTCAGTTCGTCGAGATCGGCAAATGTCTGTGTGTGTATGTGTGTGTGTCATTTAAACTCACACAATTTTCTCAGAGATGGCTGAACCGATTTTCGCAAACTTAGTTTCATCTGAAAGGTATAACGCTCCCATAAGCTGCTATTGAATTTTTAGTTGATCCGACTTCCGGTTCCGGAGTTACGGGTTGAAGAGTGCGATCACACAGCAAATTCCCATATAAACTGGTACCACCATGATGTTCAAATGATGTAAAACATATTAAAATTGATGTAACATTACTCTAGTTTGCGGGTCTGGATCACTAATGATCAATCAAAGCAGCTTTGACCACATTGGCCACCTTTGACGTTTCATGACGTCCCCGGGGAACCCGCCAAGTTCCTAAGCTAATATCACACCCATTCCCCAACGAATTCTCTACCGATTTTTACAAACTTGATTTCAAATGAAAGATACAGTAATACCATTGACTGCTGCTGAATTTCATTCGGTTCTGACTCCTTCTTCCGGAGTTACAGGGGTATTAGTAAGGATACACTGAAATTTGCCATATAAATCGGTACAATCGTAATACCTCAGAGGCTAAAAACTAGTGAAATGGTCTCCAAATTACTTCTAATCGCAGATCTAGATAACTGATTGCCAATCAAACATTCTTTGACTATATTGTCCACTATCGACGATTCCGGAAGTCCGGAATTCCGGGCATATTCTACAATTATAGTCACATCGGTTCTTCGGTGATGACTGAACCGTTTTTCTCAAACCAAGTCTCAAATGGAAGGCAAAATATGCAGCTGAGTATTGCGTCGCTGCCCCTAGACCCCCCCCCCCATCGCCTTGCCCTTACACCTCCCTCCTTCATCACTCCCCTCCCCTTGGACCACCCTCGCGCCCGCATTTCCTTCATCCACCCCGTATAACGAAATAAGATGAAGGATTTCTGACGCATCCTCCACTCCCACTCTACTAACCCCCCATTCCCTCCACTTTTAAACCCATTCCACCAACATTTCAAAATAAAATCACATGAAGATAACATTGAACTCATGCTGATTAAGCTAATTAAATATTATTCTTTTGCCTTTCTCATATAGAAAGTTTATGCAATTGCTCCAAAAACCGACTTTCTAACCGAGGCCCGGAGGGCCGAGTCTCATATAACATTCGACTCAGTTCGCCGAGATCGCAAAATATCTGTGTGTATGTATGTGTATGTATGCATGTATGTGTGTATGTGCAGATTTGTTAACAAAATGTCCACATCGGTTTCTCGGAAATGGCTGAACGGATTTTTACAAACTAAGATTCAGATGAAAGGTATAATATTCCCATAGGTTGCTATTGAATTTCATTTTCAACCGACATCTTGTTGCAAATTACGAGTTGAAGAGTATGGTTACAAAACAAAATTTGTTGATTTGTCCGCATCGGTTTCTCGGAATTTTCTGAACCGATTTGGCAAACTTGATTTTAAATGAAGCTCGCTCGGTCCATCAGCTGCTGTTGAATTTTGTGTGGATCCGAGTTCTGGTTCCTGAATTACAGGGTGATACGTACGATCACGCAGCAAATCCCGATTCTAACGAATTCTGCGATGAATGTAAAAAGGTGATTTTTTTCCAAAATGTAAACACAACTGTTGAATTTGTAGATCTAGGTCACCAACAGTTATTCAAAGTCTCTTTGGCCACACTGGCCACCATTGACGGATCCGGAAGCATCCAAATTCAGAATAACGGTTATATTGGTTTCTCGAAAATGGATAGACCGATTTGATCAACTTAGTCTCAAATGAAAGGTGTTGCGTCCCCGGAAACTGATATTCCAATTCCATCTTCATCCGACTTCCGGCTCCGGAGTTACGGGTTGTGGAGTGCGATCACATAGAAAACTCCGATTCAAACCGATACCGCGATGAATGCAAAAAGCTGCTCTTATATATACTTATCAAGTGTAATAAGAATGAAAGACATTTCCATAATGTTATATTGTACGAACCAGCTATTAAATCATAGTTTGGATAAATGAGAAAGGCACAATTGCACCTCTAGGTGGATTAAAACAGGTTTTTGCCAATGGAAATGCGTTGAAAAAAAACTATTTTCCACTGAAAAAAATTATTGCGAAATTCCCAATATTGATACGAAAATATAAAAGAAAAAATCGAATCGTTCAAGGATACGGCAGTTAAATCACAGACCAACAGACATAATACTATGAGGGAATTCCCTTTTCTCAAAACACTAGCTCGCCCTTTTATCCACGGTCCCAAACACTCATTCGCTGGTGTGTTACCCCTCAGGCTTAGGAACAATTTTTCACTAGTGGCCTATCTCCCGTATGATTGTTCATATGTCAGTGGCGCCATAGTTTCAAATGAGGCCACAGTCCCAACTACAAATATATTTAACATTACCGTTAATGCGGGCGAAGCATTGTTTTCGAGTTTTATGTCTGTTAGTCTGTGGGTATGGTATCAATATAGTAAATCGGTACGTCGTAGCAGTCTAAATGAATCCAACATAATTTCTAAATACATACTTTTAAACTTTCGGGTGACGTAAAATAAATCAAACGAATCGTGATATAATAGTGGGATAATGGGCCTTCCATATACCACGTGGAAAGTTTAGGGGAGGCTGGGTGTACGAAGAAGTCCATGCGTGTCCATGGAGAGGGGGTGAGGGTATGGAAAATTTCCAAGTGGACTACCGTATTTCTTCTAATGTAATAAGGTAAAATATTTTTGTTTCTTCATTTCCATAAGCGCTTGATTTTTAACTTTAAATTTTCAAAAGTTACATGTAGCGCGTATAATAGTATAGTTTAGTATGTGACTGTGAATGCATTACAGTTAAACGGAAATTCCGCTGGCAACAGCCACCAGCAAAATTGTGCTCCCTGCTACCCTCGATTGAGTCACTATTTGAGGATTTGAAAGCGTGTTGTTGACATTAGATGAGCGAATTTCAGAAATTTATTAGATATTTCAATATTGTAAAAATTTCGTAATTTTGTTCAGAAAAACGGAATTTTCATGAAAGTATAAGCATACACACCAAAAAATAATGAAATTTAAACGACATGTAAATCAATACGAATGTAAACGACATGTAAATCAATACGAATGTAAACTTATAGCTTCTGATGTTGTCCGGATTAATTAAAAGGTTAAAGGCATCCATTCGATGAGCACCTTTTGGTGGATATAGAATGGGGGTTCACTAGTATTACTAAAGCAGCTTACGCCATGTCCTTTTCGTTCCAAACTTTCAATCAAGAACCAAAGCATTCCAAACCACAAACAACCTACATGAGCACAGTTAAAACCTCAGTTACATATCCCACGGACGGTATGGTCACGAGGTTCAATATGGTTACCGCAGTTTAACCATGAAGTGGGATGAGCTCCGTCCTACTCAACCGCACCTGGTTACCTTATTCTGCCGGTTTTGATGGTGTACCACCTAACCACGTGTATTACCTGTGTACCCGGGACTCGACACCGTTTGTTTTCCAGAAGCTTTACACGCGGTGGACCACGTAGTTATGCGGCGAAAGTTTGTTTGTGTTGTTCGGATTAACTTGCGGAATTCAATGGGAAGCAAAGTAGTTTAGTTAAACACTAGAGAAAATACTGTCATCGACTAAAATATCTTCGGTAGCGGCTGAGTGAACTATGGATGAAAAGTTTACAAGTGTTTTAAAATTAATCTCGCAGCTCTAAAATGTGGAAATGAAATGAGCTGTCTTTGTGTTTCATTTGTATTTGACTACTACTGCAATATGTACCTTATAGAACTAACAACCAGTCCTTCCATACGATGGTTTCAAGTGCCAAAATCACGCTTCATGTACATATCTTTATTCCGTCTAGGATACGTCAAACTAAGCGCCATACTCAGGCAAACGGCGAACGATGTGCGGCGGTTTCGTAACGCATTAGTGACACCATGTGTCCGGTGTGGTGTTATTACCACTCCTCCTGCAACAGTGAGACTTTTCCGACTTAATTGTCACAAAATTCAATTAAAAAATTATTTTCGCCCAGCGATACCAATTTGCTTCCGTTTTTGTGTTTCCATTTTTCAGCATATGATCTGTACTATCGTTCGAACCGGTCGTTTTAGCACTCTTCTGCAGCGAGAACCGCAACGTTTTATCATACTTTTTTTGTGGAACAGACTGCCAAAATTTTCGTTGTTGGGAATCTAGCTAATTTGCTAGTGAGAATGTAATTGGACATTTTTCTAGATGTCACGTATCGGATCAAAGATTGTCGTTTGGGTGATTAATTTAAAAAAAAAACTATTATGGCGCTCTTGATCTATTCTGGCCAAGTATTGCTAAAAAGCTGTGCAATAAATCATAACACACCAATCACCGCTTGGTAATTATTCACTGAACACTCAGGAGCCAAAACTACTTACTTTAAAGAATTTTAAAAAGATTTGAATGCGATATGAAGCTTTTTTGATGGTAGGGTGTGAAACCCATTTTTTCCAAGTTACTATAGTCGTTCTACTCATTTCAATCTGTTAGCTAGGTCGGCGACTTATATCTATGGTTAACGCATTGGCTCAAATGGTAGGGTGGGAATTTCTGCCCTTACTTCGACTATACATATCCTAAAATTACTTTTACATATAGCTAGATGTATTTTCAAGAAGACGGAGGTGTTGTTAATAAATTCGGTAAAAAAAGGATTTTTAAAAATATTGTTGTAGCGTGTTAGTATATCCATTCAATATCTTCAAAATAATGTGACAGTTGAACTATATTTTCTTAATTTTTTTTTTGGCAAAATACAAAAAAAATAATCCGTGACAGAGAATCTCTAGAGGCGCCTTGCTGTATAGTTCACATCATAACTCAAAATCTGTGAATAAATAATGTTCCACACTTGGTTTGTATTATGGTAAAGATTTTCCCCCTTAATCTTTTCAAGCTTTATTATCGCTTGTGAAGCCATTCTAAGTAGTAAGATCCGTTCTGCAAGAAGAATATATCCTCTGTTACTAAGATTCATTCACTTAGAAGTAACATACGCTTTTGTAGTATGCTATCCGGTTCGTGTTATGATTTTTCGAAACTCTGTTGATCAACAATCCGGCAGTCGATGGAAATTGTTCTTCAATATCATTTTAGATTTTAGATCTTATATTAGATTATCCTTGTTCCTTTCGTTTTATAATAAAACTATGAATCGCGCTCAATTTGATTTTTAATTTTTTGGTCGGCTTGAGATAATACTGACAAAGAATAAATGCAAATAGCAAAGTTTCCGTGTATTTTAAATATTAACATGGTGTTATAATAGTGTAATTGAATACCATAAACAACTCCCAGTCATTTGCATTGAATCAAAAATGAACTCAACTATCTAAACAGCGTGTCGATCTTACCCCTCCGAAAACTGTCGGTCTTACCCCAACAGTGCACATTTTTGTTAAATGCCCAATAAACAGTGTTGGAATACTCAAACTTAACCTCAACGCAGATAAATAATATGGAAAGTAGATTAGAATGTGTGGCAAAATACTGGTGATTTTCAAAACTTGACCAAACAAAAATTTTCTTCTCATCTTTAGGGGGATTAATTACAAAACTGATACATTTTATAAATAAACTTTGCTGAAGATACTATAGCTCAAAAATTGTTTGTTCATGGTCGAAACAATTTCTATCTCGTTTTTGCCACTTTGGAAACACTGTGCACTGGTGGATCCCCCTGTGAATTGAAAATGTCCAAAACTATTGATTTTCAACTGCCGACAACTTCCTTTTCAATATAATACATTTTCTTAAAAAGTTGAAAAAATCCATTTTGACACATCGTTGGACCCCCTGCGCATTGAAAATATCCAAAACTATTGATTTTCAACTGTTAATAACTTTCTCTTCAATATAAAACACTTTCCCGAAAAGTTGAAAAAAATTCCATTTTGACGCATCTTTGAACCCCCCTGCACATTGAAAATGTCCAACACTATTGATTTTCAACTGCCAACAACATGTCCTTCAATAGGTAATTATTTCTAAACAATTGAAAGTTAACCGCTTCAACGTCAACTCCAATAAACGGGAAAGTAACGCAAAATGTATCGCGATAACCCCCGATGAATTATCGACGATGACGATGAATTCGACAATACATTATCGTTAACGGAGTTTCCGATGACGTTGACGGGTGGTTAACGTTATCGACGATGACGTTGAATTATCGATTAACAACCCTGTGAAAATCATATATCATTGATCTGATATGAATGAATGTTTCATATACCATGTATCATATTGACAATAGATAATTATTTGTGTGTCATCATGAGTTGTATGTGATTTGCACATAATTTTCAATGGATACACATAGTATGAATGAGATTGTTATCAGAGTTGAACTATGTGATGTTTCTAAGAATTTTTACGAGATTTCTTGGTTCAGTGCAATAGAGATTGCTTATTGTCCATATAATAGACTTTTCTACGGCTCATGTACGTACACGTCACATGACACAAATACTACATCACAAGCTGGTGGAAAATAATAAACAAAGACGGCAAAAGTAAATGGGATTGTTTTCAACCAGGAAACTTCATTAGTGTTCGTGAGACCGGTCGCAAAGAACTCAATGCGCTTATACGTTCGACTGCTTCATTGTCTACCCGAATAGAAATGTACATGTACATGTACTGCAGTAACAAAACCACAATTTTCACTGTGACAGTACACGGTAAATTTTTTTTACTCATTTTATGTATTCAAATTGCCCATTTTCGGAAGTTATTCAAGCTGTCAAAAATGGGTATTTTTTGTTTCTAACAATGAGTACTTTTTATCCATTTCACAACTACTCGATGAGGTAATGTCAGTGAGTATATTGATCTTAACAATGGGTGAAAACTCCTTAAGAATTATTTCAAGCAAATTAACCTGCTAACTAAGGATCGTAGCGCAACCTGCAAATTATCGGCCTGCATCGGAGTCCGTGGTAGAAACGGAACATTTCGGCAATGCTCCGGCTGTTTAGACTACTGAGGATGTTGCAAATATGCTCTAGTTCGGCATTTTTAGAACAGCCAAAAGATCCAGCCATCAAAAATATATCCAGTTGGCGGTTTTATTTTGTTAAGGAGTTTTGGAATAGGATCTCTATTTAGATCCCTATACTTTTGTAAGGAGACAATAATGTGAAATGAGTGTTATTTTATGTTTTTTTTTTTAAATTCAGAAACAATTATATTGACAGTATTTTTAATTCTGGCGCGATTTTCATAAATGGGTATTATTTACGCATTTTGTTGTAACAATTCTGCGAAAAATAATGGGTAAACTATACCCAGGTCGACGTACAAGGTCTGTACTCATTTATGGGTACAAACTCTTCACCCATTTAATGGGTTATTCCACTTTTATTGAAAAAGCGTAGTTTTCTACGCATTAATGGATACTTTATTTTATCAGTGTACAGTAATTTTGGCTGGATGTTGTTGGCTCGAATCAAAACTTGTCGAAAGTAAACAAAGTTCATTTCATATCGTCAACCTGGCGCCCAGGTGGTGAAATCAACGGGGTGCTGGAGCATTGCCAAAAAAATTTTATTTCCAGATTAAATTTTACTAAACTTCCCAGTTTAACTCAACCGGAATGGTGGCTGGTTCTAATTCATATTCCGGCTCCGGTGACACAACCGATTCAAGTTAGAATGTTTAAGGGGTACCATTTCGATGCGGCTTAGCCGCATAACCGAGGCCTAGGAACTGAAGCGGCGCAAAGCCGCTGAGGATCCGCCGGGCGAGGTGGCCACCGACCGGCCGTCGGAAGCAAGCGAACCTGTGATCCACTCGTTTGCCCGGCTTACTCAAACATAGGGGCTATCCCTATTTCAAGTCCGACTGAGCGGTAGCGAAGTCGGACAGCACGCGCAAAAGCGATGTGGCGTAGCCACATTGGGTGGTGGACACAAAATAAAATTGGCAATGCTAGCAAAATGTAAACACAAATGAACACTCCAGATGAACCTATCGTCAATTGACATTTCGACAAGTTTTGATTCGAGCCAATAATATGGGCCCGTAATTTTACAATAATTTACAGTAAGTTTTAGTGTTATACTACAATACAAAAACAATAAACTTTAACGTTTTTACAGTAAATTTCAATGTAAAATAGACTTTTACAGTGAAAAAGGGGGGTGGTTATCTATCTTAACATTAAAAAAATCAATTTTTCGCAAAATATCTGTGTGTATGTATGTGTATGTATGCATGTATGTGTGTATGTGCAGATTTGTTAACAAAATGTCCACATCGGTTTCTCGGAAATGGCTGAACGGATTTTTACAAACTAAGATTCAGATGAAAGGTATAATATTCCCATAGGTTGCTATTGAATTTCATTTTCAACCGACATCTTGTTGCAAATTACGAGTTGAAGAGTATGGTTACAAAACAAAATTTGTTGATTTGTCCGCATCGGTTTCTCGGAATTTTCTGAACCGATTTGGCAAACTTGATTTTAAATGAAGCTCGCTCGGTCCATCAGCTGCTGTTGAATTTTGTGTGGATCCGAGTTCTGGTTCCTGAATTACAGGGTGATACGTACGATCACGCAGCAAATCCCGATTCTAACGAATTCTGCGATGAATGTAAAAAGGTGATTTTTTTCCAAAATGTAAACACAACTGTTGAATTTGTAGATCTAGGTCACCAACAGTTATTCAAAGTCTCTTTGGCCACACTGGCCACCATTGACGGATCCGGAAGCATCCAAATTCAGAATAACGGTTATATTGGTTTCTCGAAAATGGATAGACCGATTTGATCAACTTAGTCTCAAATGAAAGGTGTTGCGTCCCCGGAAACTGATATTCCAATTCCATCTTCATCCGACTTCCGGCTCCGGAGTTACGGGTTGTGGAGTGCGATCACATAGAAAACTCCGATTCAAACCGATACCGCGATGAATGCAAAAAGCTGCTCTTATATATACTTATCAAGTGTAATAAGAATGAAAGACATTTCCATAATGTTATATTGTACGAACCAGCTATTAAATCATAGTTTGGATAAATGAGAAAGGCACAATTGCACCTCTAGGTGGATTAAAACAGGTTTTTGCCAATGGAAATGCGTTGAAAAAAAACTATTTTCCACTGAAAAAAATTATTGCGAAATTCCCAATATTGATACGAAAATATAAAAGAAAAAATCGAATCGTTCAAGGATACGGCAGTTAAATCACAGACCAACAGACATAATACTATGAGGGAATTCCCTTTTCTCAAAACACTAGCTCGCCCTTTTATCCACGGTCCCAAACACTCATTCGCTGGTGTGTTACCCCTCAGGCTTAGGAACAATTTTTCACTAGTGGCCTATCTCCCGTATGATTGTTCATATGTCAGTGGCGCCATAGTTTCAAATGAGGCCACAGTCCCAACTACAAATATATTTAACATTACCGTTAATGCGGGCGAAGCATTGTTTTCGAGTTTTATGTCTGTTAGTCTGTGGGTATGGTATCAATATAGTAAATCGGTACGTCGTAGCAGTCTAAATGAATCCAACATAATTTCTAAATACATACTTTTAAACTTTCGGGTGACGTAAAATAAATCAAACGAATCGTGATATAATAGTGGGATAATGGGCCTTCCATATACCACGTGGAAAGTTTAGGGGAGGCTGGGTGTACGAAGAAGTCCATGCGTGTCCATGGAGAGGGGGTGAGGGTATGGAAAATTTCCAAGTGGACTACCGTATTTCTTCTAATGTAATAAGGTAAAATATTTTTGTTTCTTCATTTCCATAAGCGCTTGATTTTTAACTTTAAATTTTCAAAAGTTACATGTAGCGCGTATAATAGTATAGTTTAGTATGTGACTGTGAATGCATTACAGTTAAACGGAAATTCCGCTGGCAACAGCCACCAGCAAAATTGTGCTCCCTGCTACCCTCGATTGAGTCACTATTTGAGGATTTGAAAGCGTGTTGTTGACATTAGATGAGCGAATTTCAGAAATTTATTAGATATTTCAATATTGTAAAAATTTCGTAATTTTGTTCAGAAAAACGGAATTTTCATGAAAGTATAAGCATACACACCAAAAAATAATGAAATTTAAACGACATGTAAATCAATACGAATGTAAACGACATGTAAATCAATACGAATGTAAACTTATAGCTTCTGATGTTGTCCGGATTAATTAAAAGGTTAAAGGCATCCATTCGATGAGCACCTTTTGGTGGATATAGAATGGGGGTTCACTAGTATTACTAAAGCAGCTTACGCCATGTCCTTTTCGTTCCAAACTTTCAATCAAGAACCAAAGCATTCCAAACCACAAACAACCTACATGAGCACAGTTAAAACCTCAGTTACATATCCCACGGACGGTATGGTCACGAGGTTCAATATGGTTACCGCAGTTTAACCATGAAGTGGGATGAGCTCCGTCCTACTCAACCGCACCTGGTTACCTTATTCTGCCGGTTTTGATGGTGTACCACCTAACCACGTGTATTACCTGTGTACCCGGGACTCGACACCGTTTGTTTTCCAGAAGCTTTACACGCGGTGGACCACGTAGTTATGCGGCGAAAGTTTGTTTGTGTTGTTCGGATTAACTTGCGGAATTCAATGGGAAGCAAAGTAGTTTAGTTAAACACTAGAGAAAATACTGTCATCGACTAAAATATCTTCGGTAGCGGCTGAGTGAACTATGGATGAAAAGTTTACAAGTGTTTTAAAATTAATCTCGCAGCTCTAAAATGTGGAAATGAAATGAGCTGTCTTTGTGTTTCATTTGTATTTGACTACTACTGCAATATGTACCTTATAGAACTAACAACCAGTCCTTCCATACGATGGTTTCAAGTGCCAAAATCACGCTTCATGTACATATCTTTATTCCGTCTAGGATACGTCAAACTAAGCGCCATACTCAGGCAAACGGCGAACGATGTGCGGCGGTTTCGTAACGCATTAGTGACACCATGTGTCCGGTGTGGTGTTATTACCACTCCTCCTGCAACAGTGAGACTTTTCCGACTTAATTGTCACAAAATTCAATTAAAAAATTATTTTCGCCCAGCGATACCAATTTGCTTCCGTTTTTGTGTTTCCATTTTTCAGCATATGATCTGTACTATCGTTCGAACCGGTCGTTTTAGCACTCTTCTGCAGCGAGAACCGCAACGTTTTATCATACTTTTTTTGTGGAACAGACTGCCAAAATTTTCGTTGTTGGGAATCTAGCTAATTTGCTAGTGAGAATGTAATTGGACATTTTTCTAGATGTCACGTATCGGATCAAAGATTGTCGTTTGGGTGATTAATTTAAAAAAAAAACTATTATGGCGCTCTTGATCTATTCTGGCCAAGTATTGCTAAAAAGCTGTGCAATAAATCATAACACACCAATCACCGCTTGGTAATTATTCACTGAACACTCAGGAGCCAAAACTACTTACTTTAAAGAATTTTAAAAAGATTTGAATGCGATATGAAGCTTTTTTGATGGTAGGGTGTGAAACCCATTTTTTCCAAGTTACTATAGTCGTTCTACTCATTTCAATCTGTTAGCTAGGTCGGCGACTTATATCTATGGTTAACGCATTGGCTCAAATGGTAGGGTGGGAATTTCTGCCCTTACTTCGACTATACATATCCTAAAATTACTTTTACATATAGCTAGATGTATTTTCAAGAAGACGGAGGTGTTGTTAATAAATTCGGTAAAAAAAGGATTTTTAAAAATATTGTTGTAGCGTGTTAGTATATCCATTCAATATCTTCAAAATAATGTGACAGTTGAACTATATTTTCTTAATTTTTTTTTTGGCAAAATACAAAAAAAATAATCCGTGACAGAGAATCTCTAGAGGCGCCTTGCTGTATAGTTCACATCATAACTCAAAATCTGTGAATAAATAATGTTCCACACTTGGTTTGTATTATGGTAAAGATTTTCCCCCTTAATCTTTTCAAGCTTTATTATCGCTTGTGAAGCCATTCTAAGTAGTAAGATCCGTTCTGCAAGAAGAATATATCCTCTGTTACTAAGATTCATTCACTTAGAAGTAACATACGCTTTTGTAGTATGCTATCCGGTTCGTGTTATGATTTTTCGAAACTCTGTTGATCAACAATCCGGCAGTCGATGGAAATTGTTCTTCAATATCATTTTAGATTTTAGATCTTATATTAGATTATCCTTGTTCCTTTCGTTTTATAATAAAACTATGAATCGCGCTCAATTTGATTTTTAATTTTTTGGTCGGCTTGAGATAATACTGACAAAGAATAAATGCAAATAGCAAAGTTTCCGTGTATTTTAAATATTAACATGGTGTTATAATAGTGTAATTGAATACCATAAACAACTCCCAGTCATTTGCATTGAATCAAAAATGAACTCAACTATCTAAACAGCGTGTCGATCTTACCCCTCCGAAAACTGTCGGTCTTACCCCAACAGTGCACATTTTTGTTAAATGCCCAATAAACAGTGTTGGAATACTCAAACTTAACCTCAACGCAGATAAATAATATGGAAAGTAGATTAGAATGTGTGGCAAAATACTGGTGATTTTCAAAACTTGACCAAACAAAAATTTTCTTCTCATCTTTAGGGGGATTAATTACAAAACTGATACATTTTATAAATAAACTTTGCTGAAGATACTATAGCTCAAAAATTGTTTGTTCATGGTCGAAACAATTTCTATCTCGTTTTTGCCACTTTGGAAACACTGTGCACTGGTGGATCCCCCTGTGAATTGAAAATGTCCAAAACTATTGATTTTCAACTGCCGACAACTTCCTTTTCAATATAATACATTTTCTTAAAAAGTTGAAAAAATCCATTTTGACACATCGTTGGACCCCCTGCGCATTGAAAATATCCAAAACTATTGATTTTCAACTGTTAATAACTTTCTCTTCAATATAAAACACTTTCCCGAAAAGTTGAAAAAAATTCCATTTTGACGCATCTTTGAACCCCCCTGCACATTGAAAATGTCCAACACTATTGATTTTCAACTGCCAACAACATGTCCTTCAATAGGTAATTATTTCTAAACAATTGAAAGTTAACCGCTTCAACGTCAACTCCAATAAACGGGAAAGTAACGCAAAATGTATCGCGATAACCCCCGATGAATTATCGACGATGACGATGAATTCGACAATACATTATCGTTAACGGAGTTTCCGATGACGTTGACGGGTGGTTAACGTTATCGACGATGACGTTGAATTATCGATTAACAACCCTGTGAAAATCATATATCATTGATCTGATATGAATGAATGTTTCATATACCATGTATCATATTGACAATAGATAATTATTTGTGTGTCATCATGAGTTGTATGTGATTTGCACATAATTTTCAATGGATACACATAGTATGAATGAGATTGTTATCAGAGTTGAACTATGTGATGTTTCTAAGAATTTTTACGAGATTTCTTGGTTCAGTGCAATAGAGATTGCTTATTGTCCATATAATAGACTTTTCTACGGCTCATGTACGTACACGTCACATGACACAAATACTACATCACAAGCTGGTGGAAAATAATAAACAAAGACGGCAAAAGTAAATGGGATTGTTTTCAACCAGGAAACTTCATTAGTGTTCGTGAGACCGGTCGCAAAGAACTCAATGCGCTTATACGTTCGACTGCTTCATTGTCTACCCGAATAGAAATGTACATGTACATGTACTGCAGTAACAAAACCACAATTTTCACTGTGACAGTACACGGTAAATTTTTTTTACTCATTTTATGTATTCAAATTGCCCATTTTCGGAAGTTATTCAAGCTGTCAAAAATGGGTATTTTTTGTTTCTAACAATGAGTACTTTTTATCCATTTCACAACTACTCGATGAGGTAATGTCAGTGAGTATATTGATCTTAACAATGGGTGAAAACTCCTTAAGAATTATTTCAAGCAAATTAACCTGCTAACTAAGGATCGTAGCGCAACCTGCAAATTATCGGCCTGCATCGGAGTCCGTGGTAGAAACGGAACATTTCGGCAATGCTCCGGCTGTTTAGACTACTGAGGATGTTGCAAATATGCTCTAGTTCGGCATTTTTAGAACAGCCAAAAGATCCAGCCATCAAAAATATATCCAGTTGGCGGTTTTATTTTGTTAAGGAGTTTTGGAATAGGATCTCTATTTAGATCCCTATACTTTTGTAAGGAGACAATAATGTGAAATGAGTGTTATTTTATGTTTTTTTTTTAAATTCAGAAACAATTATATTGACAGTATTTTTAATTCTGGCGCGATTTTCATAAATGGGTATTATTTACGCATTTTGTTGTAACAATTCTGCGAAAAATAATGGGTAAACTATACCCAGGTCGACGTACAAGGTCTGTACTCATTTATGGGTACAAACTCTTCACCCATTTAATGGGTTATTCCACTTTTATTGAAAAAGCGTAGTTTTCTACGCATTAATGGATACTTTATTTTATCAGTGTACAGTAATTTTGGCTGGATGTTGTTGGCTCGAATCAAAACTTGTCGAAAGTAAACAAAGTTCATTTCATATCGTCAACCTGGCGCCCAGGTGGTGAAATCAACGGGGTGCTGGAGCATTGCCAAAAAAATTTTATTTCCAGATTAAATTTTACTAAACTTCCCAGTTTAACTCAACCGGAATGGTGGCTGGTTCTAATTCATATTCCGGCTCCGGTGACACAACCGATTCAAGTTAGAATGTTTAAGGGGTACCATTTCGATGCGGCTTAGCCGCATAACCGAGGCCTAGGAACTGAAGCGGCGCAAAGCCGCTGAGGATCCGCCGGGCGAGGTGGCCACCGACCGGCCGTCGGAAGCAAGCGAACCTGTGATCCACTCGTTTGCCCGGCTTACTCAAACATAGGGGCTATCCCTATTTCAAGTCCGACTGAGCGGTAGCGAAGTCGGACAGCACGCGCAAAAGCGATGTGGCGTAGCCACATTGGGTGGTGGACACAAAATAAAATTGGCAATGCTAGCAAAATGTAAACACAAATGAACACTCCAGATGAACCTATCGTCAATTGACATTTCGACAAGTTTTGATTCGAGCCAATAATATGGGCCCGTAATTTTACAATAATTTACAGTAAGTTTTAGTGTTATACTACAATACAAAAACAATAAACTTTAACGTTTTTACAGTAAATTTCAATGTAAAATAGACTTTTACAGTGAAAAAGGGGGGTGGTTATCTATCTTAACATTAAAAAAATCAATTTTTCTCCATTCATTTTTTCTCGAAAACAGTAAAACTAAATGTGAATGCACTGTATCAGTTTTTTGCTGAACAGTGAAATTTATTGTTATATGAAATTTTATTGTAAATCTACTGTGAGAACTTGGCATCGAACAATGTTGAAACAGTAATAACTATAATATTTATTGTTTTATGATTGTTTGTAGGGTAAATGCTATTGTAAAATTCTATCCGTGTAGTGGCCTAACTGAAAACGGCATGCGGCTGTATTTGATGCCTTTTTTCAGACGCGCACAATGTGAGATTTTATTATAAGCGCGACAATAAACCAATCGATTTGAAATTTTGCAGTTCTTCCTCACACTGTTCCCCAAGTAACTACAGGAGCTTTTACTTTCTGCGCTATTTTTGGTTTTTTGGTAGCACTTTTCCTATTTTTGCTAAAAAAACAAACGGTTAACATGTCATTGTAAAAATAAGAATACTAAAATTTTTATTAAAAAGCTCCTATAGTTACCTGGACAATAATAATTGGAAAAAGATCTCTGCGATATTACCCAAATTTAATGATTTTTCAATAATAAATTAATAATGAATGTTATGCTATTATGGAATTCAATGTTAATCTCGGAATGTTATAATCACGAGCAGCAGCAGGTAAAGATATTCCCAGAATCGCAGAAACTGCTTGACGAATAATATATTCATCACGTTTTTGAGTCTTTCTGTTGTAATTACGAGCAATTGTGCTAAAAATAAAAATAGATTTTAAGTTGATGAATAAACAATTTAATAGCAAAAAAGCGGTCGGATTTACCTCACTATTTCCCAGTTAAACTCATTCTGGAACCGGTTCGGATTTCTGAATGGAGTCATTATGGATTCCAAATCAAATGCAACAACCGATTCCGACTCAGAATCGGTTGTTGCATTTGATTTGGAATCCATACTGACTCCATTCAGGATTCCGAATCAAATTCCGAATGGTTTGACCGGGTTAGATGTCGGATTTGCCCCACCGCGTCATTTTCCATTACGACGCATTAAAAATATGAAAAATTTGAATCAAATTTATTTATGCACTTTGTAGGACTTTAATCAAAAAATCTAAATCAACTTACCTTTCTTATGCGATCACTTCAAAAATCAGAAATATCCTGTAGTCAATTCTCGACAAACATATGATTACGGCTTAAAAGCCAACTGTCAATATTCTCTTTGAAAGGAAATTCCGGACCAACCGTTAATGGCTAAACACAGTATACAGCAGTTAATGAAAGAGAAAACTTTTCTCTTTTGTTTACTACAAACATCTCTGATTGATGAGGAACGGTTTGTCTGAAATTTCCTTTCAAAGAGAATTTTGACAGTTGGCATTTAAGCCGTATTCATATGTTTGTCGAGAATTATGCATAAAAATCAAATCAAAAGTTGTAAAAACAGATTTGTTGTCGTTTGAGTATCTCAATGTACACTAACAAAAAGCTGTAATGCTACAATTATGATTATTTTCGATGCTCTACACAACACTGATATTAGTTCACGTAGTGCTTCCGATTTTCGATGACAGGGGGGGGGGGGGGGGTCGGGCTTCCCATACGGTCGGATTTGCCACACCTTACCCTACTGAAATCGTTGAAAATTTTGTTTTTGTTGTTCTCATTTTTTATTGAACACCCGTTATGCGCTGCAAGGAATTAACTTGAAACGAGAAATCTATATTAAAGAAATTGGTGTCAAGTTTGATAGCAAATTGTTCGTCTATAATTCCATTTCATATATTGTTTCCAAGGCATCTAAGTAGCTTTGTTTTATATTTTGAATGTCCAAAAAAATTGGAAACATTCATTGCTTAAAAGCTTTATTGTCGCCCTGAGCTGCGTGTTGAGATAGTGCATTGGTTTGGATTTGTATTGCATAGCTCTCGGCGCAATGCTTCGAAGGCTATGTTTATATCCGACTTGTTTAGGGTCAATATTGGCTGTCCCAGTCATTTCCGTCAATTGAACATAAACATAAGACGCATAACTCTCAGAACCAATAATTTTCTCATCTGCAAGAACGAATTATGGCTGATTGAACGAAAAGACGATAACTATTTGTGCCCTTTTTAGAGAGAGCCAATTTTCAAATGGACTGTTTCCTACTCAAATGAATAAATAAATAAATAAATAAATAAATAAATAAATAAATAAATAAATAAATAAATAAATAAATAAATAAATAAATAAATAAATAAATAAATAAATAAATAAATAAATAAATAAATAAATAAATAAATAAATAAATAAATAAATAAATAAATAAATAAATAAATAAATAAATAAATAAATAAATAAATAAATAAATAAATGAATTAATATTCGTTGGTTGAGCAATATTCTCGATAATTCTAACAATATGTGTATTTTTGAAACGGGCTTGACAAGTAGATGATGAAAATAGACAATTTGAACATTTTTGAAATCCAAGATAACGCTTTCCGGTTGAGCAATATTCTTGACAACCCTAACAATATGGTTTAGATTTTCGTCATGCACTCGGCAACCCTAGTGCTAGTCCGAAAATGTGTTATTTTGCAAAAATCGTGTTATTTAGCAAATCCTCGTAAAAAAGTTCTGTTAAAAAACCATGCAAAAAAGTGTGTGCGAAAACAGAATCCGGCATATAAATTTGTTAAGAGCCACCGAAGAACATGTTTCTTTTTTTAAAGTTATTTTTGAAAAATTTCGAGTAGGGCTTCAGTCTCCTGTGGCTACGTGTTTTAGTTTTAATGATGTAGTTGTTTTGAATAATAATCCTGTCATTTGACTCTTTAGCAATAAATCGACCAGGTAATCCTGAATTCCTGCGGTATGGCGGAACTAGAGTACGGAGCGGATCTCATAAGTTGGTGTGAGTGCCAGTAGAATCATAACACTAATCTTGTATTTCTAGAGAAAATTTTCAATAGGACGTAAGTAACAATGAGAGATATTCTCTTTGGGGTTTTTCTCTTTTGTTCATTACTCGGCCATTTCAACATTTACTACTCTACTCTTTGCATAATATTCTAGTAAAAACCGTCGGCTTTCGATATGGTCGGTGTTAGGTCAGACCGGACTAAGTGACAGTGCATTGATTTCGAGAAAAACGCGTTTAAAGTTTGAATCGACGCATCCTTTACATTATAATTGGAAAATAATTTTTACCATAATTCTTGTTTATTGTTTCATACTTCAAATCTGGTAAAAGTGGAATGTAGATGAAGAAATTCTTTATCCAGTGCTATCATTAACTCATTTTTGATGTTATGCGACTTAGTCCGGTCTGACTTAACACCGATCATATGTACTGGAAAATTAGTGCAAAGTGTTGTAATGACGTCGTAATAAACGAAAGAGAAAGTAAACAAAGAGAGGCTCTCAATGTTACTTACGTCCTATTGAAAATTTTCTCTAGATTTATCCTGTACGCAAGATACAGCTGCGATTTTTTTTAAATAGAAGGCGAATGTAGGATTGTCACACTAAGGCTTTACTTAGCATAATGATGATCGAATGATATGATTTTTCAAAGAATATTTCTAAAGCAGACTAACAATTGCTTGTGTTGATATAATTTTGTTTTAATCCCTTTGCAAAACGTTACAATCAGAAAAATTCTACATTCGAGGATCGTAGCAATCGTCGACGCAACAGGTGCAAATTTTTCGCCATCAATTGTATCGGGATTACATCTGGTGAAAAATTAAAAAAATAGTGAATCAAAATGTTAATGTTTCTAAAGTATGAGTGAATTTGATTAATTTAGCTGCGGTTTTAATGTGAGAATAAATTAAAATTCGGGTCAGGCGCGCAGAAAGTGCTGTAGTACCGAATCCGCAAAATATGTTAATGTTGGCGGACAAAATGTAGGACCTGGATGTTGTAAATTCTCATTCAGAGGAACAAACTTGTTTTGTGGTTTCCGGTTTCTATATTCCTACAATGGTGGAGTCAAATGTCAAATCCGATCAACAAAGATATTGGTCAGCAATATGAGCCCGCCCCGCAACGACCATCGGCAGCAAAGGCGACACTCCTCGTACGGCCTGATCATCGCTGTCAGGAACTAAATATCTATCCATGTGTGAATGTCAGTTTCATTCTGCTCCAGTAGATTTTCTGCCAGTGTTACCCCGGAAGAGTTGAATGTCGCATTGATATCCGGTGAGCTCGTTCTGATTATTTTGACCTAATCTGCTAGTTTGCATATCAATAATATTTATTCATTGAGCTGTTTTTTATTTATTTATATTTATAACGTAGATACCGTCATTAACGTAGCGTGATCTGCATTATTAGATTAGCTGTTCTAGATTGAAGCTGAGTCCTCCGTATGCCATTTGTCTGTCTGTGGCGTTCCGGTTCAGCACGAGAAATATCAATGCCTCATTCGAGAGGGTTTCGAAGGAATTTTCCTAGATTTCAATGCTGTCAACAAGTCCTGTGCTCGAGTGGGGCGATACGGAAAGGGGATTGCGATGTCTAGTCTTTTTGCGGAAGATTTTGTGTCCTTATTCGGGTGCATTGGCTGACATGAAAGCTGCTTTGTGTTTGTATCTTGGCAGTTTTGCTTCAGTGTAAAGCAGTATCTATAAAGGATATCGAGGTTTCTGTTTTCACGAACCTGTATTGCTTTTCGCTTGATGATGTATCTAATTGCGTTAGACTCTTTATGTTTTATGTTTCATTTTAGAGAGCGAGTAAAGGCGCTATAACCTACGCGCATTAGCCAGGACAGGTCTCAATACCTCTGTCCCATCCCAGGAAGGAAGACCAAAGGAGTGACATTAACCCTCTTAGCAAAGTCACTCCCACCGATTTATCAAACCCCCATCAAATTGAAACGGTTGTGTACGGTTGTCCACGTTTCTTCCTTATTCAAGGTGCAAAATAATCCGTTGATTAAATTATTCATTAAATAATGTGATTAATTATGTGATTGCCGTATAATTTTGAATAATCTTTATTTGTACGCTGCACAGTTGGCCTGGCCGCTTTAATGCCTGTGTCATATTTAATATGTGCCACAAACAATAATGACAAGAAAAATCCGCAATTTGCAATGCAATAATGTCTGCAATTTTCCAGGATCGCTACATGTATTGGCTGTGTATGTGTAGACTAGACTAGACTAGACTTTGCAAAACGTTACAATCAGAAAAATTCTACATTCGATTCAGTTTCCAATTTTCCAATTTAATTTCAATAGTTTTCCGTTTGATGTCTGTCATTTGACAAAATGGATGAAAAATATTGCCGGTTCAATTCTCAGGTGCACGACTATCATACTACCTAGGTTACAACTTTCATCAGTATCATAACCGTGGTAAACGTTGCCGGTAGTAGGGGCGATACAGCTTCATGCATAGAATTCCAACAGATTTCTTGGTACGGAATTGTACTCATACTCTATTCAAAAGGAGTGCTTCGCCCACGTATAATAACAGATATATACCACCAACAGCCATTTGCCACATTTTTACGTTCACACATGCTTATAATGCCCCACTGCTGTATGAAATAGCAATAGCGAACCGTGTAGCAAACAAATCATTTCTGGCGTTATATTAGTGCTTTGTTGCAATTGTGCTCATTTTATAGAACTATAAGCAACACATGGTTGCCTGACAACCGTGATAATGCCGGGCCGAGCTTCCGTCACGAGGATGGTGGAAAATAATTTTCTGACTCGAAGATACTGAACGATTCCTTAGGCCAGAACAAGCGCTCATGATGGGCAAACAAACAAACTTGCTTCAAGCGGAAGGAAAGGTGGAGTGGAGAAACGTTGAAAGTTTTAATTTGTAGATCGGGGATTGGGAACATAGAATTCGTAGAATAGAACTGTTGCATTACGGCGAGATGTTTGCGAAATTGAAATTTTTACTTGCACGGTTCACCGAAACATTTTAACTTTAACAAGCAACAATTATGATACATGTTTACTATAGTCATAGGATTTGAGGTAATTTTTCGGCGACAGAACAAAGTTCCTGGCAGTGAGCCATTTCAAGAAGGAACAAATTTCAATTCCCAATCATCGACTACATGTAGAATAAAGTTGGGTAATAGCAGGACATGTAGGTCCTGATTGGGTAATATTCTTTTGGCAGGGTTCATTCATTGCTGTACATCAAGATCGTTTAGTTAAAAAAGATTAAACTGAAGAAAAAACTTCCAGTCCAGCTGATGGGGATTCACTTATTTAAGAGCGCAACTCTGAATAATTGTCTTCTCAGACTGCTGGTTTTGACGTACCTATAGTTTCCTGAATAAACGCTCCGTCTGAGGCATTCAACCACCTAGCTTCGAATAATATTACAGACGAATCTGCAGTGGACCTATACTTATAACTTCACAAAATGTTGGTGTTAAGATTTTGTCCCATATTACCGGATCTGTCCTAGATTGCATGCCTCTCTCGAAATAATTTCGGAAAACTAGTTTTTACTATAAAAGGAAGAATTTTTTCTGGCCATCAAAAACCTAATCTGATATTATTAGGTTGGAACTCTAAGCAATTTGATATTAGATTCATAAGGTTTAATAATAATTGGTTCCAAATCAATTTCCTGGTTTGGTCGTACTTTTGACCTTTTTTCCAGTTATCGAAGCGGGGAGGGGTTGTTGGAACTGCATATTTTATCTTCCATTTGAGACTACACTAGTGAAAATCAATTCAGTCATCACTGAAGTGGTTTTAGTCCTGGAATATGCGCGGTACCCGGGACTCCGGAATTATCGATAGAGGACAGTATATTCCAAGAATCTTTAATTCACCATCAGTGATCTAGGCCTGCGAATCAAAGTAATTTGAAGTATATTTCAATGGATTTTTAACCTATGAGGTATTACGATTTTACTGGTTTATATAAGAAATTCCTATGTGACCGCAATAGCCAACCTGTAACTCCGGAACCAACAATCAGAACTGCGTGAAATTCAATAGCAGTCATTGGTAGTATTATATCTATAATTTGATTTGTAAAAATCGGTTTAGAGTTGTTGAAATTGGTAGGACTGGCTCAGGAACAACAAAGTTAATCGCTGAACTTGCCCTGGCCAATTCATTCATTCATTTTCAATAATACCGGAATGTACGGGCACCCAGACAAGGTAGATGGTGTTGATAATGGTTAGTTCTTCGATTTTGGTTTGGCACGCGATCACTAGCTTGGACCGAGATTTGTCTGAGCTAAGGGCCTTGATTGTAGCCTGACTGTCGGAGCAGAAGTTTATAACTTTGCCGGACAAACTCAGTTGAAGGGCCGATTGTACCCCGCACATAATCGCAAAGATTTCTGCTTGGACTACAGTACAGTATCAACCTAGTGAGTGAGATTGTTCCAATCTCATTTCTCAGTATTTCACATTATACACCAGCACCATCACGTCCCTCCATTAGAGAACCGTCAGTGTAACAGACCACTTGCGTTTGTTATTGTCTTTCTATATAGCCAGACAACCATTCTTCTTGAGAGGGGATCTTCACATGGAATGTCCTGTAAGGAAAACTAAATGTGAGTGTAATATCTGGGGAGCAAGAATATCTTCACCCCATGTTACCATTTGTATACACAGTCGTGTAAGCCCAGTAACCTGTAGTCTGTATGCACATGATAGTGCTTCTTGTTTGAGGCGCATGTGTAATGGTTTGATATTTAGAAGTGCCTCAAGAGCAGCAGTCGGAGTTATGGTGAAAGCACCAGTCAACGCCACGAGCGCCATTTTTTGCAGATGGTTTAGTTTTGACTGGACCTTCATCACTTCTCCCCTCTGCCACCACACAAGGCATCCGTATGACAGTAATGACGTACAATTGTCATGTAAATCCAATAGATGTATTTAGGTTTGAGACCCAAGGTCTTTCCAAAAGCTCGTCTGCACTGCTCAAAGACCATGCACGCTTTATTGACTCTGAGCTCAATGTGAGGAGACCAATGCAGTTTGGAATCCAATATAACTCCAACGTATTTGACTTGATCTGCACACAGTAGCTCAGAGTCAAAGAACTGCAAGGGACGAACCCTGGTTGTTGAAAAGAACTATTGAAGTTTTGTTTAGGTTAACTGATAATTTAACATGTCAACACCACTGTTCGACAGCTCTTGAGGCTTGTTGCATTAAGTCAAAGATTGTTTCGATGCAAAGTCCAGCAATTAGTATTTGGTTATCATCAGCAAAGTTGTAGGTTGGAAATCTAAACTCATTGAGTTTCTTACACAAGCCGTCGGCATCCAAGTTCCATGACAAAGGTGACAGAAAGCAACCCTGAGGACAACCGCAAATACTCAACTTCCGTATCTCAGCCTGTCGCAGTGTCGAGCAAAGAATGCGGTTACTAATCATTGCGTTCATTCAACCCGAGATACATGCAGATACCCCATGACAGTTGGTGGTTAAAGGTTCAGAGTTATCTTTTCTGTTCAGAGTCTCTCAGTCTAACCACTGAACGTGTGCTGGGCATAATATAAACTCTTGACGTTTCATGCATTTTAAAGACATTTGGCATCAAAAATGCGAATTCGATTTCTGAAATTTAAAAAAAAATGTTCCCGTAATCCGTATGAGATCTCTATGGGGGTATTATCCCTTTTATTTGAGACTAATTTTGTGAAAATTCGACTGATGTGGGTTTAGTAATTTATAAAGATTACCATTTTCCCCGTCCGTCATAGGTAACCAATGTGGTCAAAGGTGATCTAGACCTGTATATCCAAGTAATGTTGAATACATTTTAATACGTATTACATCATTTGGTCTCCTCGGTGATACCAAATCGACTCAGCTCGACGATTTGGAATAATGTCTGTATGTGTTTGTGTGTGTATGTAATGGACAAACTCTCATTCGTGTTTCTCAGCAATAACTGAACGCGCGCATATACGAGAGCTGTCATTTTTTCTGTTCTTTGTTTTAATGCACACGGCGCATTTGGGAATGTCGTTCTGTTCGCACCGCACAGTGGTCCTAAAGAGCAAAAATGGGGCTTTAGTATTTCCATAGAGGGCCGCCTTGGGGAGATCTGATTTTTCCAGCATTTGTTGTACCTTTCTTGCACTTTAATTTGTTTATAAAGTGGTTTGCCCGTTTTTGCCCGTATAAAAGCTATCGGCATTGGAAAAAGAGCTATTTTCAATCAAAAAACGTGAATAACTCCACACATACTAACGATAGCAAGTTTCCGCCTTCGGCAAAGTAATGCAGTTCAAAAGGCCAAACAATTTTCTAGAACATTTATATAATGGTAAAAATCTAGAAGAAAAATTATGAGGAAAAAACTGTTTTTAAGGGGCCATTTACAAATAATGTCCCATATCTCAAAAAGCTTAAAAGATAGAGAGTTGAAGTCTTCAGCTAAAATGTTTGTTATGAGTTTTCTACAACGTTGCTGAAGTAAGTATTTGACTATCTGAATCATCGAAGAAAATAAATTTCGTAACTCACTATTAGGAGGATTAATCATCAATCCGATAAGACAGAAAGAAGGGGAGTTCTACTCCAAGAAACATTCTCAAAGACGCCATATTGCTAAAGTCAACAGTTTTGACACAATCTAAAAACCCCCTTTTTTGCTCTTTGGGACCACTGTGCACCGACTTGAGAGCGAAGAGAATGGCAGATAAAACGATATCATCAAAGAGAAAGGAGAACAAACTTCTGAAGCACATTAGTTAAGTGCTAAGGAATGACGGGTAGCAACTGGAAAACAGGTTGGAAATGTGGGGTCAGATCCTAAGAGATCTACACTCCGAAATGTTTCAGGATGGTTCCAAAATCTGCAGCCCTTTAATAAATATTACAGCAAGAAGTAACTACTGTTCCTTTATTGGAATGCTCACTATAAACGATGTCCTCGGAGATTTCATGTATCATACAAACATTTCTCCAAACGAAATTTGCTTCATTGGTACATTATATTTCTCAAACAACTAGTAGTATTTGGAAATCATAATTTCTGCACTCAACAATACATGAATATAATATTAGAGATATCGTTGATCAGAATACGATTCCTACAAACGCAAGCCTCATACACTCAGAATTTTATTTATGCATTGATAGCATACTTTTCTATCTGCCTCTCATTTCTTCTGCTGTAAATTTTATGCATTGGACATATTCGGTCTATCCACTCATTGAATGCTTACTAGAAGTATATGCATGAAAATGCATAAAAATCACAGCAGAATAAAATGCATATTTTGGTTTCTCAGTGTAGGTGGTTTCCGAATTTGGCTACGATCAAGTATAAATGGATTTCATCGTTCTCCTATTGATCGTTTCATTCCATTCTTCTCGCTCTCATTATGGTGCGAAAAGAACCACATTTCCGAAAACATTTGACATGTTCGTGCAATTGCACACTGAAAGAAATTAGTACCAGTGCGTTTTGTTTTGTCAATGAGAACTCGAAAGATGATGTTGGAATCATTAAAATGATGTTATCGAAGGTTTGTTCGTGGAATTTGACAGTGGGATATCTTGTACTTTATCATCTTTTGTTTACTAGTACCTATTTAGAAATAAGACCAAAAACAAGCAACCAACTATTATCGTCGAAACGGCTAAGTTTAGGTCAATAGTATCTTCGGACAATTTATTGGATGTAATATGCTCTTTCTTTTGATATTGTGTTTTCACAGATGGATCCCCATATAAGTGAGACGTTTTCAATAATTTTCTTTCAAGTGATTATATTGAGATGATGTCTTCTACAAATTTTTAGTTTTTTCTCTTGCGAACAACTTTGTTGAAGACACCACGTATCTATCTAGTATACTTTAAAAGTTATCCTTTTTTTTTATTAACGACTTATAGTGAGTCAACCTTTTTCCTTTTTGCCTTTCTCAATAGAAAGGTATTGCAATTGCTCTGAAAACCGACTTTTTAACGGAGGCCCGGAGGGCCGAGTGACATATACCATTCGATTCAGTTCGTCGAGTTCGGCAAATGTCTGTGTGTGTATGTATGTGTGTATGTATGTATGTGTGTGTATGTGTGTGTGTATGTGACCAAAAATGTCACTCATTTTTCTCAGAGATGGCTGAACCGATTTTGACAAACTTAGTCTCAAATGAAAGGTGCAATGTTCCCATAGGCTGTTATTGAATTTCTAATGGATCCGACTTCCGGTTCCGGAATTACAGGGTGATGAGTACGAACACGCAGAAAATGTCGATTTTAATAAATTCTGCAATGAATGTATAAAGGTGAAAATTTTTCCAAAATATGACCACAACTGCTTCGATTTGTAGTATTAGGTCACTAACATCCATTCAAAGTCTATTTGGCCACATTGGCCACCATCATCGGTTCCGGAAGCCCCGGCGGAAGTATCTAAATTCAGAATAACAGTCACATCGGTTTCTCGGAGATGGCTAGACCGATTCGACTAAACTTAGCCTCAAATAAAAGGTATTGCGTCCCCGTAAATGGCTATTTAATTTCATCCCGATCCGACTTCCGGTTCCGGAGTTACAGGTTGTGGCGTGCGATCACATAGGAAATTGTGATTCACACCGATACTCCGATGAAAGCAAAAAAGGTAAAAATTTCGCTAAAATGTCTCTCAAACAACTTAAATTTGCTGTTCTAGGTCACCGACGGCCAACCAAACTTTCGTTGACTACATTAACCACCATAGACGGTTCCGGAAGTGCCCGGGAAAAGCGGCCATCTTACAAAATTTACGAACTCACATCAGTTTCCCGGAAATGGTTGGGCCAATTTTCACAAACTTAGTCCTAAATGATAGCTATAATATCCCCATAGATGTCTATAAAATTTCGTACGGATCGCTTATATGGTTCCGGAAATATAGACTAAACCGTCCGGTCACATATGAAATTCCCATATAAGCCGGAACTCAAATTTTTTTTCAAAGGGGGGACCTCATGAAATTTCAGAAATCGAATTCGTATTTTTGATGCCAAACATCTTTAAAATGCATGAAACGTCGAGATTTTATGTTATCTCGAAAAATTTTTTTTTTATAAAAATCGACTTTTTGGGACTTTGCCGATTTCGCACCTTTTTGCCTTTCTCAATAGAAAGGTATTGCAATTGCTCTGAAAACCGACTTCTTAACGGAGGCCCGGAGGGCCGAGTGACATATACCATTCGATTCAGTTCGTCGAGTTCGGCAAATGTCTGTGTGTGTATGTATGTGTGTATGTATGTATGTGTGTGTGTGTGTATGTGTGTGTGTATGTGACCAAAAATGTCACTCATTTTTCTCAGAGATGGCTGAACCGATTTTGACAAACTTAGTCTCAAATGAAAGGTGCAATGTTCCCATAGGCTGCTATTGAATTTCTAATGGATCCGACTTCCGGTTCCGGAATTACAGGGTGATGAGTACGAACACGCAGAAAATGTCGATTTTAATAAATTCTGCAATGAATGCATAAAGGTGAAAATTTTTCCAAAATATGACCACAACTGCTTCGATTTGTAGTATTAGGTCACTAACATCCATTCAAAGTCTATTTGGCCACCATCATCGGTTCCGGAAGCCCCGGCGGAAGTATCTAAATTCAGAATAACAGTCACATCGGTTTCTCGGAGATGGCTGGACCGATTCGACTAAACTTGGCCTCAAATGAAAGGTATTGCGTCCCCGTAAATGGCTATTTAATTTCATCCCGATCCGACTTCCGGTTCCGGAGTTACAGGTTGTGGCGTGCGATCACATAGCAAATTGTGATTCACACCGATACTCCGATGAAAGCAAAAAAGGTAAAAATTTCGCTAAAATGTCTCTCAAACAACTTAAATTTGCTGTTCTAGGTCACCGACGGCCAACCAAACTTTCGTTGACTACATTGACCACCATAGACGGTTCCGGAAGTGCCCGGGAAAAGCGGCCATCTTTCAAAATTTACGAACTCACATCAGTTTCCCGGAAATGGTTGGGCCAATTTTCACAAACTTAGTCCCAAATGATAGCTATAATATCCCCATAGATGTCTATAAAATTTCGTACGGATCGCTTATATGGTTCCGGAAATATAGACTAAACCGTCCGGTCACATATGAAATTCCCATATAAGCCGGAACTCTAATTTTTTTTCAAAGGGGGGACCTCATGAAATTTCAGAAATCGAATTCGTATTTTTGATGCCAAACATCTTTAAAATGCATGAAACGTCGAGATTTTATGTTATCTCGAAAAAATTTTTTTTTCTAAAAATCGACTTTTTGGGACTTAGCCGATTTCGCACCTTTTTTCAGTTCAATATTACCGTGGCTGTTTTTTCTTTTTCAAAATTTTAGAACTCGAATAATGATTTCTTTTCCTGTATATAGTTGTCATGTGATGTATAATAATAAAATGTAATATATGCATTTAAAGCTTTTAATGAATATAAACAACGCACACATTCTCGTGATTCATGATTGAGAAAGGCACAATTGCACCGCTAGGTGGATTAAAATAGGTTTTTATATTGTAACGACATATAATTATCAAGGGACTGGAAGGTGAAGTATTTTTCAAATATTAAGAGCCATAGTACTCAAGGGAGAGCAAGGATTTGAAGTAAGAAAGTTTAGAAAAGCGTGGAGTAGGGTCAATGAACAAGCTTAGAGTTTCCCGGTTACTTAGCTTTTTGTCTTCTGCAGCGCAGTAGTCAGGATCTTTTGGCATTAAATGCGAATCACCTGAGTCTGCGGCATGTCCGGACAAGCGTAAAGTCAATTTAATGACCTATGCTGTCGGCGCCGACAGCATAGGTCATTAAATTGACTTTACGAGCTAAGTAACCGGGAAACTCTAAGCTTGTTCATTGACCCTACTCCACGCTTTTCTAAACTTTCTTACTTCAAATCCTTGCTCTCCCTTGAGTACTATGGCTCTTAATATTTGAAAAATACTTCACCTTCCAGTCCCTTGCTAATTATATGTCGTTACGATTTAAAAGTTATAGCATGTTATTTCTTGTTTAATATAGTGATGATCCGTTTTAACCCTCACATGCTATAATGGGTCGTTTTCGACCCACACGAATTTTTCAATGTGCTGTACTTTTGAAACCTGCCAATTTGTAGCACCCTGCAAAGTGGAAGTGGCTGTCGACGAAGAAGAAAATGAATCTGAAGTATGCAAAATTTGCGGAAACTACAAATTGTACTTTCAATGATAATATTAAATGTCATTTTCTTAAAAACATGTTTTAGTTTTTATTCATGTCAATACTGTTATAAAAACATCGAAAATTATATTTGTCATAATGTACTGACAATGCCTAATTTTTCCAACTTTCGATCTGCTGTGAAAATATACTTTTTTCAATGAATCAAACAAACACCACTGGAATGTTAAAGAACAATCCTTGAACTAACATTTTTGTGATTGAGAGCTGATTTGTTAAAAAATTAGGGTATACTATCGATGTAAATAAAAATGTGTTTTTCAACGAAAAAAAATATCTTTCGCTGATTTCGGGTTTTTTGAATAAAAAATCATAAGTAGATATATAATATTTGTTTAAGTTAAACATATAACTACAATTAAAAAACCTGTTTTAATCCAGCTAGCGGTGCAATTATGCCTTTCTCAATCATGAACAGGAGAATTATTGAGTTGTTCAAATTCATTAAAAACTTTCAAATGTATATATTACATTTTTATTATACACGACATGACAACTATATACAATAAAAGAAATCATTATTCAAGTTCTAAAATTTTGTAAAAGCAAAACCAGCCACGGCAATATTAAATTGAAATATTGAGAAAGGCAAAAGGTGCAAAATCGGAAAAGTCCCAAAAAGTTGATTTTTATGAAATTTGTTTTTTTTCGAGATAACATAAAATTTCGACGATTCATGCATTTTAAATTTTTAAATTCGATTTCTGAAATTTCATGGGGTCCCCCTTTGAAAAACAATTTTAAGTTCCGGCTTATATGGGAATTTCATATGTGACCGAACGGTTTAGTCTATATTTCCGGAACCATATAAACGATCCGTACTTTATAGATAGCTGTGGGGATATTATAGCTATCATTTGGGGCTAAGTTTGTGAAAATCGGCCCAACCATTTCCGGGAAACTGATGTGAGTTCGTAAATTTTTAAAGATGATCGCTTTTCCCGGGCACTTCCGGAACCGTCTATGGTGGTCATTGTAGTCAACGAAAGTTTGTTTGGCCGTCGGTGACCTAGAACTGCAAATTTAAGTTGTTTGAGAGACATTTTACCGAAATTTTTACCTTTTTTGCTTTCATTGGAGTATCGGTTTGAATCACAATTTGCTATGTGATCGCACGCCACAACACGTAACTCCGGAAGCGGAAGTCGGATCGGGATAAAATTTAATAGCCATTTACAGGGACGTAACATCTTTCATTTGAGACTAAGTTTGGTTGATTCGGTCTAAACATCTCCGAGAAACCGATGTGATTGTTAGTCTGAATTTGGATACTTCCGCCGGGGCTCCCAGAACCGAAGATGGTGGCCAATGTGACCAAAAAGACTTTGAATGGCTGTTAGTGACCTAGTACTACAAATCGAAGCAGTTGTGGTCATATTTTGGAAATTTTTTAACCTTAATGCATTCATTGCAGCATTTATTAAAAGCGACATTTTCTGCGTGATCGTACTCATCACCCTGTAATTCTGGAACCGGAAGTCAGATCCGTTAGAAATTCAATAGCAGCCTATGGGAACGTTGTACCTTTCATTTGAGACTAAGTTTATTAAAATCGGTTCAGCCATCTCTGAGAAAAATGAGTGACATTTTTGGTCACATAAACACACAGACGCACATACACACATACATACACACGCACAGACATTTGCTGAACTCGATGAACTGAATCGAATGGTATATGTCACTCGGCCCTCCGGGCCTCCGTTAAAAAGTCGGGTTTTAGAGCAATTGCAATACCTTTCTATTGAGAAAGGCAAAAATATTAAAATTGATTAATTTAAACTAGAGACATTTGACATTAAATTTTACGCCTGGTTGAAAATGACCCATTATAGCGGCAATGGTAAATTTTGGGGTTATAGCGTTTGAGGGTTAATATACCAGCCGAATTTTATTACGATAAAACGAAAAAGGATGATGTCAGGACATATTTTGTATTTCATTTTCTACCTACCACCGCTAGAAATAAACACCCAACAATTTCAAGTTGTCTGATTGCGTCTTGATCACTTATCAGTGTGCAAATTTTCATTTACCAGTACCTTCTGACAGCTAATTTTCTAACTTATGACCCTTTGATGGATGTAGAACATGTCTCGGAAAACGAGAAGCGAAATAAGTGACTTCAAGTAAGTTGAAACAATGGCCTTATAAACTCGTCCACAAGCAACTTCTTCGAATACTGTCTACTTGAGAATTATTTTTGAGAACATATTTTTCCATTGCATCGAATTACATCAAATTTTTTTGGTAGCTTGCAAAAGACGGAAGCTTAACGGTTTCTTATAAAATATGGCGAATTTTCTCTCTTTCATTCATTTGTTTGGGTAGCTTTTGTTAAAATAGTGTCCTAAATTAAAAGATAAGGTAAGGTGGGGCAAACCCGACCTAGTAATTGGTTTTTACTGTAAAATGCTCATTTTTCATCGGATCATGTCGTTGTATGCATACCAAAGCAAAGGGTTATGCTCAACTTTCTATGCATAGCATTTTATTCATATCTTGGGAAAATTTTGAGAAACACACGTTTTACGAAATAGTTCATTTTTGCTGTTAGCCGTAAAGCCGACCGCCTGTTTTGGTTGGGTTAGTACAGATATCACCAAAATTTAAAATTTGAACATTTATATATTATAGCCTCCTCAAATATTTTGACATATCACTTTTAATACCCTAATGCATATTTTAGGCTAATAAAAAAATGGATGTTTAAGAGTTTCCTCCCGAACTCCTTAAAAAAATTTAATATAGGGGGTGTAAATATTATAAATTACTTGTATGTATATTATAAAGTACTTATGAAAATTTTCAATCAACGGAGTTATCACCTTCACTCAACAATGTAGTTTGACACAAACGTTTGATTTAAGTATCCATTAGTGACATAACGGACGGTTTCGGAAAAAACTGGTTTAATAATGGTGATGATATTTTCTAAAAAATCAGGTATTGAGAACTTTCTATTTTTTTTAATTGGAATTAGTGCTAATGGTGCAAATTAAAATCCTTTGGTCAATTACTAGCTATTGTGAGTCCAACGGTATCCGAAATATGTTGCTCACTGCGATGTAACTTTTAGAAATAGTCGATATCATTTCGATCGCGTTGAGGTAGCGTGTTATCATCAAGAGCTGCAATTTCTGTTTTAGTTCTCAGATCTCATTGAAAATTTGAATAAACGCTATTAAGGATATGTACTTTAAATATACTCAATATGTTTGCTTTTGTTGTTTGGACCAGACTTTAGCTTTCATTTGATTTGACTTTTGAAATTTCCCACAATGATGTTGCCCCATGCTAATTTGATCGATAATATCTGAAGAAAGAGCTCTGAGATTTATAAGAATTGTCTCATTAACATTATGTGGATGTAAAGGATTTTATAGTTAGTAAGGACAGTAAGTATTGTGTCCTGTCTCAAGTTGCGTTTTCCCGACTGTGACAATGCAAATATAGTGACGATTCGTGACGTGAAGAAATTGTTGTGTACGTGAATGCGAAGAAGCTGAACATAACAGAAACTTTCAACATGATAGAACATAATAGAACTTTATTTATTTATTTATTCCGTTTTTTTCATCAGACCTTCAGGGTTTATATGAAACACTGGATGAGGGTAGGTCTATTCGAAGATCAGATCCATTATATGCACGTAAAAACCTCATTATCTTTTGACATAAACATGTGCAATCGCACATTACATTGCATTTTCTTTCATTACATTAGATTGGATTTAGTTATAAGTGGCGTTTTCAGAATTCTGACATTCTGCTTGGTTACTGAGATATAGCGACCAACGTGCTGAGAAATTGTTAGTTTTTTGCTTCAAATGGCTGTATCTGGGGATTGGCTCAAGTTATTTTGATGTATTAGATATTTTTCTGCGTCGAACTACCTTAGAAACACAATGGAATAAACATTTTCAAAATAAAAATACACTAATAGTGAGAAAAATGCACTTTAAGTTTAAAACTGAAAATATAGCATATATTTTTCTAGAATCCCTGACTCTTTTTCTTCAAAATGCATCTCACCGACTGTTTGTAGACCAAATTATGCCAAATATATCAATAAACGTTAGTAATTGATGATTTATTTGTATGGAACATTTTCCATGCACGATTATGACACGTCATACAAATTTTGTTATCAATACATACCTATGACACGTATGAGAGGGACTTTTGTTTACATTTTTAGTCTGTCTTTAGACGATTAATTCTTCCCAGTGCTCGCAATGGCTTTCATGTGGGGAGAATGAGTCCGACAAACCCGAAGAGGCGAATGACCTTAAGGTTAAAACCTCTATAATCGAAATAAAAAAATCCGACCATGAGTAACATGAACGCAAACGTGCGAAAGAAGGCGTTGCAGCAAAAGACGGAGCTAATATTTCACCGCCAAGGAAGACGATCTCAGCACGCAGCAGCAATATCCGGTAGACAGACATTTTGAAAGCCAATATTTATTTTATATTATATATTGTGAAAAGCATAAAATCCCACAGTTCAACCCCTTCAGGCCCATGTTGTTTATTAACAACCTTTTGAGTTAAACAAGATTTGAACACAAAAAAGTAAGACTGATAAATATGACTATTAGCTTTCATTTGAGTAATAACAGTTATTAGAATTATCTGCAGAACTAATGTTATAGCAATTTATCTGATTGGATTCTGTTGAGGCAGTGCTGCCAGAGAAGACAGTTTCAGTTAACGTTAAAAAATGAATTTTTTATAAATTATCTATCCTTGAAATATTTTTGAGAACTGATAAACCTATTACTTTGGACTGTCTTCGACTACATTATCCATACAATTGGACTATTGTAAATATTCTGGAAGAATTGTATTGAGCATCGGAATGTAAAAATTGAGCAGTTCCTAGCACAGGTAGAGAAGCACCAATTTTAATTAACATAGGTTTTACGTGTTTCATGACCCCAACAGTTTAAAGGGAAAATAAGGGTTTAATCCTATATACATTACAAAAAGGTTGAGCATGAAAGAGTTAACTACGAAAAACGTATTATAAGAAAAATAAGAAACAATTTCCTAACAACTTTTAACATATTTTTATAAATCAAAAACACATTTTTCTTATCGAATATGATACCTTAATTCCATTTCAAATCAAAATGTTAAAATTTAGTCGCTTTTGAGAAACTTTATATTTTGTTTCAAAAGAAATAATTTTTTTTGATTTATTACGATTTTTTTATATGTTATTAGCGTTTCTCCGTCAAGAGCAATATATTTTTCATAATGCTGTAACTTTCCTATTGACATCAAGGCGGCCTTTATTTGAAAAGGAGAGATATTGATATATATTATGCGCATTTGGAACAAAACAACTGATATTGATGGGGAAACGCGAATAGCTTATGAAAAGGTCGTAATCAAACGAAGTAATTGTGTTTGCTGAAACAAAATTCAAAATATCTTGAAAATTGCTACATTTTAGATTTTTTTTTGTAATGAGCATTTAGAATAGTATTCTAAAAAAATATTGTTGACTGCAAATAGTATGAATTAAAAAATATGTTAAAAGTTGCTGGCAGGAAACTTTTTTTGATAGATTTTACAAAATACACAAAAAAACGTTTTAGTGTTAAAAACAAACAATATTGATAAAATGTTTTTTAACGTTTATAAGTTTAGCAAAGCACAGTACGCAACACGACGTCGATAACAATAACACTAAAACCAAGATCCTCGTGTACAATTGAAGTTTTATAGAACCTTACAAGTGGAATCTAAATTTTATGAACGGCTATAAAACTACCATAAAACCTCAATTGTTACTTGGGAAGGTGGATGTTCGCAACAAGATCTAGCTGCGGGCACTAAACCAAAATTCATTGAACGAATGATGTCGAAATACGGAGAAGTAGAATCTGTTACGAATGACGCTTGGAGAAACTGTTTCGGTATTCTCAACGACGTTCGTGTTGTGAGAATGGCTTAAGATATTCCATCTAATTCGACTGTAGTTAAAAATAAAGAGGAAAACGGCTGCACTATAGCGACACCGAAACAAAAGTACCTGAAGCCACCCGACAGCAAAACCAGCAAAACCCAAGGAAGAAACAAAGATGCCATCGACGTATGCAAGATCAAGCGTGAGGGCAGACTGATCGACCCACAAGCTGAAGTGCAGCCAAGAGTGGCGGACCCAGGGGGAGGGTACTGGGTTTCGGACTCCTCCCGAAAATTTTCAACTTGTTTAGAAATTTAAAATTAGTTTGAACTTTATATTAATTTCAAACTCATGTTCTTTTCAAACCAAATTTGACCTTCAATCCTGATTTTCATTAAATTAAAGTTTTTACGTGTTACGTATTGTACAATGTTCATGAAATTTCGAACCCCTATCGAAATTTTTTTCTGGATCTGCCCCTGACGAAGATACTACGTAGTGTTAATTTGAAATATTTTTAATTTTTTTTTAGAAATAAAAATTGATGCACAGTTCATTTAATCTGACTACATACGAAATAAAAAAATCATTTTAGAAACTATGCTCAACATAAATAACTGAACTAGTAAACAAAATCAAACCAGTAATTTATTTGTCGGAAACTGGTTTACTTGAAAGGAACAGTAAAAACCGCCCATGGCTAATAGAGTGCATTCCGGTGGGTAAATAAAATTGACCACCTGTGAAAAACATTATGGCGAAAATAGCACAGCAACTACTAACCAATCGGAGCCAGCAAAGCATCCTAAACCATCACGAATGTAGCATTCCGGCCATATCACGTTCTTCAGATGAACCGTGCAAAATAACTTCTGCCATAACGTACCCCTAAAGGTGCTGAAAATGAGGATTTGCTGCAGGAGTGAAAACGCGCACAAACTGAAGCAGAAAGTAATGGCAAAGTAAGTGAGACGTGAAACTTAATATTTAAGGAATAAATTAGCTCTCTTCCCACACCTGTCTTTTCGACTAAGGAGATATCAATTTCGAGGTAATGGGAAAAGTAATTTGTCTTCTAATAGTACGCCTGTTGCCAGGACGGATGCGAATGATATGGCACCAGTGAAAATCTTCAGTTGTAGCAAGATATCCGATACTGTTAGCTCTGCTTAACGCTGTAACGTTGCGATGTAGCACAATTAAAGAACGAGATAAATTTCACATTATCCTGCAAGGCACTGCAAGCTTGGGTCCTATACTCACAGTCATCTTATTTGGCGACTTTATGTGATTGTCGTAATATTGCCAGAAGAGGTAATTGTGAGAATAGGGTCTAATGGATTGTTTTATGTCTTCCTTTTTCGTCGTCTCTGCGTACAAATAAGAATAGATAGCAATCCGAAATTGTACGCACCGCGAATGAAATCAATTACCTTCGTGATCAACCTGTTAGTTCGCCAGCTAAGTTCAGTTACGTCTGGTTTACTTTGAACCAGATTTAATTGGATGCCTTATAATCGACGTATTGTTCAGCAGGCAAAATCTAGTATGTTGACAAAATCAGTGGTAATCATATTTTCATTCCGAAGATAGAGCTTGGGGGCTTGGTGAATTGTTGATAAATAGTTATAATTAATAAGTCAACGAGGCAATTAATGTGAAAAGAATCCACCGCCAAAGCATTTTTCAATGCTGCCCGTGCCATTATAACGACTTAGGGTACGATACACGAGCAATTTATTTACTTTGGGATGGCTGAGCTTTCGATCAACAATTGGTTTCCCACCCAATAAAATGCAATCATACTATTACCATTAAACTCCATTATGAAGCTTTTTCTATTTAACAGAAACAGTCAGAAGTTGGTAACACTTCATATCATCCACCCTGTATATCCGTGTTTTTTTATCATTTATTTTATTGTGCTTTTCATCGGAGATTAACACGCGACGGAATCGATTCAAAATTACGAAAGAATTGAACATATACATTGTCGCCTCCAACCGCAAAGTTTAAAAAGAAACATCATGAAAATAGAGGCCCTGTTGGTCAGGAATCCGATAGTCATGAATTTGTTGCTTGGTACCGTTTTGATTTATCCCAATAGTGAGCTTTTTTATTATTCTTCACTCGATTCATTTGCATCCTCCTAAGATTTTTTCTTGGTTCAAAACCAACGGTCGTTCGAAAACTCTTCATATATCGATCATTTTTTTCTGCTTTGTAACATTGCGGAATTGAAAAGGTTAAATCTTAACCGTTGTGTGTCCAACAAAAAACACCTTTAACAGGCCGACGAGGGTACCCGTGTATCTATGCTATGTGATGCTCATAACTACCCGATCAGAAACACATAACAGAAATATTTCAAAACTATATCTCGTATTGTTACTTGTTATAAATTTCTGTTATTTTAACTACTAACGAGACCTAATTTATAAGACAATATATTACAAAAATTGTGTTCTGTTATAATCTTGTTATTTCATTCTGATCGGATATGGCTTTCTTTAACCAATTTGAAGACTTTTAGATGTTTTGGATTCAGGAACTCACCCACTTTTTTATTCTGTGAAATTGAACCGAATGAATGGATCTGGTTCTTGGTAATCCGGTTTTTTCGGACAAATTTTCCTGTTCTAGGGTAGCAATATGAGTATCAACACTGTTAAAATTGTCTCGGAAGTCTGTTATTTATTGTTACTGTACCATATGGCAATTTGAAGTGGAATGGCCACCCACGGCCCTACGGGAACTTGCTGCGGAATGTCCGCTCCGGGGTCAAATCACCAAATGGTTCTAAAACCACGAGATACAGCCTACTGATGCAATTCCAAGAATTGTTTTACCCATATTGCCAGTATTCAACTGAAATTCACAAATAGTATCGCAGCACTGGAACATGTTTACGGAAATCCGGATTTCCGAGAACCGAATGAATTAACCCCATTCATTAGATATGGGAAAACCGATCCAGTTTGGAGAGCGAACCGTATCCGATTCACTCGCTAAAATGAATCGACTCTTTTGATCGATTCAGTGACTCGTTTTAGTACTTCGAAAAAGTGATTGTTTCAGATAAAGTGAGAAAAAATCCACGCTTTTATGTTACACATATTTGAAGTAATTTTCTATCATAGTTTCATTTACAATAATGGATTTTCTCATTTTGTGTTTCTCGAATACTATTAGAGAGAAGGTACGTATAAGCGTTTTAGCATAATTTCGAAAAGAGTATGTTAAACTAGTTTTCTTTGCTTCCATCAAATAGTTGGATCACATGTGAGTGTGAGAAAAGGTTCTACTATTATTTGACAATCTCCAATTTAACTCCAACCGTTGGATTTGGCGAGACTTCCCATTTAGAAGCGATGTTGTCAAAATGCTGATTTGGTCATGTTTTATTCCGTGTAGAGAAATAGTGTTCAATGTTTGTCATTGTTTCATTCGCTCTGAAAATTAATAATCATGGCAAACTGTCAAATCGACTCATTCGGATCTTGTTAGATCTCATTGAGCTCATAATAATTAATCACTTTTTAGGTAATCGCAGTTCTTTAAAAACAATCGCGGTTTATTAATTCTTTTTGATTCTTTTGATCGATTCGTGAGTCATTCGCCCATCTCTAGTATCTACTCCGAGATAAAAAAAATATGCGGAGAACTGAACTCTGAACTGCGTACAAGGTAAACGATTTATCAAATACGCTATATCCACTCCCTCTCCTAAACGCCTAATTTGAAAGGCGATAGTACTGGTTCAAACCCCTCCGGCTGAATTTCTACTGATTTCATCGATATATGCTTCAATTTGATATTGTTTTTGTCATTGGTTAAATCGGTCAACCTGAACATGAGCTTCATTGAATTATTGCTCCAAAAATTCAATAAGAAGATTTGAAAATCCATAAAAACTATTTCACAGACAAGTATTCAACTTGTATGTAACTTGTAATTTGTATGGTCAGTGAGCTAAAATCCATGCGAAAATCATATTGTCAATATACCAAAGGATCCCAAAAGTTTTTTGTATGAACTAGTGTAATGTATCTATTTGCTTCAAATGGTTATACTATGAACATCGATGGCCGGAATATCACTATATTAGAATTTGAGCACAATCTTACTACTTCGGCAAGAACAATTTCTATGAGTAATATAAAACACAAATATTTTAAACAATCTATCTAATTTCCATCACTGCCGTTATCCTGTGACAAACGATTTGGGATTCATGAAAACTGCATCTGCCGTGCGTGTCCGGTACCGCATTCTGCCGCCCAATGTTTCCAGGGAATCCAATCTCAATTTCATTCTCCATTAAGATTTATAGAGCTTTCCATTTCACAGCGCAAACTTTTTCCATCAATTTATAAAGTATTCAAGTTTTGCCCATTGGTATTATGATTTGAATAATGAGTTCTGCATTGTCTTGCATAGTTGGTCCAAGTAACAGGCGCTTGTCTTAGAATGACGCGGAAGATTTCCAGGATTTTCATGCAACCGCAGAAATGCAAGTATACGTGCTATTAGAAAAGTATCAGTAAGGAAAGAGAATTATGATCGAAATATGCGCTGTATTGTACTGAGTAACGGTTAAGTCCGGTCTGGGAATGCGAGTTTTCATTTCTCGGAGTGTTCGTAGTCGTGATTGTTCTTTGTTTTGCATATTTTTATCGTAGACATATATTGTGCTCTCTTGACATAAATGGTGCTATTTTTGTACGACGCCTCCATATTTATTCAAAAAGAAATAATTAAGCCATAATTTGTACTTTGTATATTGAGGATATTGGGGATTTCAAAATTGTATGAGCGCGCGTTTGCGATGACCTAACGAACTGCAGTTATGCAGCCAGTTAATTCTTAGAAACAACTACGAATGAATTTTTTTGTGCCTTTGGGAATGCGACAATATTTATATATTAGATTTATGTTGAAAGTTTTTATTGCGAATTTTGGAAGACTCGAGCTTCTTACTGTGAAAACTCACTGTTAGGCTAACTGGACCGCATTTTCACATGCATTCCGACATGATTTTCTTATTTGTGACTCTTGTGTTTTAGTTAAAATGTATCAAAAATCGGATTTTCTACAGACAAGCAGATGTTGCAAAAAAGGCGGAAAATAAAGTGGAATCATTATAAAATTTACCCTTCTGGCAGTCGCGCTAGTGCTATTGCGAAACTACCTGCGCCCATGAAATTGAGCTAAGGCTTTTGTATAATTCATCCAAACATACCAATATGGTGAATCTAAAGTATATGATGTTATTTTGGTATGCTATATGAAAAGTCATTGGAACACCCGCAGGTTGGCAAAAAAAATGATTTTTGGGAATTAATTCGATCTATCGAACTTTGAACTTGTTGTAGAGACATTCTAGCACCATGCATCCTTCGGCAAAGTTGTTCAGCATATCCTGGACTATACTTCTATCTATCTCGATTGATGAGGTTATGATTGCGTTTTTCCATATAACAATGCCCCACCCTAGCACACATAGGAAGCACCGCAAGCAGTCGATGCGAGGAATAATCTCCGTCAATGTAACCAGTAAACCGTGCTGCCAGAAGAGAATGGTGGGGGCGAAGCAGGGTTATAAGTCACTCTACAAGCTGTGTAATATGAGGTTTATTCCAGTACCCGGAGAAACTGGAAGTACTCCAGAGCAGGGAGAGAATTGTTCCTGTATTCTCATTTTCTCTTTTTGCCTTTCTCATATAAAGAAAGGCTATGCAATCACTGTAAAAATCGACTTTTTAATCGAGGCCCGGAGGGGCGAGTGTCATACACCATTCGATTCAGTTCGTCGAGGTCGGCAAATGTCTGTGTGTGTATGTATGTGTGTGTGTCATTTAAACTCACACAATTTTCTCAGAGATGGCTGAACCGATTTTCGCAAACTTAGTTTCATCTTAAAGATATAACGCTCCCATAAGCTGCTATTGAATTTTTAGTTGATCCGACTTCCGGTTTCGGAGTTACGGGTTGAAGAGTGCGGTCACACAGCAAATTCCCATATAAACTGGTACCACCATGATGTTCAAATGATTCAAATGAAAGGTATAATATTCCCATAGGTTGCTATTGAATTTCATTTCAACCGACATCTTATTCCGGATTACGAGTTGAAGAGTATGGTTACAAACCAAAATTTGTTGATTTGTCCACGTCGGTTTCTCGGAATTTTCTGAACCGATTTTGACAAACTTGATTTTAAATGAAAGGCCATCAGCTGCTGTTGAATTTTATGTGGATCCGAGTTCTAGTTTCTGAATTACAGGGTGATACGTACGATCACGCAGCAAATCCCGATTCTAACGAATTCTGCGATGAATTTAAAAAGGTGAATTTTTTTTCCAAAATGTAAACACAACTGTTGAATTTGTAGATCTAGGTCACCAACAGTCATTCAAAGTCTCTTTGGCCACACTGGCCACCATCGATGGATCCGGAAGCATCCAAATTCAGAATAACGGTTATATTGGTTTCTCGAAAATGGCTAGACCGATTTGATCAACTTAGTCTCAAATGAAAGGTGTTGCGTCCCCGGAAACTGATATTAAATTCCATCTCCATCCGACTTCCGGCTACGGAGTTACGGGTTGTGGAGTGCGATCACATAGAAAACTCCGATTCAAACCGATACCGCGATGAATGCAAAAAGGTGCTCTTATATATACTTACCAAGTGTAATAAGAATGAAAGACATTTCCATAATGTTATATTGTACGAACCAGCTATTAAATCATAGTTTGGAGAAATGAGAAAGGCACAATTGCACCTCTAGGTGGGTTAAAACAGGTTTTTTTACTACAACTTTTGCATTGCAGGTATTATATTATAATTTTGTTGCTTGTAATTTTCATTAGATACATTTATTTATATATTTATTATATCTATTATATTAATATAATATCATATATGTTTCGAACTATTCATCATATGCATTTCTCGTTATAGGCTTTATATTTATTACATTTTTTATGCATTATATTCAATATTTTCACTATATATTATTTAAATGACAATGACTTGGTAGGCAGCATCAAAGTATCTTTCAAGTTACAACTTGGACTAGATGTCGTGGGTCGCCAACTACTAATCGCAAGATAAGGATTTTTTCATTGCTCATATAATTCATCGGAATTATGTTGTTGTTGTTGACGTTTTTATCTTATAAGGTGGATTAAGATTGACACCCCCTTCTTACTCAAACCTTCGGGCAGTGCCTTCCAAGTAAAGTTCAGCCGGAAATGAACTGGAACTCTGACACAACCGATTCTAACTAGAATCGGTTGTGTCACTGGAGCCGGAATACGTACGGGAACCAGCTAGAATTCCGGTTCATTTCCGGCTGAGCTTAACTGGGTTAATAAGCACAAGAAATTGCTTTATCCAAATGGCTGAATCTTGTGTTTGGAAGGAGATTCTGTACCCCCTTGGATTGCACATAAATGACTCTGTGTATGAATACGCTTCTTTTCGGTCCATCATTCAGCGGTAGCGTGAACGTCATATGATAACATTATTTTATATTATTATTATGTGGCATCTGCAGCCACAAAAAGGTACCCAAATTTGATGAAAACTTCATCTTAGTGTAATTTGGTGACTTCATATTTTATGCATATTTTTGTTTTATTTAGGTCAATATGTTGGTACTAGGGTGGTTCAAAAATTCAACATTCACTAATATAAAATGAACTAAACGTGAAAATTTATTTCAAGAAATTAAAAGAGGCGAATACACGTTGTTTAAATTGTTGAAGATTCTAAGAGACCTTCATAAATTACACTACGAGTCCTTGATAATCAAATCCGTCAGATATATCATGAAAAATTACCTTTTTATACCTCAGGGCAAAAAGAGGCAGAACAAGACATTATTTTCCGGAAAGTACACCAATTTTCAAGCATCATGTGCTACAAGTTACCGTTCCGAACTGTTTCAAAAATAGTTCAACTTTGAACATTATGACTTTTATTTTAAGCTCGCTAAGGAAAAGAGCATGGGACGTGATCGCCCCAGCGCGGAAGGAGGATCTCTGTCCAATATCTCTGTCACGATCTTGATTTACACATTTAACCAAGCAGGATGAATATTAGCGAACATGTTTTTAAGCAATAATTACTTTTCCATCCCTTTTCTATAACTTTGCAAACATTTGCTCAAGCAGCACACATCGACATTTTATTCGAATGGGTACGACAAACTAAACGTTTCTTTCGTCATTGCTATACTAGGGACAGATAGGGTAAGACGTACTCGTGGGGAAAAAACTCCTTTGATTGTATTTATAGAGAAGTATAACAACAGCCGAAATTTCGTTATAGTAAAGCAGTACACTGTCAAAGTTTGAGAACCGAGATTAAAACAAAAAAAAACTATCGTTGTGTTATTATGGTGGCTAGTATAAGTTGGATTTTCTGTTCATATACAGTGGATATTCATCAAAAAAATTTGTTTTAAGCTAGCAAAAAATTAAAAAGCACTGGCAGGATCAACATTTGAAAGAAATTGTTTTCAAACAATGAATTGCACAAAATGTTCTTTCGAGCGATAATGAAAATTTCGCGGCTTAATTGATTTTTAAATTTTTTTCTTCCTTAAAAAATCATTATGTTGAGTCATCCTGTAGATGCTGACGCATTCCAGTACTGTTGAATATTTTTTATGGTTTTTATGGTTGCAAAATGTTATGATGACGATCGCAAAGGAAATTGCTGGTCAAAGGATATCACCATAAATTAAATTCTCCCGATTTTTGTTCTATAGCTAAATTTGGATAATATTTGCTTCGTTAAGGCATTTTACCACATCTTGTCCTACTGAATTCTTATACCTACACTACAGTCATCCAGCATAAAAGCCGCAGTTGAACGTTTAGATTCTTTTCCTACTGAATGATTCAGTAAATCGATACGATTTCCCTACAGATGATTTATATTGAAAAGGCGCAGGTTTAGAAGAGTGTCGAATGTGGCATTCAGATTGAATCGGAAGCCACATGGTGTACCGGGTAATAAGAAATGCTTGTGTTTCGTTTTCAAATACCTTACATACAAATATCAGTTTGTATCTAGAAATCATTTCGGATTTTTAATACCAATTTCTTATGCTGCTTAGAATGGTCGAACCCCCGACTAAAGAGTCTGATTGTTCATCTTAAACAACTCGCAAATGACAAAAACAAAACCTTGTTTTGCCAATTGAAAAGCTTCCTGTATGGAGACAGTTTTAGATACATAATGTGTTACATAGGTCACGGTGAAAATCACCCATCTGCTGGATGCACCATTCAGTCCAAAATAATCATCACGCTAAAAAATATGAATATTACAGTAAACATCCACGGACCGTAATTTTCCGGCTGATCATAGAATTTTGCCTCTTTTAACCTATAAAATTACGAGCAGCAAATCAGTGAGCTTGTGATTAGACAAAACTCTGCAGAAGTTTATGCCATTTTTTCGATTGAGCAACGATGGTCCAGTTAGTGAAGGAGTGTGCTCTGTGAGCAAATATTTGTGGATTATCGGCTCGAAGTATGCAGCCTCGGGAAGTCACTCTCTGCACCTGCTCTGGTCAATTCGTTGGACCTATTTTTGGAAGCGCTTTTTAGATATCAACGGATTATGTATAATAATTAATTATTAATTTGCAATTCTAATATAACATGTTAAATCATCCTCTATACGAAAGTTATTTCTTATAAATTCTTGACAAAGCATGTGTGTTGTTTGTTTATTAGTGATACTTTACATCATATCATATAGAAAAAAAAAATGCAAATGCTGGCACTCCACCGAAAGCCGGATTGGACCCGGGGTTTAACGGCAAAATGCAATTTGCAAAGCATTTTTAAAAATTTTGCAAAAAACGGCAAAAAAGTTATGGCCAATTGAACGTCGATTTAGGTGTTTCGATGAGAGCTTGGTGCTTTGAAGTTTTACGCAAAACTGCACAAGTGATAAACGCAATATTCGTTTTCGCTCACCATTTTTTGGATTGTTATTACGAACGTTTTCGTTAGGCTTATCTCAAACTAACTAGTACATGTAAACCGGATGAAAGTAACAAAATATTCCACGATTCCTGAGATAAACCAGTGGTTAATTGCTTCAAAGACTCATAAAACCGGAGAATGTGTGTGCTATTACATTTAAATAAATTTTCACATTTAACAAAAAATACTCTGAACGGTATTCTCAAATTTTGTCAGTTATCTTAGTTGAACCCGAATCGGCAAGCGTAATCCTTCATGAACGTAGTAAATCTTCGCTCTGAGCAAGTTATGGCTACCCTTTGCGTTAAATCAAGATCATCAAGCATGATGCAATGTTTCTTCTGTTACGAACGCACAATTGTGTTTTCTAGTGTAAAGGATAAAAATCGTGTATAGGATCAGTTTCGCCACATAAATCATTTTTTGTGATATTGCATCCTTGCACAGTTGCCCTACAGCCAGGAATAGAAAGCATAGTTCCATGCTGTTTACTGTACGTTTCATTGGGAACGCACCATTCAAGAGTTTTAGATGCGACGAGTATCGGTGCGATCGATCATAAATCTAAAGAAATGTCAAAATGTGTTCCATCCAGATTGTGTGCGTGCTAATTTCTCAAAGAAACTGTAGTTGAATATTTGCACACTTTTTACACTAAATGGCATTACATTTTTTGTGCATGCGGTTGCCTCATAAGCAAAACATTGATACGAGTTCCGCGCCGAATGGCGCTGCAAATTGCGCCAAAAAATTATCTTTGTGTCTCCTTTTGGAAAACCACGGACAATATTTTGCACCAAGATAAAAAAAGTGCAAGGGCTTGGCCAAACTACATACAGATGAGCCAACCGGAGATATGGTGCTATTTTGGGGCAATGATAAGAGGGTACGTTACGTGTTCTACCATTCTCTATAGACTATCCAGCGCAAACTTCTAACTTCACAGTGTTGGAAAAATGAAGAAATAAAACCGTGAAATAAATTAGTAACTGAGTGTTTGGGGCCGTGGATAAAAGGTGGAGCTAGAGTTCTGGGAAAATTGTCCGATCGATATTTTTTGAGGGAATTCCCTCATAGTGTTATGTCTTTTTTATGTCTGTTAGTCTGTGCTATACCTAAAATATCCCAAGTTCTACAAATCATTCTGAAGTTCAGACCTGGAGCTTTTAAATCCAAAATTATGCGATGTCATATATAATGTTAATATACGAACATCTAGATTAGACTGCCCAGAAAAATAATGAATTTTTGAAAACTCAATCGGTCCACCCCTGAGTCGATTCCTAGTCCCACCAGGAGTGCTTGCTCCAAATTTGAAGCAAATCGGACAAGTCTAGCTACCGGACCAACGTGCTTGAAGTTTGTATGGGATTTTTCGACAATTTACATGGAGAAAACCCTCTTGCACACATTTTCGCCGCTAGGTGGCACTGTATACATCAGATTATCACTAAAAGTGAAACTTAAGAAGATAATTTTATTATCTACAACTTTGTTGAAGAGTGCAAAGCGATCCGACTCCAATAGGAAAAGTTATTAAACTTTTAACGAAGTGATGTCTGAGTCAGTTTTGCATGGGGTCTAGCAGTGCATGGTAGTGTATTAGTACTATGTTCTAACAAACTAAACATTTTTGTGGATTAATGGTTAGATTTAGCTGAATAGTATGTTCGGAAGAATTGCAGTACATAATACGAGTTATGTTTTGGTTAGAAAATTTTAGTTCAATCTGTGACCGCATAGATGGCGCCAACACTAACTTTTCAACGGAGAGAGATAGAATATCGAGATGTTTGGAAGAATTACTGCAATATTCTTGTTCTACAACTTTGTAGAAGACACTTAATTTCTATCTCTCTTCGTTGAAAAGTTAGCGTTGGCGCCATCTATGCGGTCAGATGTGGAACTACAATTTTCTAACCAAAACATAATTCGTATTATGTACTACAATTCTTCCGAACATACTATTCAACTAAATCTAACCATTATTCCATAAACATGTTTAGTTTGTTAGAACCTAGTACTAACCCACTACCATGCACTGCTAGGCCCCATGCAAAACTGACTCAGACATCACTTCGTTAAAAGTTTAATAACTTTTCCTATTGGAGTCGGATCGCTTTGCACTCTTCAACAAAGTTGTAGATAATAAAATTATCTTCTTAAGTTTCACTTTTGGTGATAATCTGATGTATACAGTGCCACCTAGCGGCGAAAATGTGAGCAAGTGGGTTTTATCCATGTAAATTGTCGAAAAATCCCATACAAACTTCAAGCACGTTGGTCCGGTAGCTAGACTTGTTCGATTTGGCTCAAATTTGGAGCAGACACTCCTGGTGGGACTAGGAATCGGCTCAGGGGTGGGCCGATGGGGGTCATTTTTTTTCTGTCACTCTAATCTAGATCCATAGTTTTCAACTGGAGGTAAATACGAATTACGCGATCCTAGGGGTAAAATAATAAGTAACTATATCGCTTCAGTTTAAATTGTTGAATAGATTTAAACCATGATTAAAAATGACAGGTTGTAAGATTGCAATGATTAACCCTTGTGAAGGCAAGCTAAAATCCGAACGCTAAAAGGTAAGCCGGGCCTATAAGGCCCGGTAAAATTTTATACCCTCTTACAGTAAAAGCATGAAAAATCCATGTAGATCAATTTTATGCAGAAATACAAACTTTTCAAGTGTTTCAATGATTTCGTTATTTGAATTTATTTGACAATGAAGAATAGACTGTGAAAAAAAAACATATAAGCGAAAAATGAAGAACTGATAGATTGTTTCAGAATGTTTTAAAGGATTCACGGAGAACCAAAATTCAGCTCAGATGCGAAAACTTTAGTTGATTTTCTGAATTTAATTAGTTATTATTTAGGACAACTAAGAAAATTCTCAATTTGCTAATTTTGATTAGTTGTTCTCCATCCTCCTGAATAGAGCTAAAATGCTAGTTGGAATTTCTGTTTTCTCTCTTGATTTGGCGAGAAAATGATGCTGTCAATTTTAGCGGAGACACATTCTTCATCTTCTCAACTATAATTTCTGTTGAATTTAGTACTATTTTCTGTTGGTTTCAACCAATACATTTTCTAAATTCAAAACTTTTTTGCTTTAAAATCAACTATTTTTTCAGTTAAATTTCAAATGCAAATATGCTAATGTTAGGGCGTTATTTTGTTCAATCTAGCTTTTTCTTCAGTTAATTTCAACAAATGTCAGTTTTGAATTTAAGGAATTCTGTTTTCAAATTTAAAATCTTTTGGAGTTAAATTTAGAATGTCAATATTTTAAATTTAAGACAGCTTTTGCTAAATGTAACATTTTTTCTAGTGATTTAAAAAATATTATTCTTGCCTTTTAGACTTAGACTTCCGCATTGATTGTAAAACCAGGAGTAATCAATAGAAAAAAACATTCGACTAAAACAAAGCTGTTTATACCTATATATGAATATCTTTACTTGGTTTTAAAGAAATATCTAAATAAAAATGTAAAACAATAAAATAGTAAGATTAGAGTCAGCAGTAGCAAATTTTCTTATCGAGACACTATTTTGTCCTTTGTCATTAACTTGATATATTCCAACTCGATTATTTGAATTTAAACTGCTCGACAAACATATGATTACGGCTTAAAAGCCAACTGTCAACATTCTCTTTGAATGGAAATTCCGGACAAATCGTTACTTACCAATCACAGATGTTGGTAGCAAACTCTTTTATTACCTGCTGTGAACTGTATTTGTCCGGAATTTCCTTTCAAAGAGAATTTTGATAGTTGGCTTTTAAGCCGTAATCATATGTTTGTCGAGACTTTATGCAAATTTTTCGCCCAAAGAAACTAGTTCCTACACAATTTAATTTCCCAATTATGCAATTGGGATGTCACAAAATAAATTAGATGATACTCATATAAGACAAATTTCAGCGTTGCTAGGCTTAGCCTAAATTATAATCAATGCCCACATTAGAAGTCAATAATTTAGTTTTTTTGCATTAATGATCGATTATGCCTAATCATACGCACGTACAGACTCGTCATATGGATAACCTCAACTTAACTCGTTATTGTAGATGTGTCAATCCATTTTCAAAATATCGCGTTAGGTAGTATCGTAGTTTTGAAAATATCAAAACAAGAAAAGCAATCTGTGGGGTGGTATTATCGTTTGCTGTTTGCCTTTGTATGCGTGGCTCATAACCTTACACATTTATTTGTCACACAGTAACATGTTTGCTAAGCTATACATCGGATCAAGAAATTTTTCTAATGCCGTTTTCGATGGCAGTGAACCGGTGTAGTGGAGTACACTTTCGACCAGAAGTGTCAATGGGACGTATCCAGTTTTCTGCACTTCTGCTCGAAAGTCCAAAAATAGTACAAAACCAGTGCACTCTAGTGCACCGGTGCACATCAATCGAAAAGCTCATAAGTGAGCAGGCATTTTGCTTGTATCATTTTTTACATTCTTTAGGGCGTTATATTAACGAAATCCATACCTTCTTTAAAGCAAATATTCTCTGGCCATGTGTGGGATATTTTCTAGAAATCTAATTTAACATAGTTATGCTTACAATTTAAAATGCTTGAGTTGTAGATTGTACCTATATTCATCAAGTTGGTTTGTAATGCATAATATCGTACTGCATGAATCATGTGTCCTTATCGAAAATTGCTGCTGGAAAACACAAAGCATCAGTTCTTTATTTTAATAAATGTTGAATTTATATATTAAATACTTATCTGATGAAAAATTTCCTTGGCCTGATATGAAGCAAATACGCTAACAGGCTATCGCAAAAATTTGCGTTGCATGATTTCTTGCAAAAAATTTTCCTGTAACAAGAATATGTTAGGCGGAACATAACAAGCATTAGAAAACCAAATTAAAAACTTACCTATTTAATAATCTTATTAACTCGGCACTAACTTTAACTGACCTTAGCTATACGAAAGAAAACAGAATAAAAAAATAAACAAAACAGCATAAAATGTTGCAGTTTTATGCTGCACAAGATATCTATACTACTATAATTAGGATGGGAAAGAAAGCTGAGCTCACAATATGCAATCATGCCCACACAATCTTTTCAATAAACGGCAAGTTACGGCGGGTAGCCTAGAACAAAGTTTCAAATTCCTACCGCTCGTCGGCAAATATTTAAACTCGTCTAGTAGCCGTTTCGTATACCGGGTTTAAACGAGTTCCCTTCCAAGTTTGCATACAACGAATGCGATTGTATACAATCATCTTTTAGAAGTTCATGGACTTATCCAGCTGCGTTGGTATTGTGCCGTTTTGACGTTTAAATCGGGAGGAAAACAAACCATTTGCACTGCGAATTGGGAGGAAAACAAACTGCTTGTTGGCCTAAGGGAAGGGCGGTAGTATAAAAATGCGAGATCTCAGTGTGCGTATTTTAAACGTCAGATATCTCAATAACGTCACCTCTCCCAGTAAACGAAAAGATGACTAGGTGGTTTTGAACAAAGACTATGTTTTAAATATAAAGACGCGCGGAGAGAAAAACAGTGAATTTGGCTGCACCAAGTTGTTTTGTCTGCTAGTTTTGGCAACCAGGAGTTTTGTGTAAGCAGCGATCGACGTGTTGTTTTAACGAATGCTTATTCTATGAAATATTTCGCAAAATACTCAATCATGCAATTCGAAAACGCATTGATTGACGTAACTGACCCTGTGTAAATGTGTTTCGTTGCACTAGAAAGGATATAACGAAAAAACAGTTCTCGACAAACATATGATTAGGGCCTAAAAGCCAACTGTCAAAATCCACTTTGAATGGAAATTCCGGACAAACCGTTCCACGCCAATCACAGATGTTGGTAGTAAACGAAAGAGAAAAGTTTTCTCTTTCATAAGCTGTTGTGAACTGTGTTCGACTAGTAACGGTTTGTCTGGAATTTCCATTCAAAGTGGATTTTGACAGTTGGCTTTTAGGCTGTAATCATATGTTTGTCGAGAGTTGATGAGTAATAGCAATATTGTCACACAATTGGCACAATTGCTACTGCCTTTCCAAAATTTATGGCGAATATCACGATAATAGGAGAAAACTAGTCGATAAGCTTATCCAGCTTTTAACGTGCCATAATGGCGATCTAAATTGTTCAGTTCGTAATACGTTTAATTGCCCTTTTTTGACAATAACCGTTTACGCCAGCTTGACAGCAACGCCCAGTTGAAGATGTCGGGCGTTCATTGAATAAACATCCAACGCATTGGACTAACGTAGGATGACTTAATCTCGCTGGGCGGTTGACGTAAACGATTATTGTCAAAAAAGGGCCATTAAACGTATTACGAACTGAACCATTTAGACTGCCATTATGGCACGTAAAAAGCTGGATAATGTTCAGACTTTGCATCTACCAGTTATATAAAATGAGGGACTAGACGATCAATCAATGCATGGCTTTGTAATGTTTAACATGTGTTAAAATTTACTCGCACTTTATTTGTATCATAAAAGTTATTTAGTATGTATGTATAAAAAGTTTAGTAAACATAATTACATGCATTTCTTTTTATTTAAATCTCAATACTCTCCACGAGTTACTTCCTAAATCCGCCATATTTGTTTACATTGATCCAAAGAGAATAGGGAAAGACAAATAGTGTGAAGCCAAAAATACCATTCGTGCAAAGTAAATAAACATTACTCCTGTACACCATACCGCATCGAAGCGAAATTGTTTACCACGCTCAGGCAAACAGTCCGCACAGTGTACGGATTTTTTCGTCAGAGTTAGTAAGCTTACTCATGCCTGAATTGGAGGAGATAAATATTGTACATCCATTAAAAAGAAACTTAAATTTTCGTCAGAATTTAATCAAATCAAATGGACATAATTTGCAAAACAAATCCAACGATCACCATACGGATTATTTTAAAATATAATAGAAGTCATTTAAAGTGCTGCCTGCGGAAGCTATTGCCAAAATGCTAGTGTTTAAATCATCATAAATAGAGTGTTGCCGCTTTGACCGATTTTCACTATTCGTCTCTCTCTCCCTATTCTCTCTGATTAGCCTGTGCACGCAGAAATGATGTTACAAATTTTATTGTTAGAAATAATGTTTTCAGTTTCGGTGATGCTTCTCCTATTTCTCTTTGGGACCATTCATAAATTACGTAACGCTTTTAGGGGGGGGAGGGGGTACGACAAGATGTGACAAGTTGTGACATAGGGGGGAGGGGGTATTAACTACATCGTTACGTAACATGTTTTCATCGAAGAAAAAATTTTTTTTCTTGGAATTTGTTACGTAACAGGGGAGGGGGGGATGGAAAAATTTGTGACAATTTGTTACATAGGGGGAGGGGGGAGTCAATTTTGGGCAATTTTTGCGTTACGTAATTTATGAATGGTCCCTTTAAGCTTAGCACGCTACATTAAAAATATCTTCACTTGTGAGCTCACGTTAAAATGTAAAATTTACAGACACTTTAATCACAGCCTAGCGAAGTGTCAAAAATTGCAGCCAAACGGACTGTCAAAAAGTGCAACCAAACGAGCATGATGATTTTGAGAGGAGAAGTATAAGGGGAAGCCCATGCAAAGCTTATGGGATCTTCCGTGATGTCAGTTTACATTCGTTTCTAGTTTTACTGTTTTTGTCTCCGCAAGTCTGTGTATAAAGTGTCTGTTGTAAAGGTTTGCAATACACTCAGGTTAGCCCCCAGCAAATGCTTAGCTGAATTCTACTCCCAGAAACGTTAATTGTAATGTTCTGTAATTTTTGTTAATTCTCAATATTTTGTATGAATATTCGACAGTTACATTGGTCGGCTTAATGTATATATTATATTTTCAAAAGTCATTAAAGCAAGAATATAATTATTCTTCATTGTACTACACATCGATGAAGTGCAACTTTATGAATGTAAAATATCTGATTTATTTGTATTGGTTTTTTACGTAAATGTGAACAGGTCCTTGCTTGAATTTTTTAAAGCATGGGAGTATTAGCACTTCTGCTAGAAAGTGCAAAAACGGTGCAGTTTCAGTGCACTCCCCTACACCGGTGTCAATCAATCGAAAACCCCAACAGTAAACGGCCAGTTACGGCGGGTATAGGGATCTTTAGGGGTGTGCGGGTTAAGGCATATTCTGATGCTGATTAGTACCGTGAGTTAATATCTCAGTCATTTTTAAATTTTTTTGGCCCGAAACTATTGAAAAAAACATTTCTTAGTTTGTTTCCTTTTAGGACAATAACACATCCAAACCCATGAGACATGCACGACTCTATAGGTTGCCTTATCAGATCTACCATAGTTTGCAGATTAAACTTGGGATGGCAGGCTGCTAGCGGATTGACAAAGTACCAGATCATGCTGTGTGGGGTGCTGTCCCGGTTAACAATGAGGCGAACGAGATATTAGCAGATACGTCATTTAGTAGGACAACTGTCAGTTTGCTGGTTGAATTTAATTTGGTTTTTTTAAATTTAAAAATCATAAAAGAATAATTAAGGCTTAAGAATGATATCAATGTACTCGTAAGGACACCCGCTACCAATACATATGAAAAACTGGCACAATTTTCCCAAATTAAAGATCCCTATTCTAGAACATAGTTTCAACAGCCTACCGCTCGTCAGCATGTATTTCAACCCGCCCAGTCGCCTTTTTGTTCACTGGGTACAGTAGAGGTTTTCCTACCCACTTATCCTAATTATAGCAGTAAATAAATCTTGTGCAGCATAAAACTACAATAATTTATGCTGCTTTGTTTAATTTCCCTTTTCCTTTTTTCTGGATTTATAAGTATGTTTGAAGTGAGTTTTCAAGTGAAATAGTGTATTTAAAGAACAAAGCAGCAGTTTTTTTTTCTTAAAAAGAACTTCGCTTGCAAAGGTAATTGAGTTTTTACACCTAATGTAGGGTTGCCAAATAGGCTGAGAGCGAAATAAGGACATTTTGCATCTAGAAGATGAACAAATTTTACTCATCTTGAAGTAAACTGAGGTTGGTTGAGTAATTTTTATAAATAATTCGCAATACTTTTTTTCAAGCCAACGCTTTTGGTTCGATTGGTTATAGCGTGACATCCTGCATTACATTTGAAATTTATCTGGATATTCGTAAGACTAAAGTACGATTTACACGATACATCAGGCTTCCGTCACTGGTAGAGAACGTCAAGATTAGTTACATGCAGATAAATGGAAGCTTTCACAATCTGATTGATTTCAAATATAGAATGGATTGAAACCAATACTAAGGACATTTGATGTAGAATTAAGGACGCTTTCCAAAATCATCGAAATTAAGGACATATTATTTAAAATAAGGATGGTTGGTAACCCTACCTAATATAGCTGCAAATTAAGGATTTAGGCGCCATTCATACGACACGGCCGCATACGAGATGGCGCACAGTTCGTCAGTTCAAGGGAATGTTCTCAGACCTTGTTCTTGACATTTTTTCATGAAAAATCATTAACCCTTTGGAGATCAGGTGCGTGGGTATCTCACCTAGTGCTTTTAAAAATCAACACCAAATAACTGCCTTTTTCTAAATTTCTTGATAGAGTTTAACTAAAATGTAAGCGATCAATGTTTTTTTTTGTTTTTCATGTTCATATTCCATGTAAAAAATCGAAGACGAAAATTTTGGTGGAAATTTCGAAATATTCTCAAGCTATTACAGCTGTTAACAGTTGCTAATATCAAACACTAGTTTTTATTAGCCACTAAAATATATATTTTTTCATAAAAAAGGCAACAAATGAACAACAAAAGGACAATTCTATGATGTCAATGAATACTATTGTTAGTTTGTACAGGGAAGAGAAAATTTCATAATTGCGAATGCCACTGTTCGATGCTTTTAGTTATTTATGTAGTATAATTCAAGGGAAATATACATCGAAAATAACCAGGCGATTTGATGTGAATGTATACTTGTGTGATTGTGTAATGATGTGTAAGATGTACAATGAACTCGTATGCAGACCAAGGTTCAATGTTCGACACTCACTTAATATGTATGCAACTCTAATCAAATTCATTAGCATTTTTTCTTTTAGAACAGTAGAAATATACTAAAATAATGCAAACATTACAATTATCTTACTGTCACCACCTCCTTTTTGCTTTAAGCATCTGTTCCGCATTCCGATTTATTTGTATTCCAGATTAGGACATAGAGTGCATGTACAATGTATACTATATCCCACCATCAAGTAATCAAATCTTACCATTATTTCCATTAATTCGAGCACACCATATGGAATCGACAGATCAGTAGCGGGACTACTATCCGGCTAGATGGAGGAAGCAGCGGAATTACTTCCAGATTGCTTCGGCTCTTTGGAGCAGACTAAACAAAATGACGGCACGCACTCAATTTTTCCCTTCTACTTCTGCACTTTCATTTTTCATCAATACGATCAGTTATCTTAAACAATTTTATTGCCCAGGAACTATCAAAGAACTACACTATTTATATTCTGTAAACACTTCGTGGATAAATCTTCCAGAATACAACCAACAAGTTATTTTATGCGTTCAACCTTATTTGACATATGTGAAAATTTTGCTGCCTATTTTAACAAATTTCCCAGTTATTAAATCTACGAAAGGTTCTTGTTCTTCATCGTGCTGAATTCTTACAGCAGATTGTACAGCTCAGAAATAACAGAATAACTTTTTGCGTCAATTCTTTTGAAAATACTGTTTTAATTTTTGAATTCAACCGTAAATATAGTTGAAACTGCAAATTTTATTGTTATTTTTTGTTTTGCTGGATTGTGTCTAGGATTTCATTCAACTAAAACTTTTTCTTAAAAACAAGAAACATTTTCAGAAAAATATGAGTTGTATTTTAACTAAGCAGTTAGCTGATTTTTTGCTTTTCTTCTTAAATTCAACTAATTCGAAAACAGAAATCGGATTTAGCACTAGAGCTGATTTTTGGTTTTCCGTGTTCAAAATTAAAGGTCACGCCTGTAGTTACTAGCTATACTATATACTAGTAAAGTCAAATTCTCATAAAAATACGAATCCCCGATAAATACTCACTCCTGGGATTAACTAAGGTAAGCATTGGGTGAAGCCAAAAGCTAAATTATGTAAATAAATAATTGCCACTTTTCGAATATGTCGAGCAATATCTTGTTTTACCACAGGCTAAATATTGAGAACTTTGTCCTTGGAAAACGTTTATTTACTTCATTTTCTGGCAGGAAAAAATCAAAATTATGGCCCCATTCCAAATACAAACTTGTTCGGATGCTTTTGGTTTATTCACAAGAACTTTTAAGTTTCTGTGCAAAAATATATGAATATGGAAACAATAAATTCAGCAAAAAATGTCAGTACCATCTTATTTGGCCTAAAATCCTCAGGTACACAACTGAAGATGAAAGGATTAACATTGCAGAAGGCTGCAAATTCATCCGACTTCGCGGTAATTTTTTTTTCGTAATATAATGTTAAATGCTGCCTCTCTTTCTCGTCGCACATGCTTAGAATAGAAGATTTTCAAAAATTCTTCTTATCTTCGAAGTTAAATAAATTTGACCGGTAACCTCCAATCATTATGCAACTTTCAACAAAGTTGTTCGTTATTAAAAAAGCTACACCACCTGACGTTTAGAGGTATGCAGAGTAACTGTGAGATTTTTTTTTGAATTTTGATTTCTTGTTTTCGGTTTTCCATATATGACACTATAGAAACTTCAAAACTCTTGTGAGTGAACTAGAGCTATAGGAAAAAGCTCATAAGTGACATATGGTTTGTAGAGCTAATTAACACTTGATTTAGCAGTGTTCCAAAAAAGTTAAAAAAAATTGCCGGTCTAGTATGCGTGCACAGTAGGGTGGGACAAAAATTAGATTCCAGCTCCGAGCAACTTTTTAGGTACCACTTGGGTCCTAGAACAACTGTGGAAATTCTTAGCTCGATCGGTGAAACTATATTTTTGCGCCCACTGTTTAAAGTTTACATGGGATTTTGTATGGGAAAATGAACTTTTTCAAAATAATTTCTCCAGAAGTCGCCCATTACTTCTTAAAAATAAATCGTTACGTGGCTTTTATAGGAAATTTAACAAAGAAACAAAGTCTCGAAAACCACGAAACGATCTGACGCTTGAGAAAAAAGTTATTAAGCAGAAACCGATTGATGCTCTGACGATTGATAAAATATTCATTTTTTCTAGCACCACTGCTGTTGGTTGTCCAATTATATGCAATTTTGTTTTAATCCTCTCTTAATGTGTCTAAATCGTTTATCTATAGTATTTGGCCACTTCGAACGGTTTTGAGGGATAAATTGAGGCTTCTTTTGTACATAATAAGAAAAAGTTAAAATTTTTGTATATAATTAGATCGTCAAAAACAGTGATGCTATGAAAAGTGAAATTTTCATCAATCTTCAGGGCATCAATCGGTTTTTGCTTAATAACTTTTTCCACAAGTATCAGATCGTTTTGCAGTCTTCTAGACTTTGTTTCCTTGACAAATTTCCTATAAAAATCAGACATCTACTTATTTTTAGGAGATAACGGGCGACTCTTGAAAGAATTAATTTGCAAAAGACAATTTCCCCATACGAAATCCCATGTAAACTTTAAACAGTGGGCGCAAAAATATAGTTTCACCGATCGAGCTAAAAATTTGCAGAGTAGTTCTGGGAGCTAAATGGAACCCAAAAAGTTACTCGGAGCCAAATTTTATTTTTTTCATATAACCATGTCCCACTCTAGTGCTCAGTTCTGGGTGCATTGAAAATCGTTTACATGAGAAAAATTACATGATACTAATACATGGTAAATGTGTTTTAACTTGATTAAAGATAAGTCCGTCAAAGCTTAGGAAATACTTGTAAAAACTGAAATGAATCCATAAAAAAATGATTTTTGGATGCAAACAAACGTGCCAGGAATATTAGTTGCAGATGATGTCGAAATACCTAGCGGGCCTGCTAGGCCCCCTTGCCTTTTTGTGCATGTGAAAAGTTTATACGAATCTATGAAGCACACTATATGTGATATTTCCGTAATATCTTACTTTTTCGATGAATTTTAGCATCAGTTAATAGAATTTTCATGCTCAAACTCTTACAGCATGCATAACGCTTTGTAACTAAGAAATCGATAGCCGCTGGGCCTGGAAGACCCGCGTGCCTTTTTGAGGGTTAACGAAACGAGTTCCACTTGCTTGAAAAATACCCGTTACTTAACCATGCCTATCTAATGCCTTGTATTTAAGTTAATGCACACTCTATTTCAACAGAATATTGGTCGCCGACACTGTACCTAGAAAATTGTCTACGTCTATGTTATTCGTGATAATCGTACCAGCCAACAAAATTTGTTTAAAAAAAAAATGAAAATTTAATGTTTTCCTGAGAAGCCGGTCGACGCAAATCTAAACAACAGCCACTGAAGCCACTGCAGAGGAACACCTCAGTCAGTCCAAGTTAGAACTTCAAGCAAATTAGACGTGTATAGTTTAAGTATAGTGTGTAAGGGAATAAAGTGTATGTTTTTTGGAAATTACATAGTGAATTAAATTTATTAACTTTCAGCTAACTTTGGATGATCTGGGAAAGTAAAATAGATTGATAGTTTTCGAACACGTAATGTAATAGGTACTTGTATGTAGTAACATAATTACGGATTCGTACAGCTACATTAGACTGGCAGCGATTTCTTCGAACAAATTTCAAGATAGCCATATCAACAAGCACCGGGCTGAAAAAGTTTCCTTTCAACCTAAAAACAACACCTGTAAAATTTGAATGCGATCCAAGAAATACTAATAGACCCGAAAATGAAGTGAAGTGAACCAAACGTAATTTTATTGAACCGATTTACATAAACTTAGTTTAAAATAAAGATTATAACGCTCCCATAAGCTGCTATTGAATTTTTACTTGATCCGATTTTCGGTTCCGGAGTTACGGCTTTAAGAGCGCGGCCACACAGAAATTTTTGCCTTTCTTATATAGAAAGGATATGCAATCATTCTGAAAATCGTCAACCTAATCCTGGAGGGCCAAATTTTTTTTCGACAGACATAAGAAGAGCGCGGTCACATAGTAAATCTCCATATAAACTGGTAACACCATGATGTCCAAATGATGTAATACATATTAAAATGGGGGCAACGTTACTTGAACTATGATGGTTCTTGATGCCCCCAAAGAACTCACCAAGTTTCTTAGCTAATGTCACACCTATCTCTCAGCGAGTTTGATACAGTATATCCTATCGACTGAATTTCATTTGGTTCTAACTTTTGATTCCAGAGTTACAGGTTGGTTAGTAAGGTTACACTAGTATTTCCTATATAAACCGTTACAAACGTAATACCTCTGAGGCTAAAAATTTAGATCACTGATGCCAATCAAACATTCTTTGAATATATTGTCCACTATCGACTGATGACTGTGATGACTGAACCTGATTTTCGCAAACCAAATCTTAAATGAAAGGTATAATATGCAGTTGGGTGTTGCGGCATTTGACAAATACTATAGCAGGATCCTTTGCTTTTAAACGATTCTTAATTTTTCGTTAGACTTCAAATGAAACTCTCAGATAAAAGAAAATGCCAACCGCACTGTTTCTGGAGTCAAATAACAGTGATTTTTATCTTTACGATAATTGCATCAGGAACAACTTTATCATTTTCAGAGAAATCGAAAGCGGCACGCAAAAAATTCAAATCCTGATTAGGGCATTCGATGGAATTTGGGCATCCATACTAGGCCTTGATATAAACTTTGACAACGAAAATAAAAATATCCCGAATACCCGAATAATTAAGCCTGGCTCCCACAATTTGATGTGATACAAACTAATTTGTTTTTGGTTTTAATCGACTTTACGTGTTATCATCGATAAAACATTCGATTCCATTGCTTTCGCTATTTTTAAAATAAACAAATTGAGTTTCGCACAACTTCTTTGTTACACTCTAAAGGCGTTTTTGCTTGAACCCGAAACTGAGTCAGGTTCTAACCCCAACCGCTGTCAAGGGTTGCCACCCTCCTCCGCCCCCCGGGTTTGACCCGGAGATTCCGGTTTTTGGAAGCGATCTCCGGGTTTTACATCAATTTCTCCAGGCCTGGTAAGACGAACAATTTCAATTCAATTTGTTTCAAACGAGTTCTTCCGGTATTAATGTTGGCTGCTCCTTCAGCGGTTCTTAACTGTTGACCAGTGAGAAAAACTTTGTTCCTTCGTCGGAATTTCCCTAGTGACTGTGATGACGAATAACTGAATAACTAAAATTCCGGAAGACACCGTAGTGTGCTTCCTAGGCGATGGCCTGCTTCTCCTATTAGCTGTGGCAGAGGGCAATCCTTCTTCGGTTTACCCTCCACAGCGAAAGTGGTTGGAGCTTTCGGATTTTTTTGTGGTTAGCCGGGGAAGCGAAATTTCTACACCTATCTAAATCGACAAAACGGTTCACATACGCGAAAAATTTACAGTTTAATGAGAAAAGCTCAGAACAGAGGTGCGCATTATGCTTTGCCAGATTAATATATTAAACGGTGGATGTGATTAAATTTTTGTAATCGACACCGAGTTACAAAAAGAACGTAAATTTATACTTGTCTCATTCAAACTCAATAGGTAGGTCTGGTTTCAACGTATGCTCGGGTTTCTATAAAAGCCTATCTCAGAACAGTAAAAATCTCCGAGTGAAAGCATCACCGGAGGTGGCAACCCTAGCTGTCAGTTCATACATTTTGACAGAAGTTGGGGTTAGAAACTGACTCAAGCAAAAACGACATAAGACAAAACGTAACAATAGGGGGTTCGCTTTTGTTCCAATTATACGTCATCTTCCAGCTGCTAATTGGTTGATTCTGACAACTTACACCATAGGAAACGTTACTGCAGGGAGAGTGCAATGATGTTTGGCAGTGTTGCTATATTTATAAGAAAAAATTGTCATTACTTTTGCCAAATAAAATAATTGTCGTCAAATGAGTAAAAGTTATCAAATTGAATAGAAATTGTGCGGTAAAGTAGCATGCATTTGCCGTATATGTGGTTGATTGACTTTAACAATAATTAGCAACCAACCCATAATCCAAAATTAAAAAAAGGCTTCAATAAACCATTATAGACTGTTCGGAAGATTCCAGGGGGGGGGGGGGTAGCTTGAATTGTGCGAAAAGAAGAACGTTGAAGGAAAATAAGAAGCTGATTGTCACGTCTTGTCTTAGGTTACATTCGTCGACCAATACTCAAATGGCACTTCGATTTCTGTATACCATTTTAACCAACTTCACGTAATTAGGTTAGGATCAATCGACGCGAAATTTAAATTTGTAATTTATGTCTCGCATTAATAAAAATAATATATATGCTATATAATATCAATTGCAGTGGTTTTAGAGTAGTTTATATAAGGAAAAGAGCGAGAAAATGCAAAATTTCAATAAAATTAATTTTGGTTAATTTCAATCTATTTTCGGGTCCATTAATTTTTCTTGGATCAGATTCAAATTTTACAGGTGTTTTTTTGGGTTAAAGGGAAACTTTTTCGGCCCGACGTTCTTCGAGATCGAGTGATGTTCCAAAAATGGCCAGTCTAGGCTACATCCATAAATGACGTAGTATTTCTTGAGTGATTTTGAAGACCCCCACCTTCTCTAAATACCCCCTAGTAATGACGTAGCTTGACAATAACATTTCCCCCCTAAAGCTGAGTATATATTGTTCGAGACTTAGCTTTTTGGAATTATATACACTCAGGTTTTTTTACGCGGTTCTTTTTTGCACTTCTTTTTATGCGGATTTTGAAATTTACGCGGTTTTCATTTACGCGGATTTTGAAATTTATGCGGTTTTCATTTGCGCGGATTTTGAAATTTACGCGGTTTTCATTTACGCGAATTTTGAAATTTACGCGGTTTTCATTTACGCGGCCTGTATCCCTCACGTAAAAAAACCTGAGCGTATAAGGAAACGCTTACGAATTGAAAATTGGCTTCTCTCTTTATTTGCAAGTAATGCATCAACAGGTAGTTTATAGCAGTTAGATGTAACAGATAAGATTATCGTGACATCAGGTTAACTCCTATTCCCCCTTAAAAAGCTACGTAGCATGGCATGACCCCCTACTCCTTGTCGTCACACATCATCACAAAATAAAAAAAAACTCTTCCTCCCCATATAACGCTACGTCATTTATGGATGGACCCTCAAACATCTGCGCAGGACATCATTGTATGAATATTTGAACTTGCGGAGTATTTAATTCGACAGCATTTTAATTTTTTTTTCTGAAACGGAGCCTACGAAAGTGCCCTTTTTTCTTTAGTCGATACTGGGATAATGTGGTGATTTTCGTTTGTAATTGAAAGGAACGACCAGGCCTCGAATTACATCGTCCGAAGGTTTTACTACTATCTTTTCTTTTGTTACATGACCATGAATATATGCATTATGCTTGATGGAATTCATTTGTAGGATTTCTACGATTATAAAGCTAGTTTTGAACGTATTAAACGATTGAATGCATTTTTTTTAACAAACACTGATCGTTTGGAATGTCACTGAATTAGCACAATCGCGGGTGAATGGTCTACCACCCAACCAAGAGGATAGGTTGACTTCTTTATTCATTCCCCTCTATAAACATAGTTCAGCAGAATTCGCAAAGCAACACAGGGAGCTCTGGCAAACCGCACAGTTGAGCCAAAAAAAAAAATAAAAAAAAATAGGAGCCTGGAAGTTAGGAGCAAACGGATGCTGTGGTACTGGGATAGCCGGCTATTTTGTACTTTCATTTCGAATCATGATTTTATTGCTTTTGATGTCACTTTTGCCGGCCAGACTTCGTAGTATCGCTCAGCATGACTGGGGGAGACCGTGAGAGCACTTGGATAGGAAGTAGTATACATAAAAGTGGTTTTACTTACTATGCTTTTCTACCCTCGGTTGATAAATTTCAAAAGGGTAAATGGTTTTGTGAGCATTCGATAGGTGGCGTGAGGTCGTGGAACAGTGTAAGTCTTAGAGCTAGACGTCTTAAAGAGTATTGGACTGGTTTGTTTGAAGCATTAAAATAGTAAAAGGCTCATTATCACAATTTCATCGTATCTTTAGCAATACAACCGTATTAAGTTAAATGTGTGAAATAGACCGCATCGAACGAATTTGCTATGATGGTATTTTTATTCCCTTAGGTAGACTAAGGAGCAATTATATATTGAAGCTTTGTATTGAGAGGATTTTATTAGATTTGGATGATGACTGTTAAAACTTAATTGGGGTGAATTGCATAAAAAAATAAATGCCTCTGAGCCAAACTTTTGGGTACGTCACTGTGCCTAAATTTAATCGATATTATGTATATAATGAGACCGAAAATAGTAGAATAACGTAGGATGAGTTAACACAAACCACGACATAAAAGATGTGTTTAGATTTTTCATACAAGTAGATACAGAACACCGGATTAGGATTGTCGATGGCAACAATGGGGGGAATATTTTCTGGTTCAGTGTATTCTTGCCGATTAGGAATTTATATCCATCAGGAATCAGGGATCAGAATATATTGACTCAAATGGAACGTTCCCCGTGTGTAGTCGGGGATTTGTGCGTTGCCGTGTGTTTTCATCATTTCTTGAGCGGAAAGAAAGGAGAAAGAGGAGGGCGAAAGTAGAATTGGAAGGGTGGGAAAAATAACAGCAAAAAACAAAAACAATCCGCAGGTAAGTTAAACTCACAAGTAGTTCAACTCGCCTGCGAGTAAGCCTAAAGCTCTTTACCACATTGGATAAAAAAATTTAAGTATGTCTCTGAATTTCAGTCGACCAAACATGGTATCGTCTATGTAAGGACGGCCGAAAACTCGAAATCGCAATTGCGCTCCTGCTACGCAGTTACATATCAGATGATATGAGGTTACGTAGTCGGATTCACAAAGATCACAAGGATAACACTCAGCGCGCCAAATAGTTGCCATGTGATAATTGAGTTAACAGCGACCGGTTAAAGCCCGCAGTGGAGCTTCGAAAAATGCAGGAGATTTTTCGAAATCACTAGGCATGTTGTTCTAGAAACGCCTTTGTTTGGCGACACGTTTGTAGATTTCTCAAATAATTGTGGTGTTCGGACGAAGCCCAGGACCGTATTTTTTTCTCTTATCCAACTTGTCGAAATTGGCAGGGTGGGCTCAGGACCAACGAAGTCAATCGCTGAACCTGCCCTTCCAACTCGCCAGCCCATTCATTTGAAATAATATTGGAATGTCTGGGTACCAAATTCGGATTCGGTACGCGATGCAATATTCTCGTCTACTTTCACAGATACCACACCGTTTCATGTTTCTAGTTCATCGTCTGACTCTCGCCGTAATCTACTGCCGTTGCATTCCTGCTGTCCGCATAGCGCTATCGGGGTTGAATGCATACTGAGACGCACCGCAGTTGGCATTATAGAAGCCAATTGATCCCCCGCCACAGTCGAGTAATTTCAGCTAGCGATCATCAGTCGTCTCGGCCTTGTGTGTGGCATAGGTGAAAGGTCTTCTAAACCACCATAAGTGGCAAGTACACCTCTGCTCCGAACACTACTGATATATTCTTCGCTTACAGTAATTTGTGTTTTGCTCCGATATCTTAGGATCCAGATATATTAACCATTTTTCTCGCCGACGACGATCGTCGTATACTCGAGCGCGATGCAGTTGATTCGGGACGGGATTCTCCCACCACAGTCGACTAAGCAACCGTCAGCCGTTCCGATGCTGGTTGTGAGATTGACAAAAGGACCTTCCAACGCGCTCAAAACTGTAACATGGCTTCGTTCTTTCCCATAACATGACTTCGTTCTTTGGTTCTTTCTGAACGGACAGCTATTTACTCGCGACCACTGACTGCTGTTATGAAGTCATCGCCCTGACGGAAACGGGGCACGATAACCGTACACTGGCTTGCCAGGTGCTATAAGGTATCAGGTGTTGGTATGCTAATCGCCGTTCGTAATGGTATAAAAGCCCGAGTGATCAAGGATGGCCGATGGGTGAGCTCCAGGCAAGTGTGGCTATCAGTGAATTTTTCCGGTTGCGATATGTTCAATTTGCGCTTATCAACAATATCAGTTGTATTCTGAACAGCTACAGCAGCGCAACTCTTCAGCAAATCAATAATGTCATTAATGAGAATGGACGTACATTGGACCTCGGCTTTGTAAGTTCGACCGTCATGGGCCAAAGCGAACAATTAGCACCAATCAACACCATCCATGGCAATTAACCGTCGTTAGACGATTAAAAGCTACCAAATGAGTTGCTTTAAAAAAATCTCGAAATATAAGACACTTATACTACTTTCAACTCAACCACGTATATAAACAGCAAAGCAGTACTTTTTTCAGACACCGGCGAAACGTCAAGCGTCAACCGAAATCTAAACCTGAGTCGTTCTGAAATTTGGGGGGATATGAATATTTTTTGTATATATATGAAAAAATGTTCAAAAATATTCTCAGTAGGAAAATTATACAAAAACCAACAACTCAGGGAACGGGTTTGGGTAGTCACCCGACCCGCTAATACAACTAATCTTGCACGGAACCTGATTCCTTTCCGGCATTACCATACGATTCCGGTAAAGCAGGGCGTCCGGTTTCCCGATGACCCGCGACTAGTGGTGTCTCGTCGCTGTCTACTCAGTCTAGTCCTCAGTGGTGAATCTGACTTAAGCTGACGGAAAGTTCCCTGGCGAAAGAAGTTCTCCCAATACCGATTCTTCTTTGGTTTTCGCTATATTTATATTGGAATAACCGGTGGAGTGCCGTGGTAGGTCTGGTGATTCCGGATGGAGTGTGGCGTCCGGTTCGATGGCGTTTCGACGACTCATAATTGGTGCTCTGTTGCAGTCTACTCGACTAGTTCTCGGCGATAGATCTAGCTTATTGATGCGGAGAGTTCCCTGGCAGTGATTGCTCTCCTGAAACCTTTGCTCGATGTTCATCACGCCGTTTCCGCTGTAAGACGGTCATGATCTACATCAAAATTCTGTTTACTGCGTTCCACGTCTTCGCGTCACTTGTCATTCTGTAGGCTACATTATCCGGGTTGATGTCTGGTCCTCCCGTTTTAAATAGCTCCGTGCACGTCGCATCAAACCTCGGACATTCAAAGAGCACATGCTCCGGTGTCTCATCGACAATCTCACACTCCAGGCACAATGGTGACGTTGCGTACCCGAACCGTTGAAATAGCTCCTACCGGCTCGGTAGGAGCTGTTTCAGGTAATCTCTCCGTGCTTTCTATTGACTCACGCTGACTTATTTGGATGAGCCGGTAGGTCCACTTTCCTTTCTCCTTATTATCTCATTCCTGCTGCCAGGTCACTATCGAATCGATTCTCATCATCTTCCTCACATTTTTGACGTTTCATTGATTGTAGCACTTGATATGCTCTGCCTAGGGTGATGCAGATGAGGATAGACCGACATTTCGCAAGTGTAATCAACGTGGTTGTTAAAGCTCAACCAGTCGTCGCTTATCACTCCCAATTGCTTTAGTGCACACATGCCCTTCGACGGTGATCTGTATCCGCTGAACCGCTTTGCAGTTGCTGACCAACAACACATCCGTCTTATGGTGAGCTATTTGCAGCTTGACCCCGTTCATCCAGCTCTCGATCGAAAAAGACCTTAGCACTAGCATCCTGAACATGTCCGGATAATCCAGGATCGCAGCTTTAAGCGCTACGGTTGGTATTCAATCCAGACCGGGGGTTTTCTTTGATGTTAGTCTTATCGACGCTTCTTTGAGCTCGTCGTTAGTAGCTTGCCACTCGGCTGTATTAGCTCCTTCTTCTTCGCTGTACGGTGTACTCGTTGTAGTCCTCGGCGGTTGACCTAGTCTCCACAACGAGCCGACAAGTAGGTGTCGAGGTCTGTCGCCAATTTTCACTATAAGGAAACATTCTCACAAGATAACTTTTGCAAATGAAGCTTGGAGGATTCCATTTAAAATATTAGGCATATTTTTGTTAAACATATTCAATTTTTTCAAATTTCTTAAAAAAAATACGCCACTGCTGCGAATTCTTTGCAATATTTACCAGATGCAATTTCCTTCACTTGTTGGAATTAGAATGACTGGCTCGGAAGTTCACTCAATCGCTAGAATTTTGTGTTTTTTTTTATCTTCACTCGAAATCCATGCCGTAATCTTCTGGCGAAGAAAATGCTTTGATTTAGGTCCGAGAGTCGCGATAAGCAGTTTTGCACCACAACAAGGTGGGTGTCATTACCTTGAACCTGATGCATTTGCATACAGAGGCCAGCCTGCTGGGCATAACTCAGTTTGAAAGCTGCGTAGTAGATCTTCTGCCTATAACATACCAGCCGCTACCTGAGCGGAAGAATAATTTCTGTCGAATCGAATCGAGTGGATCACAGAATTGATTAGATTTTTATGTCAAAAACTCTATTTTCTCATCCGCGGATTGAAATATCGATAAGGCAATCGATTTTTTTTCAAAATGCACATCACTACGGAAATGTACCCTTTCACAAGGCATAAGTAACGTCATTACTCTACACTGTATCACTTGTACTGATCGTGTAAGGGGCTTAATGATAGAATTTCTATACATTTTCAGTATTGTAATTACCTAGTTATGGCACTTTTATCGAGCGTGTAAGGATCCCTAAAGATTTTCGTTAATATTACGAAGCTTTTTGTGTATTTTATCAAAAATATTTTACTGTTATCGAAATAGATTCGCCATCAACCCAAGAAATTTGTCGCAAGCTATTCAGGGTTTTAGCCAAAAAAATCCACAATTTTATTCAACACTAAGCGCGGTATTGGGAAGCGAATCTAGGTGCGCTACCTAAATGTATTTATTGTATTTACCAAGTTACAGTATTATTTCTAGAAATACCAAATCTGAATGTTGTCAATCTTGGCTGCCAGATGCAGTAAATCTGCTGTTCTTTACATTGAATCTGACCCTGGTCGGCATTTATGCATCCAACATGGACATATACTTACAAGTGCGCAACATGAGACGGAGAACATTCATTATGTCGGCAGTAGTTGATACTAAATAGAATGCTGCAGTGATCAGAGAACTAATAAGGATACGATTTTCCACAAAGTCCTCTGAACGTACGATAATATATAGCATAGTTTTTGTGCATTGAATTTTACTTCCCTTAAAGAGCAGGGAATTAAAAAGGGAGCTTGAAAAAATCCAGAAACATCACAGTGAAACGAACGAATTTGTTTGCCAAAACATTCCATAAAGCAATATTAAATTATACGCTCTCGTGAAAAGGGCACATCGTACCACCCATGAAATTTGCTATCCCGTGGTATATTGAAACATTACTGTTCTCTTTCCTTCCATGTGCTGTGACTTGAAGTACATTATAATGCTAGCAAAATATCCGAATGTTAGGGAAAGCTGTACCATTGCTATAGTAGTACCGTCCAAACCAAAATCCCTTCCCTTCCTTCCATTCTCATGCCTAATGCAAACCACCCGAGTATGCTCGTTACCCACCCTGGAATATGCTGCAAAGAGTGCTTCTCGGTGTTGGCCTGATGTGAGAGCCCTGACCGAGCTTTCAATGGAAAGCATGAAATATGAATAAACACAAAAGTTTTACGCAAACCAGACCGAAGTTAGCCAAGCCAATATTGAAAATTGAAATTTATTGATTTCGCCAGATCAAATTATTAAACTTTGTTTTCGTGGATACTCTGTATTATATACTCAACGGCTGCGATCGACAGCAAAGCGAGATTGCTGCAGTCTCAATTCAGCCTCATTCAGCTTACGGTTTGGTGAATTATTTATGACTATTCCTTCGCGGATTGCACATTTAGCAATTCAATTAGTGATTAGTTCGGTTGACTGGGTTCTTCCGAAGATATAGAAATTGTCCTACGTATGGTAATAACTGTGCTTAAGCTCATTTGATCGAGAAACATTAACCTAATATCAAATAAATGGTTGTTCGAAGGATACCCCAATCAAGCATGTTTGGCAGGTTTATAGCTTAATAAAAGTGAAGAATATTGAAAACTACGTCCGCAATATATCAGTTTATCTCGTACAGGGACACCGGCTGATTGATTGATTTTCCTCTTACATTGCCGGTCATGAAACGTATGAATCGAGTACAACAGTTCAGAAGTTAGGAGCGAGGAGAAGCAAAAGAGGAACGCTGATATATTGTCTCAATTCCATCCTGTACGATTACGACGGAACTGCAGATATAGGTAATAAATATGGTTAGATTGGTATTAGTTTTAGTATATTTTGTTTGTTTGATGGAATCGATCATTTTCTTTTTGTGTGCTAAATTGCTAGTTTCATGGTTAAAGTGTTATTATGATTTCTGGGCTCTCTTAAGCACCATGGTGTCATGTCGGATTTTGATCGATTGAGTAATGAATATAGAAATCAAGCAGTACCATGCGTCACCATAAAACGGTGATAAAGTAAAAATAAAAGACAACCCTGCGTATTTTGTGTTTCTTTCGCAATAGATTACTATACTGATTTTGTACTGGTACTGCAGTGATTTACAGCGCACTTTATCTTCTACACGAGTGTGTAACACTAAGTCGAGTGGGATTTACAATATTTTCGGTTTAGTAGTCTACCTTCTACACACTCAATTCAGTTCGGTAATTTCCGCACAGCTGAACAGTCAGTAAAATTTTTCTCCTGATAGTTCAGTAAAATGGTTTTAATTTACTGATTGTCAACGATATATTTTCCGAATTTCAGCAAAACAAACGTCACTTCTACTGAGATCTCGGTAAAAGCCTTGTTAGCTGAGTGCTCTGCTGTGTAAAACCGTTCATTGACCGTTCTTGTACTCGCTTCGTACTAGTAGGTACGTTCACTAAACGAAAACCGGTAACCACACTGATCCCACTCGACTTGTCGAACAAAACTTAGCTTTCGTGTTGCGGTTCGGAACGGCGGGAATTTAGATCCTACGGATCGACTTATACAAAACCATGTATAACTTAATCGAAACTCGCGGTCACTTAATGTCGGTGACTATCGCTGATCTTCACTCCTCCGGCCCGATGAACTATTAGAGACCGCATTACCTTTTCGCGGTGGATTTTATTATTGCCTTGTCCGTTTACCAAAACCTACCCACAGCGCCTCTCCACATTCCACCCGCATTTGATGACGAAGATGATGCGATGACAGAATAATGACGGTTTATCGTTTTGGTTGGTGTCACAAAATATGCTCAAATTGTAGTACAATATATTGATATGTGCGTTACTTGGTTCCTTGACTTTTTTTTAATAATGAACAACTAGCTAATACCCACCGCGCGTTGCTGCGGCTTTCAAAGAAATAGGAGGAAAACATAATTTGTCCCGAAGCGCCATCTGGCGGGCCGATAATCCCCAACCAATAGCACACAAACCCGCTCCATAACAAATGCCTGCTATGTATAAATTTTTACGGCAATCGGTAAAACCGGGAGTCCATAAATCATATACATACAAACATTGACTTATATATTTATATAATATATATATATATATATATATATATATATATATATATATATATATATATATATATATATATATATATATATATATATATATATATATATATATATATATATATATATATATATATATATATATATATATATATATATATATATATATATATATATATATATATATATATATATATATATATATATATATATAGATATATATATATATATATATATATATATATATATATATATATATATATATATATATATATATATATATATATATATATATATATATATATATATATAATGTAATAACAAATAAATAAATTAATTAATAAATCTCTGAACAAATAAATAACGAAACCTGCATTTGACACCATCCTTGGCAATTAAGCAGATCTTAAACGCGAGTCAAACATGCAAGAATGGAGTAGTAATGGTTTGACGTTGCAATTCTATTTATACATTTAAAACAATAATTTCGAAGTATAAACAAAGAACAGGCGTCGTCAAATACACGAAATAGACCGTACACTGTTATTTATTATACGACAAAACAAATTAACAATATTTACAAATATATACAAGCTGGGTTCAGTGACCAATGCGACGATATTGTGACCTAAGAAATCACAGGTCAGGATATAGGATTCTATAATTATACCTTCCGTTTTTTTCCAATTTCACACACATACTTTTGAATGTATACGTAATCGAACAAATAAAAAATCTATTTTTTGTTATTTTATATGAGACCCTTAAAAGTTCGTGCAAGCAAGATACTAATTTGGAAAAAAATAATAACTCTTTCTTTTTTCAACCGATTTTGATCATAAATATATCGTTGGATATGGGATCAAAGGTTCTCTCCAAATTTTTATTAAAACAAAGACGCTTTCGAATAAATATAAAAATAAAAATGTAGAGCAATTTTCATTTTTATAATAAAAAAATCGCTAAATAATGGTACTTTGATTTTACCAAAAGAACATAACATAGCATACCGTTGGAAAGGTCATTTCTTGTTCTTTCCAGAACAATCAAAAAATTAAAAATTGGTTGAAAAATGACCACGTAGAAAAATTTTTAGTGCCGGAAGTTCCGAAAAATCGTTTTTTTTTTGCAATAAATCCAGACTTTGAGGGTAGATTAAATTGATTAAACGTGGTTTTGTGTTGTATTTGACCAGACCTACAACCTTTAACAGACCGCTTTAAAAGTATAGTCTTTTTTGTTTTGTAGCATCGTGTTATATATCTGTTATTTACAGAATAATGTTTTTTTTCTCTTCTGCTATTCTTATGCTTTTTAAGAGATAAGATCAACATAAGCGTTATAAGACATTTTTAGGATTTTTTAGCAAAGGGTATGCCTATAGCTGCCACATTTTGTTTGTAGTTCTTAAACAAGTCTATCAAATTTACGTTTCGCGTTCCTGGCATATTAGAAGATTAATAGAAATTACGCATGGTTTTTATTTTATATTTTTTTGATTATAAAATTGTCAGTTTTAGAGTCCATTTTCGTGCTCTTGAATAGTTAGTAGTCATTTGTTCCTTATTGTGGCGAAGAATATATTCGACTGTCTCCAATAATAAACGCACGTTTTGCTTATCGCTGCATATTTTGACTTCGTTATTTCTTTAGTATCTGATACCGAGTGCAACTCACTTTTCAGTTTCTACATTTGATGAATGTTTACCGCTGATTTTTTCGCATTTTCGGGGAACCATGACAAACTGGCAAAATGTGGTATAAACATCCCGGTCAAACCATTCGGAATCCTGAATGGAGTCAGTATGGATTCCAAATCAAATGCAACAACCGATTCTGAGTCGGAATCGGTTGTTGAATTTGATTTGGAATGCATAATGACTCCATTCAGAAATCCGAACCGGTTCCGGAATGAGTTTAACTGAGATGGAACAATTGTGATCGGTCAAATAGAATAGTTTATATACATTGCTGGTCATTGAAATAGGTGTGCGACAGCAATTTATTGATTTGCGTGAATAACGCACACTATGGCATTTATAGCGTTATCAAGCCGTGGGGTTATCATACCTTTATATTCGTTACAACACCTTATCTCGTGTACACGGAAAAAACAACCCAGAGAATAAGATCTTTTAACTCTCGACAAACATATGATTACGGCTTAGAAGCCAACTGTCAAAATTCTCTTTGAAAGGAAATTGCGGACAAACCGGCCAAACACTGTTCACAGCAGTTAATGAAATAGAAAAATTTTCTCTTTTGTGTACTACCAACATCTGTTATTGGTGATTAACGGTTTGTCCGGAATTTCCTTTCAAAGAGAATTTATTAGTGTTGTCAAAAACAAAACGAGAGATTCGACTCAGAGGGGACCTTCCGTGGAATAAGGTACTTTTGAGTTGTTTGGGGTATACTCAAAATTAAATAAAGATATTATTATAAAAAACCTATTATAAAAAACCTATCAAATAGCTTATTCCACGATACTCCGAGATTGAGTCAAAAGAACTCACTTTTGGGTAGTTTTTCGTATACGTGTACATTGCTGCGTATGTGACAGCTTTATTTGTTTTAGTTGAGTGGAAACATAAATAAGGCAACTTCTGATTTTTCAGTGGGACAATATAGGTAATAGGTGTGTTGAAAACATCGTTTGGTTTTTACTCATTTTTTGTGTTTTGCGGGTAATATTGTGAAAGGTTTGCATTCAGTCACTAGTATCAAATAATTTAGATGTTTAATAGAATTAGGGTGATCATATCAGACAAGTATAAATCCAGGACAGTCGATTGTGGAGCACTTCTTCGGATTTACACACACGCACTTCATGCTACATTACCAATCAGTGAAGGTTTTAAGGTGTTGTTGGAGAAATCTGCAATCCTCAATTGAGACGAGGAGACGAAATATTTAATTATTGTCTGCGAAGGGCCACCTAGGAGCCTTCAGTATTAAATACACACAGGAAAGTAGAAACATCAACGGTCTTAAGTACAGTCTCCCTGAGATATTCCTGATGTAAAAGTGAATGTTTGGCTATCGCCAATGAAAACCATTACCTCTCGATCTGTGAACTTGTCGCTGAGTTGATTCCATAATCACCGGCTCGAGGCAGCGCTATGTAGTAATACTATGGTAATTATTGTTGTCTCGCTCAATTCATTTTAATGATCAGAAAACTTGCGTATTTCCAGCATAATAGAAAAATGCCGCAGGTAAGAGTTGTTTGAAAGATCTCGTACTTCTTACCATATTTAAAAGTAAATCCAAGAATCTCTTTGTTTTTTTACCCGCCATCCATATTTATTTTTTCTGTTAGACAATGGAGGATGTAGCGGTTACTAATCGTCAGTAACCTAATAAAAATTATATGATTCGTTTCAAGTTACATTATAGTTTTCTGTAACACACCTATTTCATTGACCAGTCATTTTATGACATTATTTTTTGAATGAAAATAACTTAAAGTTTTGCCTTTTTAGTGCCTACACCTATTTCAATGACCAACAGTGATGAATATTTTCGCTAGTAACAAAATGTTATCCTGGCGTTATACATTCGTTGTTTTTTTGTATTTTTAAGTGTTTTATGCATTTAATTTATTCATTGTTATTCATCATAGTAGAAGTAGGGTTGGAAGCAGCGGTTTTACCGTTACCAAAAACCATCCAAGTATCCAATAACGTAATACCGGATGTTTAACCTTCAAAATTTACCGGTTGGTATTTTCGGTATTTTTGACGGGAAAATTATTTCAAAATTTAAAAATTGCATTTTTATTATAGAGCTTTCGAAGGTCGCCTGTTTTGGTATACTTTAATGGATATAAGCAGTGGAATACACCCAAAAATTCTTCATGTGAAATTATGCTGAAACAAGTAGGTATGTGAGAATATGAAATTGGTAATAAAATAACTAAATTATAAATGCCATATTCCCACATACTTAATTTTTTATTACTGTATTTAATTCAATGTCAATTAGATTCTACAATGTTAATCAAGAATAGTCGCTACATTGGAATTTTTTTCAGGTTTCCTTCTAAGACCGATACTGTAACGGGCTACATCAAAAATAAATTGAAAGTGGGAGAGAGTAAACGCAATATTCATAATCTGAGTCACAAAGAAAGCCTGCTTTCGTTTCAGAGCGGCAACATTTTCAACTCAAATTGCGGTCATCCCTTGGCCGCAGAAACCCTCCCACTGAAACAAGATATTTATTGCATTATGGAATAATGTGCTAATAAACAGCATCACACATTTATATCAATGAAGCTGATTTTCTGGTCTAAGCTAACGCTGCTGCATATAGTACAGCGGCTCGTGGCTCAAAAATACAGTGCGGGTATAATGTTTTCATATGATAGTTTTTATTGAATTCTTACGCAGACGTCACAAATGAACTAGTTCATTTTTGACAGCTTGTACTGTTTACATGGACTTAGAAAAATTCTTTGCGATTTGCTTCGAGTGAATGTAGTCGTCCACTAAATTTTTCTAAGTCCATGTGAACAGTACTAGTGAACTGTCATAATAAGTGAGGTTAATTGTGTCAGTAAAGAACCGAATTGTTCTCAGACTGAAGCGAAGCTACGCACACTTTTGGAAAAAAATGTGCAGGGGTCAATTTATACTGAGACTGCTTGTTCTTTAATTCTTACCAACTAAATTGAAGTGAATTGTTGTAGTTGCACCAAAAGCATCAAAACTATTATACGACTAGCATTCAAAATGAAGTTATTTTACTTCCCAAACTATACACTTTTGTCAATCCAAATTCACGTTGTAAACATATTCTATCCGGAATAAAAAATCCTTAATGGGACAGTTTTTTAAAGTTTTGTCACTGACCATATGAAAAAATGGCTTCTAATTTATAATAAGTGGCGGAACACCAACTAAATATTAGGATATACTTGCAGGTCATGCTCCGGACGAAACGAGTTTAAAGTTGGATTCAAAACAAGTAATTAATAACAATATATGAGAAATCACGCTTTCTCTTGCATCGCTTCTTCTCCACAAAATCCGAACGCTTTTATCACCTGAGTACCAGTTAAGCACATCGAAATGTAGTTTGTTTGCATTCGATAAGTTTCAGGTCGAGTTAACAACATTGGCTCGTAGCGATATGAACGTTGCTTAAAGCGCGTTCGCTATCATTTTTGACAACTAACCAAGCCAGAAAGCCAGCTTATGTTGGCTTCACTCATTTTTCAAAGAAACGTCAAAACATTCACCCTTTTGCCTACAGTCAATCTGATCGAACTTACTAGCCTATTGCGCTTCTTTTCTCCGTGCACCTACTAAAAAGAGCAGTTTAAGAATTATTTGAGCGACCGAAAATAAAAGTCGCAAGGACAAAACATGCTTGGTATAACCGATTTCAAATATATTAGAATATAAGAATCGGAATTAAACTTCAAGCGCAAAAATCGCGCGAGATCTTTCAGCATACGACTCGCTAAAAAAATGTTTATCCGTAAAACTCGGCAAGGTTGAACCTCCAGTATAAAAATTGGTTAAAAATAAATATATCGTTCACAGGAGTATCCGTATACTGTGATGTTCATATATATTTTATCCGGTTTTTATACTGAATGTTTTTATCCGACTCTTACTGAGTAAAGTCACAGTCCGATTTTTATGCTTGAAGTTTATATCTGGTTTCTATATTCGTTTTATGAAGCATGTTCTGACCTTGCGACTTTTATTTTCGGTCGCTCATTTGTACCGACACAAAGAGTTTGGTATTGTCATATGTACGTCGTCGATGACAAGTTTGACATCCAGCTGTTATTTTATTCCTGTTAGGGGAAATTTTGCCATCGCTGTTCAGGATCTCTTTTTGGCAATTCCTATATAGGATATGTAGGATGTGATTACGCATTGGAAATTGCTTGAATCCATTTTAGTTGGAAGCGAAATGTTTGTTTATAAAATGTAAAGTTCAAGTCGGATGCTACATTATTAATGTAGTAGTGGATTACAACTTGTATCGCTTCCTTTCAAGTCATAATAAAGCTCTCTCAATTTCGAGTCTTTACACTTGTTTTTGTCCGGAGCTGTGTTCCTAGTAATCCGTTTAGGAATCCTTAGCAATTTATTTACAAAGCCTTTCTCTTGAAATCCTACGTAAGCGTTTTGAGAAATGTCGATGCCATCTTGAATTGCCACGCGTTGGAAGAAAAATGGGAAGAATTAGTTCTCCACAAAAGAACTGAAAACACAACATAAAGTATGAAGATCGCAAAAGAGTTGAACATGGCAAAAACCCACTATATGTGTCTTTCAGGAAAAGTTATTCCTTTTCCTGGAATGTACCATCGAGAATTTGAAGCGGTACAGTGGACAGGAAATTGCCTGAGGACGGCGCGATTGTGGTTAACATACTCAGAGCTCTTGGCGGTACTGTTCGAAATAGACCAGCGAAGATTTCTTTATGAATCCAGCAATAATGCTAGAATATGATCAATTTCAACGGATGTATCGTTATGAATGAAGAAACATGATATATTTGATTTTAAACAGGTTCAGCGGCTGAAATTTCATGCTTCCAACGTAAACGTAGACGTTTCCACGAAATATAAATGTGTTTTGGCGGACAAGTTTGACGGTACGCTGATGATCTAGTAGGGAATCCGCAACTGTGGTTCGAAGACTATTTTTTTTATTCATTTCGTTTATTTGATAGGCACAAATGCGTTAGCTTGGCGGTGCCAAATTCTTTTGCTTTTACATTTTGGATATTTTAAAACTAGGAGGTTACAATGTTAAAATATATTTTTTATTATAAAAGAGAAATTTTTTACAGCTATCTTAAGACTAGAAATAAGATTCTATACACAAGAGAGGGGGCAAAAAAATTTTTTAATGAAAAATTTAAAACAAGGAATTCAATAGTAATAGTTTTTTAGGAAATATTTACAGTTATCTTAAAACTAACAATATAGTTTGGTACACAAAAGGGGGAACAAATATTTATGAAAAATTTCACCCGTGTTTTAAAACTGGGGATACAATTCTATTTACAAGATGGGGGACAATAGTTTTAACAAAGTTACCTCTTACAACTATCTTAAAACTAGGAATACGGAATACAAATTTGATTTTTATCGGAGACTTATGCTTGGTCAAGATATTCAGAGGGGGGCTTATTGGTTCGAAGACTATGATTTTCATCATAACCAACAATGTGAATGGAAACAACTGGGCCACACAGCCACTTATTGTGGCAATAAAAAACGGTGCGGCAAATGCGAGGGAGAGCATGAGGATGACGCTTGCGGTGGAGAAACTGAGAAGTGTATTTACTGCGGGGGCCCTCCGCATGCTCTTAAGTCATGCCCGGTGTACAAGCAGCGCGGGGATAAAATTAAGCGCTCCCTTAAGGATCGCTCGAGGCACTCTTATGCAGAAATGCTAAAGAATGCTTCGCCATCTGTCCCTTCCGAAAATTCCTTTGCTCTTTTGGCTGGCGTTGAGCAAGAATCTGACGACCCACAAGAGGGAACATCATTGGTTAACCCAGGGGAATCCAGGAAGAGGAGAAATCTAGCCTCCCCTACATTGCCTCGTAAGGGTGCCAAGGTGTCGTCCACTCAGAGTGCGCCATCTACAACCAATAAATCCAACGGAAGTGATGCACAAAAGCCGAAGCAATTTGCTCCAGGACTTGGAAATATTAATTCTAACAAGGAGTACCCACCACTTCCAGGGACACCAAAAACCCCAAGTGTCCCCGTTTTTCAAACAGACACTCAGTCCAGTAACGGACTAATGAAATTTTCTGACATAGTGGACTTAATTTTCACAGCTTTCAATGTTACTGATCCTCTTAAAAGCCTTCTGATACGTTTTCTCCCTATAGTGCAAACATTTTTGAAGCAGTTGACTACTAAATGGCCCCTCCTTGCAGCGATCGTATCCTTCGATGGCTAAGTCATCGAACGAGGTCACCGATTCGATCACTGTTCTACAGTGGAATTGCAGCAGTATCCTCCCGAAAATCGATTCCTTCAAATTCTTACTAAACAGTTTAAAATGTGATGCTTTCGCATTATGTGAAACCTGGTTAACTTCTGATATAAATCTCAACTTCCACGACTTTAATATAATCCGTCTGGATCGAGAAAACCCTTATGGAGGAGTACTTTTGGGGATCAAAAAGTGCTATTCTTTGAACCGAATTAACCTCCCTTCGACACCAGGCATTGAAATTGTCGCTTGTCAAGTTTTAATCAAAGGTAAAGACCTTTGCATTGCTTCCATCTACATTCCTCCTAGAGCCTCGGTAGGGCACCGAACGCTTTGTAATATCACGGAATCCTTACCGGCACCGCGGCTAGTTCTGGGAGACTTTAACTCGCACGGTACGGTATGGGGTTGTCTTCATGATGATAATAGATCAACATTAATCCAAGATCTTTGCGACAATTTCAACATGACCATCTTAAACACGGGAGAAATGACGCGGATTCCTACACCACCAGCACGCGCAAGCGCGTTGGATTTATCGCTTTGCTCGACATCGCTACAGTTAGATTGCATGTGGAAGGTGACCCCTGATCCCCACGGTAGCGATCATTTGCCTATCGTGATTTCAATTGCTAACGGTTCAAGACCATCGAAAACAATCAATGCCTCGTATGACCTCACACGGAACATTGATTGGAAGAGTTACGCGACCGCGATATCCGTTAAAATCGAATCCACTCAAGAACTTCCTCCGGAGGAAGAGTACAGGTTTTTGGCTGGCTTGATTCTCGACAGTGCGAATCAAGCTCAGACTAAACCAGTACCCAGCGCGAATACCCATGGACGGTCTCCCACACTGTGGTGGGATAAAGAGTGCTCAGAGCTGTACGCGGAGAAGTCCACTGCATATAAGGCCTTCCGGGAAGACGGGTTACCCGCTAGCTATCAACAGTACGCGTCGCTAGAAAGGCGAATGAAGAGTTGAATAAAAGCCAAAAAACGCAGTTATTGGCGCCGGTTCGTCGACGGGTTAACGAGAGAAACAGCGATGAGCACTCTTTGGGGTACGGCTCGACGTATGCGTAACCGTAATAGTACCAACGAGAACGTGGAATATTCAAACCGTTGGATATTCGCTTTCGCCAAGAAGATCTGTCCGGACTCTGTCCCGGTACAGAAAACGTGCCGCGCCGCGTCTCCTCCCAATACCGCGAACGAAACACCGTTTTCGATGGTGGAGTTTTTACTTGCTCTCTTATCATGCAACAATAACGCCCCAGGGTTAGACAGAATCAAATTCAACTTGCTGAAGAATCTGCCTGACACTGCAAAAAGGCGCTTGCTGAACTTATTTAACAAGTTTCTTGAGGGTAACATTGTCCCTCATGACTGGAGGCAAGTGAAGGTCATCGCCATTCAAAAACCAGGAAAACCAGCCTCCGACCACAACTCGTATCGGCCGATTGCAATGCTGTCCTGTATTCGGAAGTTGTTCGAGAAAATGATCTTGTTTCGCCTCGACAATTGGGTTGAAGCAAATGGCTTACTGTCAGATACACAATTTGGCTTCCGCAAAGGCAAAGGGACGAACGATTGCCTTGCGTTGCTTTCTACAGAAATCCAAATGGCCTATGCTAACAAAGAGCAGATGGCATCAGTCTTCTTGGATATTAAGGGGGCTTTTGACTCAGTTTCTATCAACATTCTGTCAGAGAAGCTGCACCAGCATGGTCTTTCACCAATTTTAAATAACTTTTTGCTAAACCTGTTGTCTGAAAAGCACATGCACTTTTCGCATGGCGATTTAACAACATCGCGATTTAGCTACATGGGTCTTCCCCAGGGCTCATGTCTAAGTCCCCTGCTCTACAATTTTTACGTGAATGACATTGACGATTGTCTTGCCAATTCATGCACGCTAAGGCAACTTGCAGACGACGGAATGGTCTCTGTTACAGGGCCCAAAGCTGCCGACTTGCAAGGACCATTACAAAATACCTTGGACAATTTGTCTGCTTGGGCTCTTCAGCTGGGTATTGAGTTCTCCACGGAGAAAACTGAGTTGGTTGTTTTTTCTAGGAAGCGTGAGCCGGCGCAACTCCAGCTTCTATTAATGGGTGCAACGATCAACCAGGTTTTCACATTTAAATATCTCGGGGTCTGGTTCGACTCTAAAGGTACCTGAGGATGTCACATTAGGTATCTGAAACAGAAATGCCAACAAAGGATCAATTTTCTCCGAACAATAACTGGAACATGGTGGGGTGCTCACCCAGGAGACCTGATCAGGTTGTACCAAACAACGATATTGTCGGTGATGGAGTACGGGTGTTTCTGTTTCCGCTCCGCTGCGAACATACACTTCATCAAACTGGAGAGAATCCAGTATCGTTGCTTGCGCATTGCCTTGGGTTGCATGCATTCGACCCATACGATGAGTCTCGAAGTGCTGGCGGGCGTTCTTCCGCTAAAAAATCGATTTTGGGAACTCTCATATCGATTGCTCATCCGATGCGACATTCTGAACCCGTTGGTGATTGAAAACTTCGAGAGGCTCGTCGAGCTTAATTCTCAAACCCGATTTATGTCCTTGTACTTCGACTACATGGCACAGAGCATTAATCCTTCTACGTATACTCCCAACCGCGTTCGTTTCCTAGATACTTCTGATTCTACTGTATTCTTCGACACATCCATGAAGGAAGAGATTCGTGGAATCCCGGACCATATACGCCCTCAAGTGATCCCCAATATATTTTATAATAAATTCCGAGAAGTCGACTGTGACAAAATGTTCTACACTGACGGATCAAATCTCGATGGGTCCACTGGCTTCGGTATCTTCAACAATACTATCACCGCTTCATTCAAGCTCAATGATCCTGCTTCAGTTTACGTCGCAGAGTTAGCTGCAATTCAGTACACCCTTGGGATCATCGACACTCTGCCCACAGATCACTACTTCATCATTTCGGACAGCCTCAGCTCTATCGAGGCTCTTCATGCGGTGAAGCCTAAAAAGCAATTCCCGTATTTTCTGGGGAAGATACAGGAGTCCTTGTGTACGTTATCTGAAAAATCTTATCAGATTACCTTTGTTTGGGTCCCCTCTCATTGTTCTATCCCGGGCAATGAAAAGGCCGACTCATTAGCAAAGGTGGGCGCATTAAATGGTGACATATACGAAAGACCAATCTGCTTCAACGAATTTTTTAGTATTTGTCGTCAGAGGACACTCAACAGTTGGCAAACCTCGTGGAGCAATGGTGAACTTGGACGATGGCTACATTCGATTATCCCAAAGGTATCAACGAAACCTTGGTTCAGGGGGATGGATGTGGGTCGGGATTTTATTCGTGTAATGTCCCGACTTATGTCCAACCACTACACCTTAGATGCACATTTGCGGCGTATTGGGCTTGCGGAGAGTAGTCTGTGCGCTTGTGACGAGGGCTATCATGACATCGAGCACGTTGTCTGGGTATGCGCCGGGTATTTGGACGCCAGGTCTCAGTTAAAGGATTCCCTTCGGGCCCGAGGTAGACCACCCAATGTACCAGTCCGAGATATGCTGGCAAATCGTGATTTCCCCTATATGTCCCTTATTTATACTTTCATAAAAACGATAAATATCCCAATTTAGCCCCTCTCTTTTTATTTCTCGTTTTTAGAAGTTTCCTCTTGCCGTGTGGAACCGATATGCTTCAGACTGCCACTATGTAACCGCCGTCGCCCTTATCACTACGGAATCTGAAGCGAGAGCGACTCGAGGTCCAAAGGATTCCCTTTGAAGGATCCCCCGCGGGTCCGAAGAATACCATCCGCCAATCCGACCTACTAGACTGAGGTGCAAATTTGTTTCGCTGATCTCCCGTTTGCCTGAAAGTTGCAAGTTTTGCTCTTCTCTACCGGTCACCATCTACGCCTTCTCTCCCCTGTCCTTGATACAACTACTTCTACACCGATTTTGGAAATGACCAAGCATAAGTATCCGATAAAAAATCAAATTTGTATTCCGTATTCCTAGTTTTAAGATAGTTGTAATTTCTACTCTTTGTTAAAACTATTGTCCCCCGTCTTGTAAATAGAATTGTATCCCTAGTTTTAAAACATCTGTGAAATTTTTCATAAATATTTGTTCCCCCTTTTGTGTACCAAACTATATTGTTAGTTTTAAGATAACTGTAAATATTTCCTAAAAAACTATTACTATTGAATTCCTTGTTTTAAAATTTTTCATAAAAAAAAATCTTTTGCCCCCTCTCTTATATATAGAATTTTTTTTCTAGTCTTAAGATAGCTGTAATTTTTTTCTCTTTTATAAAAAAAAATATTTCAACGTTGTAACCTCCTAGTTTTAAGATATTCAAAATGTAAAAACAAAAGAATTCGGCACCGCCAAGCTAACGCATTTGTGCCTATCAAATAAACGAAATGAAAAAAAAAAATGTGAATGGAAAGTTATACATAATCGAATATCTGAAAAACGTGTTTGCCGTTTATAAGGTCTCACCGAGTCCTTATCAAGTTTTGGCCAGATTTGATAAGTTGCCACAACTGTAAATATGCGAAATCAATATTAAATCTTTAAAAGGGCTAAAGAGATTTTTGTAAACAAATTTGTATCGCTCATTAATTCATTTTTGCGCAAGCAGTGTTTCAAATAAACCACACATTTCACTCCAAGGAGTTTGTTACCAAAGGAGCGATGGAAACCAATCATTGTTATGTATGTTTCTGGGAGTGAGAAAAAAACCAAAGCAATCCAAGTAAGTATTGACTCTTAGGTTTTCACTCCTGGTTTTGACTCCTCCTGTTCCTCACTTCGGTTTGTGATTCTTGTTCTGTCGCCGCTTATAAAACGAATTTAATTTCAAACTTTGTCAAAAGTTCTTTAGATTTGTACGTTTAAATTCTCAATTCTACAAGAATTCTTGCGAATATGCTATATATATATATATATATATATATATATATATATATATATATACATATATATATATATATATATATATATATATATATATATATATATATATATATATATATATATATATATATATATATATATATATATATATATATATATATATATATATATATATATATATATATATATATATATATATATATATATATATATATATATATATATATATATATATATATATATATATATATATATATATATATATATATATATATATATATATATATTGGAAATACCTCTTTATTTACATATTCATAGATTTTTGTTTCTTTTTTAATTACTCTGAGCTTTCGGCACTCTATATTTTTCCTTGGAACTAGTTATGCTGATGATTTTCCTAAGCCGCTCATATCAGTCGAAATTTGACCGGTGAGCTCGCAGTTGTTGAAGATACTGGTCCCTTCTTTAAATCATGGGAGAATTAGTTCAATTTTTATATAAAAAACTTCATTCGCGTCTTTTTTGGGGCGGATATGCTATGCGCACTTTTACCTCACCGGCAGTTTTTTAACTTATTAAATTGTTACGAAAATTTCTGATTTTTTTTTAAATCAAATATATCTCGCAACAATCCATATGTTGAAGATTTTTAGAGTACTGTAGTTTTATAGATCCTGATTTATTCAAACAGCCAATTTATGATTCCCAAAATTCAAAAAAATATATCGAAGCAGGGAAAAATGGTCCTTCCCCCTTAATTTCAAACCTTTCATGCTTATATGTGCGATTAGTTGACTTAATGATACACTAAATCCATACAGAGTTGCCAGGTTTTAGCGCTTGGGTGCTTTTAAAAGTCCTATGCGCACTTTTGCCCCACGCGCACTTTTACCCCACCTTACTCTAAGGCGTCACGATCAACGGCCAGCACTATCGTACCATGTTTGAGTATGCGTGGACTATAGCCATTATGTAATGTTTACGTATTTTGTTTGAAAATGAAGTTTCGACATTTTAAATACTTATGTTATACCTTCTATGAATATCTCATAAAACAAATTCTAGATACTGATGCACAATGTTAGGTGGTCTTATTTTCTAAAAAAAAAATTTGGTTTGTAATACTCGATAACCTTCCGAGTATCCGAAAGTAGGAATCTTATCATAGAATTGATTGACCCAAGAGAGAAAATTATAAAACTAATAATTTACATGCACACCTGGAATGGAACAGTTCCATTTCCATATGGTAGGGGCACATGGGGAGACTTGACCAGGTTTTCAGCTGAATGTGCATAATTCTCTAAAAAGTTTTCAATCCTTCCAAAGTCATAAAACTAAAAAAATAAAAGTTTTTCTGTGTTCATTTTTTTGGTTAAGTTTCCCCACTGCTAGGAGATTTGACCAAGGTTTGGGGAGACTTGACCATGAGAATTTTAAAAAATTAGAACAAAACATAATGACATAAAACATACTGTAACTTTACTTACTTTTTTCATATTATAGAGATTCTTAGCTAGCCGTTAAAAAAGTTAAGTATTACTTGTACTGCTTACATTGCATGTTCACATATTACTGTTAACTTTGTTTACTACTACTAAAAGATACATATAAACTGATGCTTGACGTAGGATTTTTTGTAACGTGATTAACATTAACAGTAGGTGCCACAGCATAGTAAATATCAGAAGATTTTTATCTTTCTTCACCTTGGTCAAGTCTCCCTATAAAATCTTGGTCAAGTCTCCCCAACATTAGTTATTGCGTTCAATGGCGTGCAAATTTTTGAAAAAATTATTTTAATGTTCCGATTAAAATAGAATCATTTCGCTAGTTCGTAACGAATAAAAAAATGTATGAGTATGTACGAATAAAAAATGTATGTACTTTCAAAGTAATTATTAGTCGAGTCGATATGTTTATACATAGTTTAATAAAAATTACATCATTTAACGCAAATTTATTAATTAGGGCATATTTTCTATGCGGAAAGGATTTTTCATTCCAAACTTTTAAAATTACCTTAAAACACCGAAAGAAGTATAAAAATATTTGTGAATAAAATTTAAGAACCTAATAGAACGCGTTGTAGCCAATAATAGAATTCTGCGCTTGGTCAAGTCCCCCCATGTTCCCCTATTCATACATCATATGGGAGTTTACCATTTCAATCTCAAGCAAGGAGTATTGTTATTTCAGGCTTCTTGTTTTGATGTTGTTTTGATATTACAATATTTTGCTAATATTCAACAGGTATTCCAGGAATAAATTAAAGTTTTTATTTGAGTTAAATGAAATGTGAAACCTTGCCTTTGTATGAATCTAGGCGGTTAATGAATTTGTTAAATTATAATGCATCTCACACATTCTTTCGTGACGTTACAACGATTTGATAAATCTTCATTCGACAAATATGTTATAACTTTATCAAATGAGCGCCTACATCAAAACTTATTACAGAATCAGAAAGTAGACAAAACATAACGAAAGATTCAGTCAACATTAACAAATAACTGAATGACCGATAATGTAACGAGACGTTACAACGCGTCACAAATTAGAACTTTCAACTTATTTCAATAAAAGTCAAAACATCAAATTTTAGTATATTCAGTTTATGTTGACTGAATCTTTCGTGAAATTGTGTCTACTTTCCGAATCTGTAATAAGTTTTGAAATAGGGGTTCATTTTATAAAGTTATAATATATTTGTTGAATGAAGATTCGTCAAATCGTTGTAAACTTCACGAAAGAATGTGTCATCTATTGAATTATAAAATGGATAGGTATTCTTAAATGAACTGAAATTTTTTTTTCTGAATGCTTTCAAATATTCACCGTGGCGAAATAGAAATGAATAAAAGGATGAAAATGATTCGCGCGATACAAATGATACACAGATTTGTTTAAATTCATGCAATTTTATAGGAATATTCGCAGAGTACCAAAATCGTACTTATAAAATATTACATCACTACTTTGAAAAATGTTTTAGTTCTGCTGTATGTAAAAAACGACCCTCCTGATCTATCAATGATTAATAGTGCGAGAAGGGCTAAATTTATTATGAAGTATTCGTAGGCTTTTGACAGAACCCCACTAGACTTTTACGGAAGTCTTCGTACTCCAACATCAAACGTGGTTTATAAACAGCCCCATAAATACGACAGAATAGCGGAAAACCTTTGAGTATATATTTTTCCTCATTCAAAAATAAAACAAACTAAAACTGCATATCCATTTGCAGTACTGTTCCAAAAGTTTTAAGCTCTGTCGTAGATTTAATGGCTTGAACTGCATGTTCTCCTCGTTGCTGCACTATAAAACTCCGCAAATGTGAATATTGTCATCCGTCTATAGTTGCACTTTCGGAATATGATGATAGAGTTATGTGCCATTAGTGCATACGCCTTCCATAGCTGTGTCTTCATGTGTGCAAATAAATTGCTAGTATGTGCGGTTTAAGTGGTATCCTAGTCTAGGTCCACACCCCGAGATACAGTATGCTGGAAGCTGGGCGCCTACCAGGAGACCCACTGCAGCTGGCGAAGGGCCTTATTTGTGTTGCTATTTCCTTCGTATATTTATGACCAGATGGTCGACACTTTTGCACATAATGAAATCTGATAGGGGTGTAAATATTCGAACATTGGGAGAGTTTCAAATCTCTTAATTATGAATGTAATATTTGGATTCGACATTCCCGAGCAAAGATCGTATTACATATAAAGATTCATATTTTAGCAAAGAAATCCAAGGAATGCAGCACTCACAATTCATAGTTGCATTTGCAAGATTTTTGAATTGAAAAACATTAGCCAGACCATAACAACGGATGGATTGAAGCACTAACTACAACTGCAGTTTACAAGTCACATGGGTGGTGTACCATGCGTCTCCACAGTACACATACGAACATCGTTGTACTTATCAATGCATGTTTCAGTTCCATTCCATTACTAAACATCACAGATGGAAAAGGATAAATGTGATTGTATGTGTCGCGTAATTGACGAATGGTACGAAGATTTTTTTTTATTTTTAAATTTATATTTCTCGGTAAAGATTTCAATAGGACCTCCATACATTGAGACTTATCCTTGTTTATTTTCTCCTCTGATAATAACAGCAGCCCTAAGTTTGCACCGCTAAAACGACAAAAACGATCCATAAAAAATTGAAAAGCGATCCATAAAAAAGTTGTTCATGTTCCATAAAACAAAACTGAAAATCCATAAAACAGTGTGAATGATCCATAAAAAAGGGTGATTTGATCCATAGATTATGTAAAATTGAACCATAAAATGGTCGCAAAAGAGCACTAAAATAGTAATAAAAGAGCAATTAAAATCAACCAATGCCCCATAAAAATATTGGAAATGTTCCATAAAACGCTACATTTTGCGCCATAAATTAACTGACATTGATCCATAGAATATTAACAATGTGCATTAAAACAAGTCGATATGTTCCATAATATCGACAAAAATGTTCCACGGTATTACAAAATGGAGCAATGAAATGTCAGAAAAAGTTTCATAAATTTGATGAAAATGTTTGCTAAATAATTTTTCTTGGTCCATAGAAGATGTAAAAATGAACATTAGAAATGCTATGTATTGATTCATATATCGAACGTTAAATTATGGTTCATGGATATTTATAAAACGATCCATAAGAAAAGAAAATGTAAAACGATCCATTAATATGTGCCTATGCACCAGAAAAATTAAATTTAATGAATTCATGCGAAATTTTTGCTATTCGAACTAATAATAAAGGATATTACATTTGGTTGAAATTCCAAACTACAAGCTTCCGTATCCCACTAGTCATGGATGGAGCAAATCGCCCTTTTTTATGGATCATTCACACTGTTTTATGGATTTTCAGTTTTATTTTATGGAACATGAAAAACTTTTTTATGGATCGTTTTACAATTCTTTATTGTCTATTTTAAATATTTTATATGCAAAAGTATATTTTCCCGTTATAACTTTGTCGTTTCAACGTTTCTCCCTGAACTCACTGACAAAACCGTCGTCTTTCGCTAATTAAATGGAATATTAGAGAAAAGTTTTATAGTGATGCCATTACAGAGGAAAGAGAAAGTAAACAAAAAGAGGCTCGTAATGTTCAAATGTTCTATGAAAATTTTCCAGAGATTTAAGAAAATAAGCGGATGCCAAATAAGGCCGATAGTTCTCTTCCATGTTTAAGTATCTTCCAAGTGAGTGAATGCAAAACCAAATAAATTAGTGAAATATTTCCCTCGGGTTAGTACGATGCTCTCTACGTTATATGTAATTAGCTCGGGGGCTATGGATATTTCGGCTGAGTGTTTAAGAAGTCATCATCCAGTGCTGTGATGTCATATAGTACTGATACACGATGAAAGATTGAAAAGGTTGTTCTATGAATAAGAAAAGAATTTATCAGTAGCTAGTGATAATCGATCAACGAGCATAGAGATGTTGAAAATAGCCTTGCATTATACGAATGAAAACAACTATCCGATGCTATGACGCATACAGTATTCGCTATTGTTTGTTTCGAGAGCATATTAAGATGCAACTCAATCACAATCAATTACAGTTAGAAATTTAGAACTCTAGGAACAATATTTAAAATATACAGTATGCAAAAGGTTTATCTACCTTAGTCACACCACCATCAGTATTAGCATAGCATAGCATAGCACGAACACCTGCACAAATCGTAGATGGAGTTGCAGAATTGATCATATCCATTGCCATAGCAGACCTCGCCACGATCTACAATGATGTAGACCCGCTCAACTCCGCACACCTGGCCACTAGGGTGGGGCAAAATGATCGTTTTTTCAGCACAGCACTTTTTTGGTTCCTTTTGGGGTCCCAAACAACTGTGCAAAATTTGGGGTCGATTGGTGTTGACTCGGCGTAGCGCAGTGCGTTTGAAAATTGTATGGAGATTAGTATGGGCAACCTACATTTTTGCATTTTTAATTCTACAGACTACAATTCTTCCTGTAGTGTGCCAACAAAGAGATAGTCCAGTATAGTCCAGGATATGCTGAACAACTTTGCCGAAGGATGTATGGTGTTAGAATGTCTCTAAGCCAAGTTATAGCTGTTCAAAGTTGATATGTCAGAGGATTGCATTGATTATATTTCAGTTTAATACGCATTATGATTTGATGGGATGCTCATTTCGATGCTGTTCGATCACCTGAAGCAAAAATTGTTGTAGGAATCTGGTGGATTTCATGTTGAAATCCAGAAATTAGCTTCACGCCTCGTGATCGAACAGCATTGAAATGAGCATGCTATCAAATCATAATGCGTATTAAACCGAAATATAATCCTTTGACATATCAACTCGACATCAGTTAATTCAGTCTGTAACGTAACTTCTATTGATAAATGTCAAGGCAAAGTGATACAGTAAGTTACTATTATGCGTAGGACATTGTGTAACTGTTTTGAAATAATTCATCTGAACATTCCAACTCGACAACATTTCAATGCGAATTTCTACATATTAAAGTCCCCCCCCCCATCCCCCTCACCCCTCACTACGCCCTATTGCTTAACTACCTACGCTCATGAAATTGATCTAAGGCTTTTGAATAATTCATTCAAACATACCAATGTGGTAAAACTAAAATATATAATGTTATTTCGGAATGCTATATGAAATACCATTGGTACACCGGCAGTGTTGGCAATAAAAATAATTTTTGGCATTTAATTCGATGTATCGAACTTTGAACAGCTATTACTTGGCTTAGAGACAGTCTAACACCATACATCCTTCGGCAAAGTTGTTCAGCATATCCTGGACTATACTTCTATGAATTTGTTGGCACACTACAGGAAGAATTGTAGTCTGTAGAATTGAAAATGCAAAAATGTAGATTTTCCCATACCAATCTCCATACAAATTTCAAATGCAATGCACTACGCCGAGTCAACACCAATCGACCCCAAATTTTGCACAGTTGTTTGGGACCCCAAAAGGAACCAAAAAAGTGCTGTGCTCGGTTGATGTGGCTATGATTACGTTTTTCTATATAACAATGCTCCACCCTACTGGCCACGTCCTTACAGGCCTTTTTAATTTATAATCGTCCTATCATCTACTTAAGGAAAACGCTCCGAACCGAAACAGTTTTTATAGATGACGGAGATATGAAAAGGCGAAAAAATGTTATTGCTAGATACAGGATATTTAAAATATTTGGAAAAGGTACATGAAACGAGCTCACCAGTATCCAGCATGCGAAGATCTTTTCTATATCCTATGTACTGCCAAAAACATGTTCCACGTTGCTTCCGGAAGTGTAATGCGATTTACGTGACTTTCTCTCTCTACAACTCCTTTGATGACCGGAACGCACCTTTCACTTGACTTTGTGCGAATCGTACTTCGATGAAACCACATGTGGTATTGCAGGTTCTATTATTTAATCAGGAATACCACAAATGGTCCAATCGAAAAATCAGATTTGAAAGACGATGACAACTAAATTGTTCACGGAAAGCGAAAACTACTGTGTCTGCAGTCAACGATTGCTGCGATCATTCTTTCTAGTCACACCGCCAAATATTAAAACGGCCAATCCTACTGTGCAGGTTTGGGTTTGAAGATGTTTAAAAATTAGACGGTAATTAAATTATTCACTTAATGAATATTTTAATTAACGTATTGTTTTGAATCTTAACCTTCCGGCAGTCGCGCTAGCGCAGTGAGTACTCGCTGTTCCGTAAATCTAGCGAAATCGTCTTAGGGCACCAGTGACTGCTCGTTCAGTGGGCCATAAGCGCGACTTCCGGAAAGTTTAAGGAGGAAGAAACGAGGACAACCGTGCCGACAGTTTCAGTTAGAAGGGGATATAATAAATCGTTGGGAGTGACTTGGCTAAAAAGTTTAATGTCACTCCTCCATCAAGCCTCCCAACAAGCCTCCCAACAGATCCCCCTCAAACGACCACCTCATCCACCCACTTCACACCTATCTTAATCACCTTCACCCAGTACACGGAAACAAATCCTTTATCGTTTTCATGAATAAAAAGTCATGAAACCAAAAATTTTGTCATCCTTAGAAATCATGATAATGGTTCATCATATCATGGTGAAAAAGACGAAGCTCATGAACTATAACTAGCACTCCCATGATTACTGATCATGGTCGCTACTTGTGTAACACATACCGGCAATGTTTGCCATGTGAGAGCCTGGTTACCGCTATGTAGGGGTATTCATTCAACGTTCCCTCAGGACATCACATTGAATGAGTCAAATTGAACAAATGCAGTCTGAGTCTTTCGCGATGAACAAAGAACTTTAAAATCACGTAAATAAAGAAAGTTGAGTCCAATGAATATAATTGGTTTCTAGCCCCAAACCAAAGTGTATAATCGGAACTAGCCATTGGCGTTCATTCGAGGCTAAGTGGATTTGGACACAGTTACTATGACGATCAATATTACAATCCTGTTTTAATGCAGCTCACAATCCTATATGTTTTAAGGCGTGAATTTTTAGCACTAATTTATGGAAGAATAACAGTATACTTTATTTAAAAATTACGAAAGTTCGCACGGTGTTTAGTGATATTTAGAAGTGAAAACTTTGTCGCATACCAAATAGGACATAGATAAGCCATAAGTTCCCAAACCAGTCAACGGAGTAAAAATAGCAACAGTAGGGGAGACTGAGGAGACTTGATCCCCGGGGAGACTTGATCCCATCATTGTAACTCAAAGCCGGATCAGAATACATTAATCGAATATACTATAAAGTTGCGTAGTTTTATCTAAACATAAATTTCATTAACACAGAAAAAAGAAATTGGACTTTTGAATAACCGAATTTTTACCGATTTAAAAAAAAGTCTCAGAAGAACTGAAGAAGATTTATTTTTCAAATTTTCAAACTTTTATAAAATTGATAAAATCACCCACTACATACTTTACTTTCGGATACAGAATTACAGAAGAATGTCAATTATATGAATACGTTATGAATGAGCTGATTCTTTTGTTCCACTATATTTTTACTAAAGTTTGCTGAAATAGATGCTATGGGTTCACTTGATCCCTTCAAATTCGTGGAGATTTGATCCCCTTCGCCATACTTCATACACACCACTGAAAATAACCAAATTCACACCAGAACAATTGAAGTCATTGTTGTCATAAAAAATGTCAAAAATGAACGCTTCATCGTAAAGAAACATAACTGTAATTGTTTACTACAGTATACGTAGCAACCATTCATCCCGCATTTGACGTTCCTCAACCATAATAAAGACAGCTTTTAAATAATTGCACGGAGATTTGGGGAATTCGTAAAAAAATCAGGTGAGAGATGCGTAATATGTAGTAACAAAAATAACAATATCTAATCATAACAATTTAATCAATACTACAATCCATTTATAAAATTGAATGGGGAAATGTGCCCGTTTTTGCCCTATTAAGAAGGGTACCACATTATTACTACAAAAATTTTATTATTTCAGCTTCTTTGATTTGTTATTAAGGTCCATTTTTTTATTTCGATTATAGAGGTTTTAACGTTAAGGTCATTCGCCTCTTATTAAGAGCCAATATAATAACAAAATTGTCTTGAGAATGGTGAAAATCTTCTGTTTGAGCGCCGCAAAAGCTCTAATCGAGTACCCCCATTATCGCAATACCATTTGAGTCAATGTGTTGAGCAAAGATGGCAGACGCTGCTCTAACCAAAGGCTTCACATGGGTAGGATGATAGTAGAAACAGGGCAAAAATAGGCTTATTACCCTACATGCTCTTTTAAACACGTTTTCATAAAGGAATCAAGTGTCCCCAAATTAGGGATCGAGTCTCATCTAATCTAAGAATTTTCCATTTTTTTGTTGTTTTCCAGAAATGCTCATAGCTCATGTCCAGTATAATATTTCCATGTAATTTTTTTATGATTATTAGTCATCCCTAGAAACAATATAAAACTACAAAAAAATACATAGTTTTTTATCCTTCCACGGAGTTGGACTGAAAAATAAAAAAGGGGATCAAGTCTCCTCAGTCTCCCCTATTTAGGTTATCTCTATCCTATGCTGGTGGTGCAGAAGCGAAAGCATTGACCTCAAAAAGCCCTTCATTGAGGGAATATTACCAGTACGATCAGCACTACACCGCAGTTGTTCAATTGCGTGTTAGAAATCGGTTGCGAAAGCTGACAATGACTATTGTTAATAATGGCCAATTTCCCAATTAACTTGAAAATCAAGAAAATAAAATCGTCGAGTATTGCTTTTTTTGCGCAGACCATTTAATAAGCTCATTGGGATCTACTCAATAGTGACAGATTTGCTTAAACACGAAGAACAATTGTAATACAACAAACTGCAGTTATTCGTTGCATCATGCATCATTTATCATACGATGCATCAATACTGCAGCTCAATAATTTTCAACATAATTGGCGATTTTAAAATCTATTCACTAGGGTTCTAACACGGCTTTTGAGCAAAAACCCTGGTAAATGAATAAGCGTCGCTTTGAAATTACGGCTTTTGCATGAAAATTTTGCCAATTTAATAATAATAATTGTGAGAGGTTAATTAATTTTAATAATTGAATTATAATTGGATTGATAAATCCATAACTTATTTTCAATTTCATAAAATAAATTGACAATTTTCAAAAAATTAGTTCATGTTACCTGGAATCGAGTCGTCATTAAAACGCCTAAAAATATACTCGGTGACGAAAAAAGAGTAACGCATAGACTGCGTTACGGACAAATAGTTCATGATATGATGCACAGAAATCATGGTGTATTTTCATAACATGAAAAAACACTATTAGGAACGGTTTTTTTTACCGTGTAGGCATACCAAGGTAGGCTGGGGGATGGTTCGGTTGTGGGTTTCTTATCCCCAGAATAAAATTTTTTATTGGGTTTGAAATTTCGATTTTGAAATGAACACATTATATTATACGCAATAACCACATTTAATAAAAACCATTATATTGAACATAACCCTCCATCGAATTATAGTTTGGACAAATGAGCGACTGAAAATAAAAGTAGCAAGGGCAGAACATGCTTCGAAAAACACGTTTTAAACATATTAAAATATAAATATCGGAAATAAACTTCAAGCATAAAAATCGGACAGAAATCCTTCAGTATAAGAATCGCTCAAAAAGTTCTCACTCGTAAAACTCGGCAAGGTTGAACCATCAGTACAAAATCCGGTTAAAAATAAATAAATCGTAGTAAGTATATCGTGATGTTCAAGATTAAAAGTCGACTAAAAAATACTTTGTAAGAATCGGGAATGTTTTTTTTCGGTTTTTATGCTGAAGGTTTTTTTATCCGACTCTTACAAAGGAATATATATTATACTTGAAGTTTGTTTCCGGTTTTTATATTCTAATATCTTTGAAAAAGCTTTTACGATGCATATTCTATCCTTGCGACTTTCATTTTCGGTCGCTCAAATGAGAAAGGCACAATTGCACCACTAGGTGAATTAAAACAGGTTTTTGCCCCTCGCATATAAAGAAAGGCTATGCAAGCACTCTAAAAATCGAGTTCGTCGAGATCGGAAAATGTCGGTGTGTGTGAGTTTTTTATAGTAAGGTTTAATAAGCTTCACAAGCCTGGCCTATAGTGTATTGGCACTGTGTGGGACTCACGACTAACGTTCGTGCCTAACCACTAAACCAATCCTTCCTTTACACGCCCTTCTTCCCCATGGAACTACGTCGAGGTATTACGTTGCACTTTTGTCGCATCTCTTTCTTCTGCTCTATCTCGGAGCCTCACTTGGTTCATGGAATGAGCTTTGATTTAACTCTCGATTCTTCTCTTACTTCTTGTCACCATCTATTACGTCGCCGTTTAGCTCTCGTTCCCGTGAGCCGTTTAGGTGCTGATTCCTTGAGCCATTTAGCTCATGTTTCCGTGAGTCATTCAGCTCCCGACCTTATCACGATCTACTTGGATAGTGCCCAACGGTGAACTCACCCTACTCCGACCGATAGTTCCCCGAGAGAGGAATTTCCCTTGACACCGATACCCGCTTCCTTGAGCTATTTAGTCCCCAGCTTTATCTTTATCAGCAGCTTTATGCTTGTCATCTTCGTCCGGTTCCGCTTTCAGTTCAGCGCAGCAGCCCAGGTCGGTACGCCATACCTCAATAATGAGGACGAGACACCCGCCAGGAGACGTCTCGTGCTGCCTCTTGCTACTTCGTGATTCGGCATGTTCCTTGCCAATGCGTTAGTTTTCCTCGCAGCCTTCTCATATACATAGTCGACATGGCTGTTGTAATTTAACCGATCGTCGACCATCACACCCAGGTGCTTCAGCGCACGCATCGATGAGGTGGATTGTCCCCGACGCTGATCTCGACACGCTGGTTTTTTTATGGTTGCTGACCAGCACTACCTCGGTCTTGCGGTGAGCCAGCTGCAGCTTGTCGTTAGCCATCCGACAAAGCCGACGATCTCCACTCTGTTCGGCAGTTCCAGGGTTAACATGTATGCGTGTATGTGCGTGTGTCATTAAAACTCATATTCTATGAGATGGCTAAACTGATTTACACAAACTTAGTTTCAAATGAAAGTTATAATGCACTTTTAAGCTTAAGAATTTTTAGTTTATCCGACTTCCGACTCCGGAGTTACGGGTTGAAGAGTGCGGTCACACATATTTCCATATAAACTGATAACACCAGCATGTCCGAATGATGTAATACATACCAAAAAGGGACCAACACTACTTGGATTTGCGGGTCTAGATCACTAATGATAAATCAAAGTAGTTTTGACCACATTGGTCACCTATAGCGATTCTTTTTGGCCCGGGGGAACTCGTCAAGTTCCTAAGTTACTATCATACCAATTTTCCAGCGAATTCTTGACCATTTTTCACAAACTTATTTTCAAATAAATAATCCTATGGTTGCTATTGAATTACACTCGGTTCTGACTTTAGGCTCTGGAGTTACAGGTTGATTAGTAAGGTAACACTAGAATTTCCCATATAAACCGTACTTCGATTCGCAGGTCTAGATCACTAATTACCAATCAAACATTCTTTGAATATATTGTCCACTATTGAACAATTCCGGAAGTCTCGGATTCCGGGAATATTCCACAATTAAAGTCACATCGGTTCTTCGGTGATGATGAGTCCCAAATGGAAGGTAAAATAAGTAGTTGGGTGATGCATCACCCCCCCCCCCCCCTTGCCTTTACGCATCCCCCCTTCATCACCCCTCTCCCTTGGATCACCATCACGCTTGCATTCTCTTCATCCACCCCGCATACCGAAATAAGATGATGGATTTCTAACGCATCCTCCACTCTCACTCTGCTAACCCCCCACATGAGGATAACGTTGAACTCATACTAATTAAGCTAATTAAATATTATACTTTTTTGTTTAAGGCTCAAGTGACTTTCTTTGAGCATGTGTAAGAATTGAGCGCTTGGTAGTATGCGTAGGAAAAAATTGTGTACAGCTTTGCCGCCGATTTATCCTTATAAAGTATTCATTGAACTCTAAAAGAAGAAAATCAGTCAATAAATCGACTGATTATTACCAGGACCAACTTATGCAAAATAGTTGGTGGAAAAGCAATTGACCGGGCGGGCTTTTGAAAAAGTGGCTGTGGTTTTTCACTACGCAGTTGTGTTGCGTGTTCCGGGCCAGTGTAGTGGTGTGACGAAAAATCACCACCACTTTTTCAAAAGCACCATTCGAATGCATTCCGCCCGTCAATTGTTTTTCTACCAACTATTTTGCATGATTTGAATCGCGATAATCTAATAAATCGACTGGTGACAAAGTTGAACGCATTTTTCCAACGCATGCTATCAAGTGTTCAATTCGTGTAGACGCTTACCGAAAGTTCTTTGAACCTTAAAGTGAGTCAGCGTTGACTTTCGTGGTAGTCGTGGGATACGTGCTAAGTGTAATAAGAATGTAATGGACATTTCCACAATTATATTGAACATAAGCAGTTAATGAATCACAATTATGATAAATGAGAAAGGCATAATCGCACCACTAGGTGGATTAAAACAGGTTTTTAGTTTTGATGATGCTTGTTCATAAAACGAATGAAATATTTTTTTTTAGGAAAAGGAAACTCCTAAACCCCCTTAACGAAAATGCATCTTTTACGGCGTTCAAGATGCCCGAACTCTCATAAACTTAGAATTAATTGGATCGAAATTGATGATTTTGTTGAATTCAGTTTTAATCTATAGGTTTTCCTTGATTTAGCATGGATGTGTGACATATCGTACGAATTCGAATTAATTGATGATACATTCTCGTGCGTGAGTGCTAGTCCAAGTTTGATACCAAATTGAATTTTTTTCATTTCGTTTTGATTCCAGCACATTATGTATGATAGCGTCTACGCGCTTGTATTTATTGCCGCAAACTTTCTCTGTATGGTACTAAAACAGATACAGAAGTGAGATACTCGAAGTGCGGCAGCGAAGAGGTTCAACGTTCACAGTCATTTTGAACTAATGAGAACTCATTAAAATATGCAAATTATGTATCAATCTTTATCAATCCTATTATGCATCGGGTCTACCGAAAATGAGAAGTACATACTCGCTGGCTGTATGTACAGCATGTGCCGACGCATTTTACGTACAAGAGTTGAAGTGTCATCGTGTACATTGATTTGTGCAGCTGACCCGGGCGTGTTCCTATAGGCAGAGTTAAAAATATTCAAATTCATTGAATGAAAATTGATCATATTCAGCCGCATTCACTTTCAATATTCAGTGACGCAGCTGAAAATGTCAAACGAACAAGCCGCCCATTCATCCATGCAGATTTTCATTCGTCTCCGATTATTGCACGAAGCGACCATGCAGCAACGAATCAAATGCATCAAAGTAGACCCTGGCGCAATGTAAGCGATGATGATTGTTGTTTCATATGCTTTACCGGCATTTGAAAACATTTTCCTAGATAATTAGTGAATTGAATATATTGTACGATATTCAACTGAATGAATAACATGGGTATTTGAATGAATATTTTTTCTATTCACCGTGAGTCACATCAGGTTCATTTTCAGCCGTCAAAAAAGAGCTTCGATTATTTTTAACTCTGCCTATAGGCTGGATCATTGTGATTTTTTAACATAGGGTTAATGAAGCGAAGCCAGTTGCCGGTTGGGGTTAAAGTACAAACATCATTATTATGAAGCACGGCGAACACTGGAATCTTCTGCTGTTAGATAAATGTGAGAACAATTAATGTTTAACGACATTAAAATTAAAAAGAAATGTGTTCATTCAATATGAAGTTCTTGTCTGTATTTCAGTTTCGAAAGGATTTAAACAATAATCCTCAGCTACATTCTATATCGGTAGCCATAATCGGTGGTTCCACATTGATTTAAATTCAGATTGTGAAACTAAAACTGTTCTTGTTTCCTGCCAATTGCTGGATGCTGAAATAGGAAGCATTCTGCTCCCGTTGTAAGGCTATCATAAGAAGAAATCAGCAGTGACTTCAAATTAATCCTTCGGCATAAGTATAAAATGGATGAAGTTATCACTTCAATCGGTATTTATGAGTCTATAGTCCTCCTCCGGGAACAGGAGCTGAGAGCTTCCGTTGTCGAAGCATGTGATGATAGGAAATAGTCTGCGCCAATGTCGACAATCGAACTGCTGCTCATAGGCGAAGCAAAGCAACAGCAACCGGTTGTCTCTAGTGCTTTGCACTAGCAATAAGAAAGACGCTATTTAATTAGTTATATTGGTTGGCCTTTGATCTGGGAAGATGAGGAGCTATTGTCTCGTTACGAATGCGGCTATGGCAGACAAATTAATTATTAGAATCGTTTTCTTTGATGTGATTAGTACTGTCACCGACTCGATTGATTTGAAACAGTTAGTTCTGTCACTACCTAATATGTATTAAATCACTCCTTTACCGCAACAGCTAGTGTGCATTTCTATATATTCATATTCATATTTGTTCTATATATCCATATTCAAAGGGTAAGGGGTTGCGAGATACGAGAAATAAGGAAAAGTTTGAATTTTTGTCAAGGTATGTAACTTTATTTTTATTAAATATTTGTTGTACGTCCAGTGTAGTACAATATTTAATTTGTAAAATCCACTTAAGAATATGAAAATATCTCAATAATTGTCTATGTGATAACAATTTCCGTAAAACGTGTTTCAGAGGTGGGAAAATACCGGTTGAGTACCGGTACGGTAAACCAAATTTTCACAAGTGTTTATGTTTCATTTACAATGTGTGCGGTCTTATCGCTGGTTGTGTTTATACGAGACACGAAAACCAAACCGAGTTTCGTTTACACAGCACCGCGGTTTGGTTTTGATTTTCGTTTACCGGTGCACGAGTGTGGGAAGGAAACACGAGAATAACGAAACCAAATCTCGATTGTGTTGCGATTGTGTATTCGGGTTGATGTTTATCGGCTGTGCTAGTGCTGCTAGTATTTTTATTAAGAATTCTAAACAAATTTCTTTATTAATATAAGGTATATTTTTGGTAATTGAAAAAATCTCTTCAGACATATTTCTGTTCAAATAAATTATGTTCGTGGTCATGAATGGCGTTCCTTAACTCAATATTGCGACATTTTCACAATGATTTATCATCAGGAAGTTTGCAATATGGGTATGTGTGGTATGGGAATCTGCCCAAAAATCGAAAGTAAAAGGAAATTTAATAGCCTCCGCTATTTTTGTACATATGATAGCAGATCAAAATTTAAGATGACGGTATATTCAAGATATTCTGTCATCTAGAATCACGCGACATGGATATTTTAAATATAAGAAATATGTGAACAGATCGCAAATTGATGCCTGCCGTAATTTAAAATCTGAAATGGCGAACTATATTCAATACTACTGGTATTCAATAACGTTTTAATGGTAAAAAATATCATGAAACATGGGTATTTTTGATATCGAAAAGTTGTGTAGAGATTAAAAATTGTTATTCGTCGTCATTTTGCATCCCAATATGGTGTTATTTTCACGACGATTTAGCATTTAAAAGCATGCATATTTAAATAGGCATATATTTCCAAGGAAACAAAACTTGAATTGCGTCGTAAATTAGAAATTCAAAATGGCGGCCTATTCATGATGATTTAACAACTAGCATGGTTATATTATGGACCAATATCCACATTAATCATTGAAGGTCGTTTTACATGTTTTGTTGTAATGAGACGGACAACTTCGTGATTGGACACAATGTGAACAAATTTTTTTTATTCAGATTATTGCGCAACATTTTTTAAAAATTTAATTGTTCTGCAGTAGATTTACATACACACTTAATTTTTTCTGTCGAATCTCAGTTTTTTCGCATCTATTGCCGAAATCTCAACAGCTGAGATCTCAGTAAACCATGTTTTGACAGATCTCAGCAAAAGTGACGTTTCATAGCTGATACTCGGAAAATATTTCACCGAAAATCAGCTAACAAATCTCACTTTACTGAGATATCAGTTTCTAATTTTGCTGATTACACAGCTGTTGGGAAATTGCCGAACCGAATTGAGTGTGTACACACATCGACTGGTATCGCCGGAAATATTTATTCCTTAAAGAAACTTAGTTTTTAATGGCGGTCTATAAAATGAAACTGTTTTTGCTATTCGTTAGTTGGTTGCTGTTCTCAATGAATTAAGTATTTTTGTAATTGAATAATTTAGTGGTAGTTTTCTCTAAACTCGAATGTTCGCGACCAAACCTTCTAGATGTTTCAAAACGATGTAGAGTAACAGCAAAAATAACAGAAATACGTATTACCAGCACTCAGTAAATAAGAACCTAATCGTGAGTTTCCCCCCACTTGCGTCTGAGTTGCTTACTATATGTAAATAACACACACATACACGCAATTGCCTCTGTGCAAGGATAGATGTATCAATACGATGCGCCATAGCAGTAATAATAAGGATATACAAAATGCGAGTGTGTGCTCGAGATTATTCGAGAATCGCCTAACCAACGCAACCAGACGTGGATTAGATCTCATTGATACGACTATTGTCGATATAAATACAGGCCACTTTGAATGTATTGAGTGTTAATGTGAACTTTCAAGTGATTCAAGTCATGTTTAATTGATTTAATTAATTTTATTGATTTCATTAATTTAATTGATTTTGTTTTTGTTATTTCATTGACATCGCTGATTTCATTGTTTCCTTTAACTTCAATTTAAACAATTGTGGAACTTTTAACAACTGCTCAGAACCAGCCATTTCGATATTACCCCATTGACTCTCAACAACTAATTTAACTCAACTTAGTTGTCTATTCGGCAGCACTGCAGACGAATTTACTGCTTCTTCTTTCAACCGAAGCACCGTGTACAGAAAAAACAAGGCTCGGTTTTCTAAAGCCAAACCGAAACCGCTGCTGAGAATACATCAACACAAGTTGAAATTCATACACACATGTAAACGGTGCTGAGTGGCTCGGTTTGGTTTTATAAACTGAGAGTCGGTGGAGGTTTTTCTTTCGTTTACCGTGTGAACGAAATCCAAACCGAATACGATGTGCATCACTCGTTTACACGTGTTGAGATTTTGAAAACAATACCAGTGTATATACGTACCGGTTGGTTTTCTTACCCACCTCTGACGTGTTTTTTGTCCAAAGAGGTTTGATATAACTACGATTCCAGTCCTGCTGAACCGAAAGCATAAAACCGAAGACTACATATAAAGAAGACTGATATCTCTTTCCTTCCCCCATACAAACGAGAAGCGACAGAGGTTACAGCGCCTCTATTGGAGGAAGGTAGGAAGCTTTATGTAAAAGTGTATATGTGTGTGCGCATCACTATGGGAAGTACCACCTTTACCCGCAAGTGGCGTTGCTGTTACTGTCTCCAGATTCTGGACAGAGTTGCCAGTCTTCTTGATATGCAGTCTTCGATAAAACCCAAAAAATATATTTTTTTTCAAAAAGCCACTATTTTATTATTTTTCCAAAAAAACGCTGTTTCCTGAATAAAAATTAAAAAGATTCGTAACATTGATTATCAGCATGAGCATGAACACGTTAACCATATAATTCGTAGTTGCTATTCCGTGATTGACCAAAACAAGCGAAATTGCACAAAGAATCAATGAATGGAGCCTGGGAGTAGCTTTTCATTGTCAATGTACACGTTTCGAGAGTTCTACATTCTCAAGTATCAATAACGGCGCCGGCCACGTCCTTACAGTCATCGGGAAGGGAAAGGAATGTGTGTACCTTTGCATCTCTACGATTGTCACGGGAAGGAGGTTTTGTTAGTGGGGTGGCATATGCATATTGCTGAGCGAAATTTTTTGAAAATTCCAATGAAAGTGTCATGTCTCTACATTGAAAGTTAACCTAGAAATAGAGGATCAAGATAAAAACGGTACATTGTGGTCGGAAAAATTAAAAATGCGTGGGATCAATTACTATCTTTCGTTATAGAGTTATGGTGTCTACGGAAAAGTTGCTGTATGGCACCTAGCGCTTTATTCGGTTGAATCATACTAGTTTGGAATTCAGTAGCTAGGGCGACGCTATTATCAACTTTTAATAAAGCTAGAGAGAAATGTAGTGTCTTCGAGAAAGTTGTAGGTCCTACCATGTTAAAGATATCTTCTGAGGATGCAAACTTTGTAGGTCCTGTATGTTTCGAGATAGAGCATGTTTTGATTAAAAATTGTACTTACAGGTTATGTTTTCAAAAATGCGTCATATTTCTAAACTTGTCGGACCTACAAAATTAGGATCATCAGAATATTGTTTATAATTACCTGATATACAACTTTACCATAGACACTATCTTGCTATTTCGTTCCATTAAAAATTGATAACAGCGCCGCCCTATCGAATGAATTCCGAACTAGTATGAAATGGTCAATTAAAGTGCTAAATACCATACAACAATTTTACCAAAGACATCATAATTCTAAGACGAAAGATAAAGAAAGGACGTGTGAATTGTGGGTTACTCCCTTTTGGACGCTGGGTGCCCCCGGGGTTACCCACTCGAACTACGAAAATGCTCGTGAATTGAAAGGTAGTTGTAATGATCCCTTTTTTTCTAGACAACATGGGTCAATGAACTTCTAATAAAATCGTGTATTTTAACAATAAAAATAATGTTAATTTGGAAATGCGTATGTTTTTCCCATTTTCCGTAAAAAATGTAAAATGTGGGTTAGTCCCCTTTGGACGCTAGCCATTCATATATGAGAACAAGTATTATCTATCGTCTAGTCGTAGAGTATCTGCAAAATCAGCAAAAAACAGAAATAATTAGATACAAAAGCGAATATAAAAATATAATTTCCCTGAGAAATTTCGGGCAACTATATGAACTTGAATAAACAGTTAATTTTTAGAATTAAATAAATAAACGAATCATCACACGATTGTTAGTTTAAAATAATTGAAACATTCTAGTGATTTGGTGGAGTGGTTCGGTTAGGATTCTATGTAAAAAATGAAATCAAAGCTGTTCTTTTACGTCTACTTGCAAGACTATAATCTTGATATAGCCCACCCACATTTTTCGACCCCTCTGATGATATCGCAAGGTTTTGAAAATAAAACTAGATCAAGAAAAGAAATTGCACCCACTTTGCTTGTCATATTGTAGGACTGTATACGATGCTCTTCAAATTGAATCCAACAGAAAAAATTAATATTGAATTCAACATGATGATGAAATCATTTTGAAATTCAACGCCGTGGTTGAGATTAGTTCAAAAAGATCAATTGCGCGGAAATGTGTTGAAATTATCACTTTAAATTTATCACATTAACAACTCTGAGCCTAATGAGCCTATTTTCGCCCTGTTTCTATTATCACCCTACCTCTTGGAAGCCATTTTTGTTACATTGCTTGTTAGGAACGAAGTAAACATGCTGATACCAATTTATACGCATTCCATTAGTTGGAAGCCGTTTAATTAATGAAACAGTGCGGCACCGTCTCTAATTTATTCAAAATAGGCACTTTACCCTACTACCATTGTTTGGGAAGTAGTAGTAGTGAAGAGCTAATTTTCGCAGCAGTGTATCCATCAAGGGGGGGGGGCGAAATCGATCGAATATGGTCTATTTTACCGGGAAGTTTTGTTCAATGCTCAGTTATCCGGGTAATTGAGATCCCCTATCTGCACCTTGTTTCATGCCTTGATTTATTAGATCCTTTCCCTAAATAAATATGTATACAGGGGCTACTTACGGTTTGACCAGTAAATCGATGTATCGTGTTCATTCTCGCCCGGACGCTTCGTTCTTGTGAACAAAAGCACTTGAACTACTTGAACTGCTACCGTCTGGGACTGATTTTGGGGCACTTTGCGATACGTTTTTTTTTTTTGGGAAATCGAAATGAACAAGAAATTTCAACATTTTGAGTGTGGTCGTGGCTAACAAACATATTCGTGATCAAAATCTTTTAACTAAAAATTTCTGATTTTTAATATTGTTATAGCCCTATTTTGGCCGTTTTATGGAAAGTGTCGCAATTACGTGGCTTATATTGATGGAATTAGTTTAAATCGATATCAGAATTTTTCTTTGGTTTTAAGAATAAATATAATAAAAAAAATGTCTGATAATGGTGAAATACTATTTGATCGCAACATCCAATCGAATGTGTGTACCTATGAATGCGGGAAAATATGTTCATAATATTCCACGTCGTATAAAATCAAAAACCAACGTAAAACTAAATCATTTTTGTTGCTCGTACAGGGATTTAGGAATCTAAATTTACATGGATATTTTAGGGATGATGTTTTCAATAATATTTAAAGGCAACAAAGATATAGCAAATTGATTAAGCTAAATGACAATAAGCTAAATATTATTCGGCGAAAAGGCTTTCGTTATATATGAATCGTACTAGGGTTTTCGAAATGCTAAAGCTTCTATTACATGTAGATGTTTGTCGTGGAAAGTACATGTTTGTCGGGGAAAGAAATGAAAATTGCAAAAGGTTCGTGATGATTGCCATTAAGGTCCTGTAAAAACGTGTTTAAAAAATCCATTTATTGTTCCAAAAAATATATTCAAAATAAAGCTTTGTACAGGTAAAAGTACATATATTGAACCACTTAAAACTTTTGTTTATTTTCTATATTATGGCGGCTCTGAAATCAGCAGCTTAAACTCGTCCGATTTGTTGGTGAGTGTCGTCATTTCTTAGCAAGGAATCATCTGAAAGCAAAACGTAAAACAGTTTCATATTCTGTATCGAATTGGCTTTAGTTGGTACTACAATGAAAACATTTCCACCGAGAAAAAAAAAACAAAATGGCGTACTTTTTAATTTAATTAAATTTTTGTTTTTACTCTCTGGAGACAGAGTACAGACCAGAGCAAAAAAAATTGAAATTTTTTTGAACCAATAAATGGAGTTTTTAAACATAAATCACGTTTTGTAGAGGAACCTGGCATTAACTTTTAGTGGGTGACATTCGCAACCAAGCGGTATATGAGTTGCGGTTTAATATAAGTATATGCCTTTTTCTAGGCACTACCGAATCACCTTGTTAGCCGTGTGTTATCGGCTCTAAAGCTCTAATTCAAATCACATGTGCGAGGTCTATACTGGTTTGATTAGTTGGGCTAACGTACGCCGCTTGAGAAGCATGTAAATGTGTTTCCTCTGAACGCGCAGGAAGAAATAAGTTGCTGAGCCACTTGAAATATGTACCTATGCTTGCGTGTTAGTCAGCAATAAGACTTTTTAACTAATTAAAATGTTTTTTGAAAACGACAGGCCTATCTGAAAGTGAAATCAGAATGACTAATTAATAATGTTTATTTTGGTATTCACGGTAAGTAATTTAATTAGGTCAGTAATCTATAAAAAGAAATGACTAAGCAATTTGCACTCTCTGTGTGTAGTACAACCTTTGGCTCGTGACTAGGGTGGGTTATTGAACACGTCACGCACTTCACATAATTACAAAGTACAACCTAATTTTGAGATACAGTCGAAACATCGTCGATTTAGATCCCAATTCGCTCTTGAATCTATTTATAATCTGTTACTAACAGTACATGGTCTATTGGTTCTAAGTGACATGTTTGCAAGATGCGTTTGATTTTTGAAGTGTCTTTTTAATTAGGCAAAGTTAATATAACGATTTAGAATGAACATTGAGAATGATTTTGCGGCATTGATGGTATAAATGAGGGTTTTGGTAAGTATTATTTTACGAATATATTTTGTACGTTTAGTCTTAACCTTTATGAGTATTATTTTTTAACGTTATCGATATTCACATTACAGCCTATTTAATTTCAGGTCGAACATTACGATATAGTCAATTTATCACTACATAATTGCTATTGGCATGAATGTACAATAATTTGTATGCACTTTTAATCCTTCACTGCGCAGTCTTTCGATATATGTACTGTGGCAAACACAGGTTCGTATCAATTTTCCTTTGTCTGATGCATTGTTGATTATATTCCACTTGAATAGCCAGATACACTGCAATGTAATCTTCGCAGTGTCGTTGGATTTTCACCAGTGCCATATTCCCTTGTGCTTGCGTTAAAACTGCGGTAAACCAGCTTGCGTTGTTTAGTAACATCGCACATTAGCATAATCAAGCAGTGAAGAAGAACACTCTTATGCACAAGACACACTGCTTTCATTTTCCCATTATTGGCGATTATTTTCCTTTGTATCTTTGACATTACAACGGTTACATGGAGCATGGTCGTCTCTTTAAGTATTGGTTTTAACGTTTTACGTTTTATGTTGTTATGTTAAACCTCTGTGAAAGGGGATATATGTTCATCAATAGTGGGGTCCACAAGTAAACAAAAACTAATATCTTAGAGAAGGACGTTACACTTTAGTTTCAAATTTTCGCAAATTTTGATGTAAAAGTTAATAGGTGTCACAACGAACCCGTAAGCAGAAGTACTTACGCGCATTCTATGATAACAATTAATCATCTTCCAATGGAAGACGTTGATTAATTGGTCGGTGTTAAGTCAGACCGGACTAAGTCGCAAAACATCAAAAAATGAGAAAGTGATAACACTGGATAAAGAATTTTGTCAGCTACATTCAACTGTTGCCAGTTTCGAAATATGTAACCATAAACAAGAATTATGACAAAAAATAGTTTCCAATTATAACGTAGAGGATGCTGCGATTCAGACTTTAAACTCGTTTTTCTCGAAATCAATATTTTGTCACTTAGTCCGGTCTGACTTAACACCGACCAATTGGTTGACTTAATTAGCACATTTTTTTACAAATTTGCTACAGATATCAATGTCACTGTCGGTGGCCCGATTGATCAATTTTGTCAAACAGAACTTGCACCAAGTAATGGTCGCGGTTTGTTACAGAGCCATAAAATTTTGCTGGCGCTTTTGTTATTGCTAAATTAGTTAAAGGCAGCCCTAAGTTTGCGCCGCTAAAACAACAAAAATGATCCATAAAAAATTGAAAAACGATCCATAAAAAAGTTGTTCATGTTCCATAAAACAAAACTGAAAATCCATAAAACAGTGTGAATGATCCATAAAAAGGGCACATGCATAAATGACGTAGCATTTTGGGGGGTAGGGAGGGTATACCAAATTTGTGACGAAGTGTGACGAGGGGGAGGGTAGGGTCAGAAGTTGTGCGACGTAGCATTAAGTTTAAAACCCATTGTTTAGAGAAAACAATTTAATGAACCTCCATTCCCAAGAGAAATCAATTTAAATTCAAACAAGTTACTTTTGATGCGGTTTTTCATGAGGTAAATTTTACGATTCGCGGAATTACAAGTTCGCAAAAATAAGAAAAGATTTTGTCTGCAGATTTAACTTGCTACATTAGTTAGCTAATGTTGCTAATTAGTAGACTTAGTTTGGAAGCTGAATTGAATTCACTTCACTTCACTTCGGATTTAACCAAACAAAATTTAGTAATTTAGATGAATCATTGGCAGTTGCAGGATTGTGAACTGAGAGAACTTCTCTCATGCTACCCTTGACATATAAAATTCAAAACAAAACTACCAACACTATATTTGTCGTGAAATGAGCTTATTTTGTACGCAATTTGCCGTTATAATGAAAAGTCGTCAAACATTTTGAAAGGACATGTATTTAAAATAATTGAAAAACATATGTAATTTTTTTTTCATCCTACGGCCGCTTTGCATGGGACGAGGGGGAGGGAATAGGTAAATGCTACGTTATTTACAAGGGGGAGGTTAGAATTTTGTGACCAAATGCTACGAGGGGGGAGGGAGGGGTCAAAAATCGCTGAAAAAAGCTACGTCATTTGTGTACGGCCCCTAAAATGTACCGAAAAATCAAAACAGTCGGGAAGACCGGGCTAGTTGGCGGTGTTTTCAGTTTTGATTTTATACCGCTTTGATTTTGGTAGATCTTGCAAAATAGAACACATTGCATGAAAGGGCAGGCTGTTGGCAACATCTCTAAATTTTATGAAAATGCCTTCATTTCTACACGGAAAAATAAAACAACCTGCAGAATAAGTTCTTTTAACTTAAATTTAGGTAGTTTTGAGTCTTGCATCGCTTTCGCACTTATTAGTGTTGTCAAAAACAAAGAGAGATTCGACTCAGTCGAGGCCTTCCGTGGAATAAGGTACTTTTGAGTTGTTTGAGGTATACTCAAAATTAGGTAGATTCAACTTAAATTCAGGCATATTTAACTCAAGGTTGAGTATAAAAAACGTGTGAATGAGTTGTGGTTTTTGCCGTAGTTAAAGGGAAACTACCTTCAACACTGTTTACCTAATTCTACATTATTCCACGATACCGCGATATTGAGTCAAAAGAGCTCAACTTTTGGTAGTTTTTCGTATCCGTGTAGAGACAAAAATATGTGACGCGGAAAAGCAGCCAACTTACCCCAGCCCCGTGGTAAGTTGATGGTATGTATGGGGTGAGTTGGCGAAATGCCAGAAAATATGCAATCAAATCGAAACTCGATTACATCAGTGGTCCTTATGAAATGTGCCGATAGTCTTTTCAATAAAACTGTATAGGGGAAGATGGGGTAAAACGCACTCTCTAAGGAAATATGAACGTAACTCAGCTATAGAACATCAATTGGGAGAATTTAATTAAGGATATCGTTTAGCCAACATTTTCCTCTGTGGTCACAATGAAAACACTTTACAAAATGTTCAAAAATATGAAAAATATTCAATTTGTCAAACTCATTAAAATCACTCTTTGAAAAATAAGCGGGGCAAAATGCACCTGTGCAGAGGTAAAATGCACCACAAAAACGGGACATAATACACTACAACAATGGAGCAAAATACACCGCAACAACGGGGCAGAATGCTCGGCGAACAAGCAAGTAGTTTTGTTTTCTGACGGGTTTTCACAAATGTGTGCCATTAAATAGCCTTCGGTTATGCAATTAGTAGGTTTTCAGATCGATTTTTCTGTTTTCGATTAAAAAACCAGCAAAACCAAAGAGAGAGCATTTTGCCCCCGATGGAGCAGAGATATAAATTTGGGAAAAAGTGAATTATTTAGAATACATTAGAAGAGCACGTTATTGTTTTTTGTTTATTTCTCGAACTGCTATTGATGTACGGTTATCAAACTTTGACTGTGTATGTTTACTATGGCGGACTTCCGACAGGTGTTACCCTTTTCTAGAAATTTTCAGCTGTTTTCGATATAAGGAAGGGGTGCATTTTTTTACTCCATATTCAAAAGCAAATGTTCGAAATTCTTCGGGCGATTGGCTGAAATAATTGTCCCCTGTTTTGACGAGAGAAAAAGAAAAAGTTTCTTTTACCTTGGAGTGAATTCCAGAAATGAAAATATTTGATGACTATTTTTGCACTATAAATAGTACCGCCAACTTAGCCCGTGTGCGTCACCGCCAACTCACCCCAACCGCATATTTAATAAAGAAGGATTTAAAAAATTGCTTTTAGGTATGGATAGGTGTAATATCCATACGGATACTGTAAGTTCACGCACTATCGAAAAATATATCATTCGGGGAATAGATTTAAAACTATTGTGATTGTGTTAAATAACACAAAATATTTAAAATCAAGAAAATTTACAAAATATGCTCAAAAACACAATATCGTCGTACAGCTTCTACAAAACAAAATGTTTTGCAACAAAAATTCCGCCAACTTACCCCAACCGCCAACTAGCCCCGGGCTCCCCTACAATACGTCTAATTACACGAAAAAAAAACTGATATTAGTAAATGAGTCCGGATAATTAACCCCCTCGAAAATAAAAACTCACATTTTCACATGGAAAGCAATTAGCACTCACACAACTTCTCTGGATAAACAAGCGGATGAAGAAGAAAAAATAAATTCGCCGGATAATGAGCTAATAAGTTTGTCACCGTATCCCTTTTGTGCTTGCAGTCTTGCTGGCGCATATTAAAAACATGACAAATCCAGTCTATTCTACTTTGTTGTCAGTTTTCTTGGTAATTTCCTGTACATTTTGAAACTTTTGTTTATTTACACTAACATTATTATCCCCTTTTCCGGTGAGAAAGAAGATCATCAATTAAATTTTATCGGAAAAATTATTCTCAAGCTATTTGGGGAGACGGAAAATTTTGCAACTCATCTTATCCAGGAAAAGTTGGACATTGGATAAGCTCCTTCTCAAGTGTGTGAGTGAGAATTATAATGCCGTATTTACTAACATATGGAGTTTCAATTTAATTTAACCTATTTAACAAGTGTGCCTCCTGTGCAATGCCGCTGTCCTGTCTGTTTCACTCTCCTTGACTGTTAGATGTGGGGTTTATCATCCACAGCGAGAGTCGCTGGTGCTTTTGGATGGCTTGTGATTTGGCGGGGAAGCAAAATTACAACGATTTGGAGGGAAAACGACGTACAACCAACTCGGCATAGGTTTTGTCATATGAGCAGGTTTAACTTGAACAGGATTTGACTTGAATTGCCAATTTAGTTAATTTTCACTTTGTACTAAATACTTACTCTGACAGGCCGCAAAAATAGTAGAGATTATATTTATCTCTTTCCATCTTATAAGGCAATAGAAAATGTAGAATGTGTTCAATTTTTTATCAAGGGATTTCTTTTGACTCGAAATTCTGTCCGGTATTAGCGCATACTCATGTTTAAGACACACCAGATGCCAGACTTAGCCTCCAAAATTTGGAAATTTGCAAAAAATATTGAATTTTTATAATACATATCACAAAACTAAGTGGCAACTCAGGAAAACGCAAATTGGAAAAAAAATCGCTCGTTTGATTATTTTTCTGCTTTAAGTACTTCCACTTAAACTGTACGCACACGAGGCGACAGGACACACGCTACAAAAAATATTCATCATGCACCATGCTTTAAACAAAACAGTTGTCTGCAATACACGAGGATGTTTTTAGCTAGACTACATATAAGCGCACAGATTTTTTGGCATTTATTAGGAATCTCTTTTGGTATTTCAATAGTAATACAGAATTACCGAGCGTGTAATGTCATCAAGTCATCAAACTGATTAGTTCTTGTGATAACTTCAAAAGCTATATGTATGTCTATTGGTAAGTATCATTGTGTACTCTTCTCATATCAATCACGTTAGTACGTTGACCCGTCTTCAGATACTCCCATGCAATGTACATACGAACGATATTCGAAAGCACGTCTAATTCAATTCCGATACTCGATACGGTAAGCAGCAAGAGACATTCTGGACCGAACACATGGAAATTAGCAAATGCTGTGATGCGGTCTTGTCTGTTTTCCGAGTAGGGTCGGTGTTCCAACCAAAGTTTATAGAACCCATTGAACACCTTGTCGTGCGTACTGAGTAGGTATAAACATTTTAAACGCTGTGCAGTCACTTTAAACGGACAGCTTTTATCTGATCATTATGCCAGTCTATATCAAATGCATTAACGCAATAACAATGGCACGCATTTTCATAGTTACATGCAGTACACCTCACTTAGGTACGAGTTTCGTGGGGAGCAGCATTTATGTCGTGAAAAGGAGGAAGGGTTCTTCGAGTTTGGAAAGTAATTTAATTTCAAGCCAAATAATTCTCTGACAGTGATGCGACAGCTACCGTCTCACCTAATAATATAATGAATAAACTTTAGAAGCTGCAGGAATGCGTCACAGTAGGAAGAAGTTTTGTTTCAAGGAAAAAGTGTTCTCGTCTGGAAAAGTTTGTGCATTTAAACGTATATTTTCCACGCTATACTGGTTGAAATGTTAGTATGGGCAATTAATATGCGACGATAACACAAGTAAATACAGTCAATTGTCGTGTTGAGTATTGTTGATTAATTGGGTCACGCGTCTTAGAATTTTTATATCTTGAAATATAAATATTGCATAACAGGTTTATTTTCCAGGTTCTTGGCATTTGGACGGGCTTGGTTGGAGATTTGCAGAGAGAAATGACACTTTCCTTGTCCACAAAAGCTACGGCGACTCGGCTCAATTTCATATCAATTTGTCATAAACGTTGCGTGTTTCGTTAGTTTTCTTACCATGGTGCAAACATATTAATGGTTTAGCAAATCGAATTTATTTCATTTTCGGACGTATTGAAAAGCAATCAACACTATAAATTCATTAATTTTGCGTCACGTTTCTTGTGAGCATCCTTTGTTGACATTGCTGTTGGGAAAATAAATTGGACCAGTAACGATGGGGACCAATTTTCCAGCTGTTGTGGCTGGACAAGGGAAAGACAACCGATACCTATTGGATGGAAAAACCGAATTGCGAAAAGGCAAATAAATCACTCACTTCTTTGTCCTTTCGATGGTTGCCGTTTCTTAAAAAATCCATGGTTCTCGATTTCCTATCGTCGACTGCGAATTACGAAACGTTGGACCTTGCTTGCGTTCATTTAGTAAACCATTAGCAGTGCTATATATCTTGAGCGGCGCGCAAAAAATGTATAAAAATAATGGAAAATGAATTATCGAATGACAATATTTGTTCCGTAATCTTGATCGTTTAGTTGATTTGTAATACAAATAAAATGCGGTGTGGGTTTTATGTTTGCTATTCCATTTGTGCTGGAAGGGAAACGACGCGGTTTTTTAGCTGAGTGGTAGTTGTTCTTGAACTAAAATTAATTTTGTTACATAGACTGATACAAACACTGTAGAAGATTATGAGTCGTAGTCGAAATATTTGTTACTTTTTTGATACCGATGTGCAAGTGCCTTTTATTATAATATGCATAGTAGAATTAAAAATTCAATAAGTTTGCTGTACCGATGCCAACGATTCCAGAAGTATAGAAATAATATTCAAGTCACCTATACAGTTAATTTACGCAGTTTTTTATTTAATTGAGAATCCTCGTTTTAGGTTGCTTAGATAGAACCAAAGTCTACATTTGTATAATTATAAATGAACAGATGGATATCAGAAGCTCCGTAATCGGATAATACTCAGCACGTTGAATAGTAGCCAAATGATAGTTGAGTTTGTAATGTCCAGTCAAAGACCCGAATAGAGTTCCGCAATTGTGCTCGAAGCATTTTCGGTTGCAGCCCAGTGGTGAATCTTGTGCTTTATCCAACTAATCGACAATACTAGAACTGCTTTCTATCTATCCGCCGAAATGTTAATATTCGACACGTTTACCGTTGTCTTCCGTTTTAATTCCACTATGATGAACAAAATGCGAAAATGCACTTTACTGTTACAGATACGTATTTCGGCTATGACTTGCAGCCTTCATCAGTGTATTGTATCAGAATGAAGAAAATACCATCTGTACCGCTTTATGTACAAAAAGGACAGGCAGAATTAGGTAACTTAGGTGTGTGAAGATGATCATTTGCATACGGATAATGTTTGGAAAAGCCATGTATATCCGTTACCTTGATCTCGATTGAGTAAAGACGAAGAGGGTTGTTAAAAATTTCTAGGCTCTCAGCTACATCCAATTTCCATGGATTAGAAGTTTGACGTTGAATTTTTATATCTTCAGTAGTCATATTTTTCTGAAAAGGAATGTTCTGATACCTTAGATTTGAAGTGAAATGGTACATCTTTAACAGCTTCCTTGGAACCTTTTGTGATTTCAGCGATGTGCTCTTTAAACCGAATATCTAGCGTTCTCTTAGTTTGTCCAATATAAATTTTATCACAACAAGAAATTTTGTATACCCCAGATTTTCCCAGTGTTTCAATTGGATCTTTAGTGGATCCTAATATCGATTTAAGTTGGTAGTTTCTACTACTAAAAACAAGATCCATACCAAACTTTTTTAATTTAAATACGGATAAGCCGTATTTTTGTTGAAATCTCCTGCTATCCTTTTTAAATTCTTGGTTATTGGAGTTAATGTTGTGAGAGATTGCTTGTTGAATTTTTTACTTTTTTATTGATTATTGATTGGATAGTTTGCTCTGGAAATTCGTTGAGCCTGCCAATTTTGAAAATATACTCTGTTTCTTTAATTTTTGCTTCTTCGCTGAGTGGTAAACTAAGCATTTTATGAACCATGTGATGGAATGCTGCCATTTTATGCTGATAAGAATGGTTTGAAGTATTTGGTGTAACTCTTTCTGTATTGGTAGGTTTTCTATAAATTTCAAAAGTCAAGGATTTCCCTTCTATTATTACAAGGATATCCAACAATAGTAATTTATCAATTTCTTCTTCATGTGTGAACTTGATATTATTATAAATGTTGTTAATTGCTTCCAATTTCTTTGTTAAATTACTCCGTTTGATAATGAAAAAAATATCATCAACATATCTCCACCAGCGTTCTGGCAACAAATCTTTCATCTTTAAACATTCTTCTAGGTTTGACATGAAAAGCTCACAAAGAATTGGAGAGAGTGGGTTACCCATAGGGGCACCCTTAGTTTGTTTATAGAAGACATCTCGGAATGTGAAATAATTTTCTTCCATGCAAAGGCGAGTAAGTTTAAGATAAGATCTCACTTTGCTTTTCCATAGACTATTGCTATTCTGTTGTAGTAACCTAAGAGATTAATTGAATCTTTTACAGAGACACTTGGGAATAGAGCGGTTACATCAAAGAGAGCCTAGAAATTTTTTAAACAACCCTCTTCGTCTTTACTCAATTGAGATCAAGGTAACGGATATCAGTGGTGCAAATTTTCATTTTCAAATGCCAACTTTCAGCTCAATCAAATCCAAGCATGATTCAAATTCAAAGCCTCCCTTAATCATTCACTTTCAAGTTGGCGGGATTTTCATAACCAAACCGTACATCGTCATTTCAAATTGATGCATTTTCATTTACCAACCAAAGTTGTCATCTGCTCTGTAGAGGCCAGTTTAGATTAAATGTTGACATATTTTGTATTTTCAAGCTTACGTGAACTTTGAGATTTGAGATTTGTTCTTCCTTCAAGTTCAAAACAACCTGGTGAAAATTTGCAGCTCTAGGGTGATAGGGTGATGAGCCTATTTTGGCACCATTATGGAGAGGGTCGCACTATTTTTTGAACAACTTAAAAAGAAGCCATATTACCTATAACCTTTTTCAGAATAAAGTATCAGTGTACTGTTTCTTAAACATCTGTATAATGCTTATTTGGCAGAATTGTCTCAATTTTCACCATAAATGAAAATAAATGTTCTATTCTGTGCATCTATTCCCACCTGAACGTTCCAATTATCGCCTCATGGGTGTGCCGATTTCCACCTCATCGAAAAACAATCTAGTTGAAACGCAATGCCTCATATTTCATTTGCGTCGATTCTAACTAGGTATCCAGATCATGGACGCCAACGCGTGATTTGTAAAACGAATTATTCTGCTTTTTTCAGCCGATCAAAACAAACGTAAACATTACGCACACGAAAGAAACTCATCAGCTGTTAGTAGAAGAGCGCCCAGAACTGCGCATGCAGGAAATAACCATGCGAAAGTTAACAACTGGAATATAAAGTTCACATCACACATTACTTCCTCCCGATCCAAATTGTATGTGCAGATGAAAATAAAATATCTGCAATCAACAATTAGTTGAATAACTTGAAATAATTGATTACTTATACCTGAAATTGCATAACATTATGTTTTCAAGTTCATGTTTTGGTTTGGCCGCACTGGTGATTCTTTTCTGTATGATGGATGCAAAAAGTTGGTTTTGATTGTGGTAGTGTATCAGCAAAACATGCCAATAATAGGAACCCCCGTATTTAGTTTTATCCTATTATAACACTAGGCCTATTCTAGTGTTTGACGAGTGCTTTTAAAGTGAAATAATCGTAAAAAGGTTCTCCAGCTAAAATAAAGGTATGTATCAGTGCAATATTTAATATATTTGTGCCGGAATAACGAGATATGAGGCGGTAAATGCTGGCTCGAAAGTGTTTATTTTGCTAAGCGCCGTTGCGTCCTGTTTCGGTTCACTACGCGAGTGAGGCGGATCAGCAGATATTTCAATAAGGTGATTTTGTTTTAATAAAAAGTTGGATTTAGTGGATAGTTCTGAATACGTATGTGCACAACAAATAAAGAATATAACTTGAGCTTTTTTTGCACACCTGTTTTAGCCAAATCGATATTGTCATTATCTCATATGCTTGGTTCGAAACCAAGGGGTACGAAATAGGGTCACAATAGGCTCTACTGCCATAATAGGCACATCACCCTACATGGCTTTTCCAAACATTAGAGGGTATTTTATTCATTCTGATACAATATACTGATGAGGGCTGCAAGTCGTAGCTTGAAATACGTATCTGTAACAGTAAAGTGCATTTTTGCATTTTGTTCATCATAGTGGAATTAAAACTGAAGACAACGGTAAACGTGTTTAATATAACATTCCACTAAGTCGCTCAAAAACAGTGCTTTTGTTAAAGTATTAATATTCGATTGACTGGATATCCACAAAGGGTTAATAGCTCTCGAAATACTGAGTTCTAATACTAGAGTTTGACACGCAAATTACAGGGTGATTCATCATGAGGTTTTTTTTTCAAACTAGCAAAAAACATTAAAAAATGAATTTAATCGCGAAATCTTTATTTTCGCTCGAAATAACATTCTTTGCCTCTTATTGTTTATAAACAATTTCTTTTAGATGTTGACCGTAACAGCGTCTGAGATGGTCCAAATTTTGAAGATGCGTTCAAGCATTTCATGTGATACCTTGTTAATTACTCGTGACAGGATTATCCACATAGACTTGTGACTTCACATAGCCCCATAGAAATAAGTCTTCATATCACCCGATCTAGGCGGCCAACTGACAGGTTCACGGGCAAAAACTAAACGTTCACCGAATTTCTTACGCAAGCATTCCTCTTTTACATTACCTGTGTGGTACGTGGCACCGTCCTATTAGAATTGAAAATTGTGGGGCTTCAAGTTTGGGTAGTAATCAGTCTGTTAACATGATTTTTAACCTAGACTCTTCCTTAAAATACGCCATGTTGTTGCATGCGACAAGCCAAGTTGTTGAGAACAGTGTCAAATCAATTTTTCGTGTCAACGTGTACACTCTCGGGCATTGCTGTTATGTTTTCTTCACTGCCTACTGGCCCAAGTAACAAACTCAGTTTTATACTACACTTGAAGATATATTTAAGACTAGTTTCATAAAACCGAACATAAAACTAATTACTCTACAAAACTGTTTCAAGACAGCCATAAACTTCTCTTAAGATGAAAAAGGCCCATGCTTAAGAAGGTTTTCAGGAGTATTTTCCAAGGTTCTCTTTAAACTTTTAGGTTTCATCGATGTTTTCTTATGATGGTGTTCAAGACCTGCCCAAAACTACGATAAAACTACCATAAGTATTGATAGTTTTATGTGTGTTGTTGTCTCCAGTGTTGTAATTCTTCGAACTGCCTTCGTGGCCCAGCTGTTTGCAATTGAACCAGTTCATGGCCCGCGGTACGAACAAAGCGAAATGGTAGGCAAATGTTGACAAGAAGGACATGGAAAACAAGAGATGGAGGAGAGTAAGTAATCTTTTTGCTGAGGGAACATTCATAAATTACGTATCGCTTTTAGGAGGGACGGGGTATAACAAATGTGTCATGTTGCGACACATGGGGGGAGGGAGAGTAAGCTAGGACGTTACGTAACATGTTTTTACCAAAGAAAATTATTTAACTGATTTGTTACGTAATAGTGGACGGGGGTGTAATGAAATTTGTGACAATTTGTTACATGGGGGAGAGGTAGTCAATTTTGGACAACTTTTGCGTTACGTAGTTTATGAATGGTTCCTAATGTAATTGCTTGCCATCTAAAATCTCAACCTGCTGGTAGTAAACGGCCCCTGAGGCTGCCAACCCCGTACTTGAATAGGTATTTGCACTTCAAACCCGGTTCGGATACCACGCCATCAATTTCCACAGTGATTGCAGGTAAGTAGATGCAAAAGTTCCACCTGAAGCGCTCGCAGTAAGCAATTTTGTTTGTCTGGTCGAGATCATTTACTATAATAACGACCGGCTACTGAGCCATAAGGTCTCCAGAAATCTCCAATATATTCACCGGTATCTTCCCGGTCCGAAGTGGGTATAATAATTTTAAGCACGAGTGCAGAGCGCTGTACCAACGGGAACGTATTTGATGTTCACATAAGGTGTGCAAGGAATAAATATATTCAAAAACCAATCTGTTACTTATCTCCAGCATTTATTGTGCCTTGCAGAATATTCGCTTGAAATTAGCGTGCAGGGGCGGCGAAACACTTTACGCCCGAGTGGGTAGAAAGCATAGGGTGAGGGGTCCATTAGTAAGGATTTTTTACCCTTTTCGCAATGCACACGCTTACATTACATTCAAATTAAATCACGTTCGTTTATGCAAATGGAATTGTGTTACATCGATGTTTTCAAATGTGTGTAGTGCGAGATACATGAGTTGCACATCTAAATTTTTTGAATTGGTTCAAAATTTCGAGTGGGTAATTACACCCAATAGCATTTCTTCTTCATATGAATTTTAAGCGGTTTGAAGCAAACAGAATTAACGTTTGGATTTTTTTCAGTGTAAGTATGTTTTACCCATTATTTTTCGCAGAACTGTTACAACAAAATGCGTAAAAAACACCCATTCATGATAATCGCGCCAGAATGAAAAATACTGTCAATAGAATTCAACGCTTTTTCTTGAAAAGGGCGATACTAGCAGTGACAAAACAAAGTGACAAAGAAAATCAACAGTGAATATTTTCAGATTTGGTTATGATATGTATTTAAAAACTATTGTGTTTTTTGCATCATAGATTGCATGAATCAGTGATAGAAACTCAAAACTGCATAAAGTATTCAAAATTATTGAATTACATTTTGTTTTGACTATAAAAATCGACTTAATGATAGTATCGCCTTTTCGGAGATTGTTTACTTTTTTAGTCCCACGTATCACCATTGATGTATCGCCCTTACGTTTTTTTACAATAACTCCCGTTTTAGGCCATTGATTTCGTCCGAGTTTTTTCAATAGCGATCATTGTTACTATTTACAACTGATAACAGCTTGATAATCGCCAAAAAATACGACAAAGACAGTTTCGCCCCTAAACTGGTAGCAAAAAAGTATCGCCCTGGTTGTTTGCATTGAGTGTGGAGGGCAAAACTTTAAATAATCAAACAAAAATACAGTTTCGCCCGTTGTATTTTTTGCTGTAGTTTAAGAAAGCAATTTCCTAGAATCCAAATTTTTAGGTCAATTTGTTGCGTTTCAAAGCCTTTATTCGTATGTATAGAAAATGACACTTGTTTACATTTGTTAGTATCGTCCCTTTCACAAAAAAGCGTTGAATTATTTCTGAATTTAAAAAAAAATAAAATAACATTCATTTCACATTATGGTGTCCTTATAAAAGTATAGGAATCTAGATAGAGATCCTATTTTAAAACTCCTTAACAAAATAAAACCGCCAACTGGGTATAATTTTGATGGCTGGATCGTTTGGCTGCTCTAAAAATGCCGAACTGGTGCATGTTTGCAGAATCGCCAGTAGTCTAAACAACCGTTGTTTTCGGAACATTGCCGAAATGTTCTGTTTGCGCCACGGACTGTGATGCAGGCCGATAATTTGCAGGTTCCGCTACGATCCTTAGTTTGCAGGTTAACTCGCTTGAAATAATTCTTAAGGATTTTTCACCCATTGTTAAGATCATTATACCCATTGACATTACCTCATCGAGTAGTTGTGAAATGGATAAAAAATACTCATTCTTAGAAACAAAAAAATACCCATTTTTTGACGGCTCGAATAACTTTCGAAAATGTGCAATTTGAATACATAAAATGGGTAAATTTTTTTTTACCGTGTAGAGATTGCTGGTCACACTTAAAGACGCTGAATTACTGAATAAAGACTCGCCATCTTATCCCAACTAAATAAAATGGTTTGGCAACATTATTTTCTGCAAACTAGCACCACTGTCATGCGTTAACTTCAGTTGACTCGTATACTACAGTTTCCGCACAGTTGAAAAGTCGATAATTTTTTCATCATGAAGTGCTGTGTGAAGTTTTGTACCAATAAAACTACCGCTTGTTTTAAAAATATTGGTTTTTTCGCTGCCCGGTAAACTACGACCTTCGTGCGGAATGGGTCCGGTTCTGTGGTTTACTAGGAAATAACAACATTACGGATAGTTGAAATGGTTGAAGCTACTTTTAGTAAGCACCCGTAATGATAAAAGTTGTATGTTTTACCTTGCCGTAGAGATTCGATTCAGCAATTCATTCAAAATATTTTAACTCACTATCACAATAATTTCCAAAATTCATTCATCAGATTGCAACATTTGACAAGTCTTCTGCTCGATTGGAATGACAATGACAGGTCTCGTGCTCGATTGGAATGACACTGATAGATAAATGGTAAACAAACGATTGACGTGTCGAGTCTTTATCCAGAGGGGTTCAGCGTCGTTAGTCACACTCATATAGTTCGTTTACGTTAAATTGTTTCACAGTTCAGCACTCAAAAAAATATTCACTTCAAAGTTACGTGAATGTGATGTGAATATTTTCAACCCTACTTTTCACATAAATACTATATGACTGTCACTTAAAATGTGTTTAATACTGCACCCTGTAAAAGCTACGTGTTTTCATATGCTTTCTACAGGCGTTTCATGTAAAAATTACAAGCTGAGAAGACTATTCTTACTAAAATGCCAAGAAGTTACTACATGGACTAATTTTGCAATGCGGTGTCACGTAGTTATTATCTGCCGAAGATTTGATTATTAAGTATATTGTCTAATAGATGTTAAATTTCATAAAATTTGTTTCTATGTGGTTTTATACTAAGATCACATGAAAGAATGAATACAAGGATCACATGAAAGAATGAATACAATACAAGTGATATTTTTAGATGAAACCATTAGGAATTTGATTCGCAATCTTGAATGGATTCAGTCTAGGGGCAGATCACTTCTGATGCATTTTGAAAAATCAGCGAAATTAAATGCATTTCTTCCCATCAAAATAGAAATTCAAAATGTATTTTGCGTTGCGTGTAAGACGTCAAAACCCTACAAAAAAACTAGCCCTATATTCAACACAACGTCGAACAAAGTGAATCAGCGTAGGACGATTGTTAAACAAACTTTTGTGCGAGGGAGTGCAAAGTTGATGAAAAAATGGAAATAGGATTCAGTGCGGATAACAGCTCACTTGCAACAAACCGATTCCGAAATCGATGGAGTCTGAATCGGTTGTTGAATTTGTGCTGGTATCCATTCATGATTCCGAACTGGTTCCAGAATTCCAGAGCGAGTGACGAGGAGTTCTTAACAAAAAGCATTAACCTCTGTTAAAAATGAGAATAAATGTATTAAATAATTGATTGTGCTACCGCATTCCATCGAAAATCCAACCTTCTGTTCCGTCAGACTTTCGCAGTTGATTCACTGCATATAGAACAATCGTAATTGCAGTGCTTCGATCGTATTGCTATACACAGCATTTATTTATGTGTTTGATGTTCATGTTGATCCTATTGGCATGCATTTTAGACTGAAATATGATAAATTTGTAATAATTAATTGATTTTCAGCAATAATTTAAAATTTTTACACTCTGAATTCAACTTTTCCGCCATCTTGAGATTTTTTCACATGTGATATTCACGTACATTGTTTGACGTTTGATAAAATCACGTACATCGTACGTGTTGAGCAAGTTAATTTCAGGAGTTGCACAAATGATATTTACCGTTGTCATGTTAAACATCACCATAATAAAGGGAATTTTCACGTATTTAAACTTGAATATTTTTTTAATGAGTGGTAACGTTGGTAACGGCTTGCGGAGCTAGGGTGAATATGTTTGATGCGCGTTTCAGACGCCATGTGAGATTTTATCACAAGGGCGACAATGTTCTATTGAAGTGATAACACTGCACTAAATAAATCTAGTGCAGTGTTATCACTTCAATAGAGCAACCGGCAGAAGCAGAACGGCAATAAACAAAACGAACAAAGGCTAACCTGGGGTAGCTTTCTTCATCTCGATTCGAAACTTTTTAAAAACGTTTCGATTCAATTTCAGCATTACGTATCGCATTCGACCAAGCGTTCGAGCTTGTTAGATTGTGGTACTAGATTTCGACCGTAAGTGTACCAGCTGTTCGAGCGCAAACTGTCAAATAAGAGTATGCGTTATGAGTAGGGTAATTTCGTGAGAGATGCCGCTACGGGTGAGATGCCGCACTCTCTATATACGAGATATATAGATAGAATCACTTTAGTATGTAAAATGTAAATGTAAAATGTATGTAAAATAACCTTTATTGTTAATCCTTAAAATTATTATAATTGATTGTGTGCGTGCATATTTTCGAAATTCTTTGGGCGATTGGCCGAACAGAAAAATTTATTCTAGAAAAACTCTAGAAAGAGAACTGCAGAGAGAAAAATAGCATTTTTGGCAAAGTTTGAGGAAGATGGAAAACGCCATATTTTGCTTCTCCAGCTTGGATCTTTTTCAACATTTGGGATAAGATTCTTAAGAACCTATCCTTTCAGATAAAAATTATGTACAAGTTGTAGTAGATAAGAGTTCGATTTCTTTTTCGACCTCAACATTTCGATTTTTTTCGACCTCAACATTCGTAACCCCTTAATAGAATACACGCAGTGCAAATATTGAAATACTGTGCACAATCTTATTTCGGATCATGAAAAAACTTGAAAAATGGAAGTTTATTTGGAAAAAAATATCGGACATCCATCTGTAAATGAATCCAATTGTGAAGCCAAAAACAAACAATTACCACCAACAATGGATAGAACTCGATCAACGGAATAATGGCAAGAATTTACCTAGAAAGTTAAATTAATGACCGTAATTCAGCACTCTGTGGTTGCTTTTCCGGAAGCAAGTAGAACGATTTATTTTCGTCTACGACTGGCACTTTTCGGTCGCTCAACACTGCAACGATTTTATTATGATTGATGAGCCTATTCAAAGAAATTAAATTTTGCGTTGCAAAGTTTTTCGTCTTGTTTTTGCGATGGTAAATTGAATAATGTGTGAAAATTTTAATTGAATTACCGGGAAATGATGAAGTGTGGTCGAGCCAAAATTCTTATAATGAGTATAGCATATTGTAATGCGATACTTTAAATATGTACCATCAATGTATACCTTAAATGCGTATACAGTCAACAGAACATGTGCGGATATGAACGGTAATATAAGGGTATAGTTTCAAGAGGATCATATCAAGAGATAATATTTTAGTAAAATATTGGTAAAATTTCAAACGAAATTATTGAACAAAACCTGGACAATTAAAACAAAATTATGTAATATGGGAATCTTTTTAGCAGTGAATATCGTAATTTATTTTTTATCGTTTTGCCATACAATTGTTTACAGATGGAAATTAACAAAATGAACCTTATTCTAACAAAAATAAAGATGGTTAAAAATATGCACTTTGGATCATCCATTTTTTACAACAAATTTTTGTTTTCTTCGAGGAATCAAAAAAAACTTTTCTAATGACAGAGAAGGGTTTTTTAAGGATTACCATTTATTTAATAATATATTGCTGTGCATACCATTTCGATCAAACGAGTAATTTTCGCGATAACTGTGCCAAATTGGAAATGATTGACCAGTACCGATTTGCATGCCTTCATGCAATGGCTCAGTAGCAGAACGTCTCACTAGCTTCAGTTGGAATAGACAACCGAAAGGTTTTCGATAGAGTTGAATATACTATTAAATTCAGTGTTTACACATTCTAAAACAAATGAAATCAATTTAGCTTTGGTTGGTATTAAATTGGAAAGCCATTTGAAATGGCCTAGAGAATGAAAGCAACATAGGCGGATGGTGACCGAAGATCCTGAACCAACAGCGAGGGCAAACACTGGCCGGTTATTTTCAGTTTGGTCCTGTGCGAATAATTGGATTTTCTTCAAAAATCGGTTAAACTTTATCGGCACGTATATGCATTGATAGTCGCCGCACCTGACAGCAACGGGTTCGATTGCGCAGGGATAATGTTTTCGAGTTTTGATAAAGATTGGTATTTAGCTCAGTGGCGACCATGTTCCGGTCAGAAACATTCTGCTTTGTAAAAAGAAAGGAGAACCATGTTTCCCGAAATCGATTCAAAATAAACGGTAATAGCAATTATGTCTCGAAAATAAATTAATTTAAATTGAATCTCGATTTCGATTATACGGAGTGTACATGAACTACCCTAAGGTGATTGGTATTCTATGGATTAAGGATGCAAGAGCCGACTTTCTATAGTGTACTTTCAATTGCAGTAAATTGCGCTCGTTCGTTGCATTCACCCAAACATACTGATCCTTTTTTTACCGGTTAAGCATGAACTGTATGGATTTCTTTCCTAATGCTAATCGCTTCTGAAATGCAAAATTTAATATGTACATGTTTAATTTTTATTTATTCTTGAAATTTGTTCATTTATATCTGAATTGTAATTATAGAGGCATGACAAGATATTATTATTTATCTATCAAGAATCGTAGGTTTCTTAGACTTAACCCACGATAAGTTATAATCTCCGGGCCAAAAATTCACGGGAGGTGGCATCTCTATTCACATGAAATTTCGCATATCTTCACACCACGCAATAATAAAACAAGGCTGTTGCAAATTATATCAACGTATAGTTCAGGGGCGGATCCGGAAAAAAATTTCGGAGGGGATCCGAAATTGTGGTTTTGAAATGTTTCTTGTCCAATGCGAATTTGATTTGCAACGAATTTGCGTTTAGAACGAACTAAACTATTTTAAAATTAAATTTCTCAAAAAGTTAAAAAAAATGTGGGAGGGGTTCGGACCTTCAGGATCCACCTCTGGGATCCGCCACTGGTATAGTCATTAAAAGACTAATATTCATTTGTTAAATTTCTTTTACACTATATGTTTAGGCTGTCCCACAAAATCGATGTTCTAAAAGTCAAGGTACTTAACCCTAGATTGAAAGATATTTGAAGCACTTTTCTAAAAAATCATCTAGAGGATCGGTTTAGGAAAAAAATGACAATATTTATATACCTATCTGTATTATTGATAGAACCTCTTTAACACAGCTGAAAAATATTTTTTTCAGTCTTACACAGTTGCGTTTCGGCTTCGCCTCATCAGAATCCGACACTAACTTTTTGTCGGAATAGATTAGCGCCGGCTTATTTTGTTCAGTCATTTTAGTAGAAACCCCGCTTAAAATAAATATTGATAGTTTTTTTTTCTAATGGCCAGATAAAGCCATCGAAAGCTATTCATTCTATTACAGTCGGGTCTCCTACTACGCGAATAACTGGGGGCGTGAAAAAGGAATCCGCGTAATTGGAATCCCATAGCTTGTGGGATTTTGACTAATTAGGCAGTGGCTGAATATTTCGTCTGCGCTAAAATTTAGCGCCACACTTTCTTTTGAAAAGTTGTTGTGCTTACTTAGACCTACAATTTAGAGTAATTGGATATCCAATTAGTTGAGGACTGTGCCGCCAGGGGCGCTTTAAAAGAAAGTAAATAAATCGAACCTCTCATCGTGAATGTGACTATCGTTGAATGGGTTTAACGTGAAATATATCGAAACACTGATTATTTTGAGAGGTGGTGTCTTAGGAAGATTTGTCCAGAAAATCAAGAGCTTCTGCATGGTGGAAATAATAACTCGGAATTGTCCCACTAGGCAGCGCTAGTGCTAATGCAAATGTTCAACTAATATCAAAATCATTCTTTATCTCAACAACGAGAATATTTAGAGGGGTAGGGGTGACCGGGGCTGGTTGGCCGAAGGGGCCGGTTGGCCAAGTGTACTTATGAAAAGGCTATAATGCACAGTAGCGACATTTAGAGTGATTTTGGTGGGGTATTAGGTCACCCATGTTCCGACGTAATTTCAGGTGTTTTGGTGGTGTCGTTTGTACAGGAGCACGTTTGTTCTTTTTCTGATGCTGATGAGTAAATTTCTTTTTCTGTAAAATAATATGTGTAACGCGAATCAATTTACATCCGATTTTCAAAAACTTGGTACCGTTGGAAAGGGTATTCAAAACCCAACAAAATGGTATAACGGTTACCAGTGTAACCTTATATTTGTTTGTGTAAATCGTGATTGTTTTCGAAAATATGTATTGGGGTAGGTTGGCCGAATTTTGTGCGGGACTGATTGGCCGAGTTGTAAATTTAGGTTAGAGCAATGTGCACTTTGATATTTGTGAAATGCCAACCTTTCTCAGAGCGAAATTTGATATTATGGTAATATTGATTGCATTAAGAAAAAATATAACCGAGAAATAAGTAATAAAAATAATTTAAAATTATTATGAATTAAAAAAAAGAGATTATTATTATTAAAACTTGGAAATTGTTTAACAAAAAAAATGATCCCAATATTTTATAATTTAAACGCCATAAAAACTTTTTGCATTTCATTTGTTACGACCTCGTCCCAATTAACGAAATCGATTCGTTAGTTGAGTCGGCTGACATATGTCAAAAAATCTAAATGGGATAGTAGTAGTGTAAAATGCAGATGTAAGCCTCCCAGAAGACGTCAGACCGCTCCCCAAGTCAAGTGCCCGATCTGATTCAAAGAAGCGGCAAGGTTGTAATGGACGATCGACTCAAATTTTGACCGATTCCCTAAAATCAAGGCAGCATTGGAGGAGGAGAAAAATAAAAGAAAACGAAAGCTTTCGCTGGCAGAGGAAAAAAGCAGCGAAAGCTGGTAAAAATTTAACTAAAGCAGCCGAAACTAAGTCTGCAAAGGTTAAAAAAAAACTAAGAAGTGAAGAGTGGATACGTATATTCGAAAAATGATGGTTTTGTTAATTAATAAAGGTTGTCCACTGATACATTTTATGTGTTTCACTTATTTTACCAAACTCGGCCAACCTACCCCAGCCCTGGGGTTGGTTGGCCGATTTTTTTTTCCGCATTTGTTTGCTAATAACTTTTTCACTGATTTTTTTTTATGAATGAAAAAAATTACACATGTGCTCAAGGATTATACCTTCCTGATAGCGCAAACCGTTTTTCAAGAAGTCTAACCAGAATGAGTACAGAAATTCCGAAAGTAAAACTCGGCCAACCAGCCCCGGTCTCCCCTACTGTCTTCAGTGAAGTTGCTCGAGAAATCAAAGACTACCAGATGATGACATGTTAGTTTGGGATAGGGGAACATGGGGAGACTTGACCAAGCGCAAAATTCTATTTTCGGCTATGGCGTCTCCTATTCGGTTATTAATTTTTTTTCAAAAATATTTTTATACTTGTTTCGATCCCTCAAGGTAATTTTGAAAGTTTGGAGTAAAAAATCCTTTCCTTGCAGAAAATATTACGTGATTAATAAATTTGCATTAAATGATGTAATTTTTTATCAAACTTTGTATGGATATATCTACTCGACTACTAATTACTATTAAATGACTAATATACCATCTTAATCCTTGTGAAGCAGTGAAATGATTTTACATAAACTGGAATATTGGAATAGTTATTACTAGAATTCGCATGAAATTGAACGCAATAACTAATGTTGGGGAGACTTGACCAAGATTTTATGGGGAGACTTGACCAAGTGGCGATCAGCTGAAGAAAAATACAAAATTCCTAATATTCATTATGCTTTGGTACCTACTGTTAATGTTAATCACGCCATAAAAAAATCCCACCCCAAACATAAGTCTTTATATTTTAAAATTTGTAAGCAAAGTTAGCAATAGTGGGACTGATTTCGTGACGTGTGAACATGCAATGCAAGCAGTACAGTTAATCCTTAAAAAGAAATGCATTTAAAAAAATCAAAATTTATCAAATGCAACTCTTTTATATTTTTTACTGCTACCTAAGGATCTCGACAATAGGGAAAAAATAATTACAGTATGTTTTATGTCATTATTTTTTGTTATGATTTTTCAAAATTCTCTTGGTCAAGTCTCCCCACGACTTGGTCAAGTCTCCCCGCAATGCCACAGTGGTCCAGATCGCTAATTTAGGAGGAATTTTTACTTTCTGACAAACCTGTATAATTTAGCCGTATCATGTCTTAGGATGAATTTGTGTACTTTAGAAGATGCTTCTTTTTATTGGAATAGTTATTAGGGTGGTTCTAATTTATCTAAAATACGAAAATAAACTTTTTACTGATGAAAGATAGAGCTCCACAGTCTTCCACAAAGTTGTAAAGTAACTTATTTTGAATAAATTTGTTGAACATATTAAAGCTCTATCTCTTTTAGTTTTTGTTATACAAGAAATTTAAAAAAAAGATTAGGGTGTTCCTGAAAAAAACGTTTTTTTAGTATAACTTTCGTATCTTTTACTTTTTGTTAACACAACCTTTGAACAGCTTATTGAAAACTTCAAGCCGAGTATTTTTCTCCAAGACACCGAAGGTCTAACTTTTTTTTTTAAAAAGTTATGGACACTTTTCGTTAAAAAATAGCCTATTTCAAGGCTCAATATCGCTGATGCGGGCACCTAAAATTGAATTCTGTTTCCACCACATGAAAGACCATACTTATTAGTATATTTGAGCAAAAATTGGCGAATACGATATTTTTTTAAAATTTGCAATTTAGATTTAAAGTTTGTAGTTTTGCAGGTTCAACGCATTAAAGCATTTACACACATATCGTTGTATTATGAAAAAAGCCACTTTCAAATATCATTCTCTCATCGCAGCAAGCTTTGCATAAGTGAAACGACTGTCAAAAAAGGTTTCTGATTTTATTTGTTTTAAATAAAACTAGTAAATATGGATATTAGTCGAAGAGAGTTGGCGAATTTGCTTATTGCTGGTAAAAAGACAGATGAACTGCTTAAGTTCATTACAAGTAGTAATCCAAATGTAAAATTGAGACTTGTTAATGTTCGAAAGAAATTTTATATTTTGTTAAAACAACCTTTAAACAGCTTTTAGAAAACTTCAATCCACGTTTTTTCATAACTCTGAAAGTCTAACTTTATACTTTCAAAAGTTATGGAAACTTTTCGCTCATAAATAGCCCTTTTTCAAATGTCATTATCTCTGATTGGGGCAAATAAAAGTAAGTTCGGATTGAACCATAGAAAAGAACATACTTTTAAGTATATTTGAGCAAAAATTGGAAAATATTATTTTTTTTAAGCATGTAATTTTAAATTTACTAACCAAAGTTTTAAATTTTATCGCATAGCGACATAAAAGAAATTGCCTAAAGCCTTTGTATTTCCTTTTCTGTTTTGCTTACATATCAACAATACAGAATGTGTTACTTAAAAAATAATTTGGCTATGACAACAATTTATGATTTATATAAGGAGAATTTATTCAATGCCAATTAATTCAAATGTAGATGCATTGCATTTTCAGGTATATCCAGCGGTGCTCGTTGAATTCGACGTTTACATTTAAGAGAAATTATAGGATCTGATGAAACAAGAAGTCTCTTGAAAACGTCATCAAGATTGACGAGTCGATCGAATTTGCGTGCGTGGAATTCTCGGAATCTGCGAATACTTTTATTCCTGGTTTCTTGAACTTCTTCACTGCACATACCTACTGGCAGCATGTTATGTTGAATAATGCTTCCTCCATGGACCAGGAGTTTATGCACGGTTGGTGAGAGAGCGTACCAACCATACAGGCGTACATAAAGCAATCGTGTATCTTCGGCGTAACTCCGGTAAGCATCCGCGTTAATTCCCAATTTGCTGTTGATGATTGTTAATAGCACATACATACGTTCTAGCAACATTTCGTCCAACCCGGTTTCTTCTGCAACGACATCTCGGTTTCTGAAAAATTTTCGAGCTGTGTTACCATCGTTAGAATTTCCGCCACCTGGCAAAGGTTCGCTAATACGAAGACCTAAACGGTCACGTAACGCTTGTCGAATTTTTATTTGTCGTTCCTTAAGCTCGCTGGTATTTTTGCCTACGCGCCAACGCGGTTTTGCTAGAGCTAAACGGTAAGCAATATTCAATAGTAACTCCATTGCTCGTATTAATGCATGTAAAGGTGAAAAAACATATAAACTATCCGGTGGATCGCTGGCTTCCAGTAAAGGATCATTCAATCGCTTTCCGGAGCGTTTGCATATATAACACGCTTGAGACGGTGTGCCTGTTACGTCATTCACTACCTTCGTATCAACCATGGAAAATATGAAGCTTGAACTAATCGGAATCTTGCGCATATTAACATTTACTATAGTCGGGACTAATTCATCGATTTGCTTGTTCATCGCGGCAACTTCATCCTTTGTTAGTTCAGGATTTTCCTTCTTGAAAATTAATTTTACTGGTCGGCACAGGGATACTGAAGATGGAAAATCATTATTCCAAAGAATGCAATCTCTTGACTCATCTTTCCGGCGACTAACTACACGTAAAGGTACTATAGATAGAGCAAATATATGCGAATCGTTATACTCGAATAGTTCTCCATTTTCATCTTCGTCAACGCACATTTGCTTGTATCTATGTTCAAGTGGAAAAGAGACTGTCAGTCAAAGTTTAGAAGAAAAATAATGTTGCCTACCGGGAATGGTTGCTGCTTCCATCGCAGCCCCACTTAAAGATAACAAACGTATTATCCTCAGGATGCAGTGGTAGAACTCCAATATTCAGAAACGAGATGAGTCGTTCCACGGTATGGTTAACAAGAGCTTGAAGGGGAACATACGCACAAGAAGGCTGAACAGAAATTCCTGAAAAAAATTGTTGATTCAGGGACGAATCTTTGAGAATAGTACATACCGATCGGATAGCATAGTTTCTTTTCTTCTACTATTTTATTATACGCGGGATAAATGTCCAAACCCTTCTGCATAACTGAGCTGCGTGTGTTTTGGTACTGCGCCTTAGAAAAATCATTTTCACAAATAAATCTAAGTGCCTCCTCCGCAGTAAACGCTTCTGCAATCGGGACAGCCATAGATCCTAAATTCTCTACGGTAGATCTGACGGGACTTTTCGACAATCGTTCGATTTGTCTGCCAACTAAACGGAAACCAGTAGAATTAGCGTTGACGGCTGACGCTAAACCAAGTTCTTCCGTGGAATACTTATCGCGCAACTTTCCTAATCTTTTTATTTTGGCTCTGCGACATATTTCGGAAAATGGTTTCCTCTTTCGGCCTTTACCTTTACCTTCGACTTCGAATCTGAGCTTTCCTTCAAGCCTTACTCCGAATCCACAACCTTCTAAATTCCAACATGAAGATTTTTATTTTCTTCCGAGCACTAACAAGTCTCAATTTTACATTTGGATTACTACTTGTAATGAACTTAAGCAGTTCATCTGTCTTTTTACCAGCAATAAGCAAATTCGCCAACTCTCTTCGACTAATATCCATATTTACTAGTTTTATTTAAAACGAATAAAATCAGAAACCTTTTTTGACAGTCGTTTCACTTATGCAAAGCTTGCTGCGATGAGAGAATGATATTTGAAAGTGGCTTTTTTCATAATACAACGATATGTGTGTAAATGCTTTAATGCGTTGAACCTGCAAAACTACAAACTTTAAATCTAAATTGCAAATTTTAAAAAAATATCGTATTCGCCAATTTTTGCTCAAATATACTAATAAGTATGGTCTTTCATGTGGTGGAAACAGAATTCAATTTTAGGTGCCCGCATCAGCGATATTGAGCCTTGAAATAGGCTATTTTTTAACGAAAAGTGTCCATAACTTTTTAAAGAAAAAAGTTAGACCTTCGGTGTCTTGGAGAAAAATACTCGGCTTGAAGTTTTCAATAAGCTGTTCAAAGGTTGTGTTAACAAAAAGTAAAAGATACGAAAGTTATACTAAAAAAACGTTTTTTTCAGGAACACCCTAATCTTTTTTTTTAAATTTCTTGTATAACAAAAACTAAAAGAGATAGAGCTTTAATATATTCAACAAATTTATTCAAAATAAGTTACTTTACAACTTTGTGGAAGACTGTGGAGCTCTATCTTTCATCAGTAAAAAGTTTATTTTCGTATTTTAGATAAATTAGAACCACCCTAATAACTATTCCAATAAAAAGAAGCATCTTCTAAAGTACACAAATTCATCCTAAGACATGATACGGCTAAATTATACAGGTTTGTCAGAAAGTAAAAATTCCTCCTAAATTAGCGATCTGGACCACTGTGAATGGGGAGACTTGACCAGAAAAAACGATCAAAGAAAAACTTTTGTAACTTTTCAAAAATTAAATTAAAAATTCTGCAAAAAAATCATGAAGACGCGCAATAACTTTGCGCATTATATCTGGATGATTTTTGGGGGATTGAAGGCTTTTTTAGAGATTTATGCAGTTTTAGCTGAAAACCTGGTCAAGTCTCCCCATGTTCCCCTACTCTCACTATGTGGCGCTAGTGAGCATACCTTGTAATACATCCAAAAAAAATTAATAATTTAAAAAGATGTTTTAACAAAATTCTTGTGGCGCTTATGAGCTAGTAAAAACTTGATATTCAATATGGCAAAGAGTTTGTTAACAGATGAAAACCAATTGTTTTGAACATTTTCAATGCACAGGGGGGTCCGCCAATGTGTCAAAACAGAGAAATTTTCAACATTTTGGGAATGAATATTATATTGCAAGGCAAGTTATTGGCAGTTGAAACTCAATAGTTTTGGACACTTTCAGTGTACATGTGGGTCCCTTAATATGTGTCAAAATGGAAAAATTTTCAACTTTCTGGGAATTATGTTTATATTGAAAGACAAGTTGTTGGCAGTTATGTTGGCAGTAATAGTTTTGAACATTTTCAATGCACATGGGAGTTCGTCGATGAATCAAAATGGAAAATTTTTCAACTTCATGGAAGTGAGTTTTATATTGAAGAAAAAGTTGTTGGCCGTTGAAAATCAATAGTTTTGGACATTTTCAATGCACATGGGGGTACGCCAATTTGTCAAAATGAATTTTTCCTTGCGGTAGCAGTAATATCAGCATTTTAATATAAACTCATTCCCAAAATGTTAAAAAAAACTTTTTGTGATATATTGGTGCATTGAAAATGTCTAAACTTATTAATTTTCAACCGCTTACAACTTGCATTTCAATATAAAACTCATTCCCATAAAGTAGAAAATTTTTCTGTTTTCACACACTGGCGTACCCCCTTTGCATTAGAAATGTTTAACACTATCGATTTTCATCTGTCAATAACTTACCCTTCAATATAAAACTCACTCCCGTAAGGTTGAAAAAAATCCGTTTTGACACATTGGTAGACCCCCATGTGCATTGAAACTGTCCAAAACTATTGATTTTTAACTGCCAAAAACTTGCCTTGCAATATAAAATTAATTCCTAAAAAGGTTGAAAAATTTTCTGTTTTGACACATTGGCGGACCTTCCTGTGCATTGAAAACGTCCAAAACAATTGGTTTTCATCTGTCAACAAAATGTCCTTCAAAATAAAACTCATTGCCATATTGTTGAAACATTTTCCATTTTGGGTATCATTTTTTTACTAGCTCACAAGCGCCGGGTAGCCCTACACTATCTCAAGCTGCAGCGCAGCAGCGTTTAGGCTAGAGCCTTGTTGTCTCTTGCTGTATGCAGAAGCCGTCTCTACTCCACTCGGTCCATTGCTGCTTGTCGCCAACCCCGCAGTCTTCGAATGATCCGCAGGTCGTCCTCTATCTGGTCGATCCACCGTGCTCGATGTGCCGTCGCCCCGTCTTCTTGTTCCTGTAGGGTCGCCCTCAAGAATCATATTCACCGGGTCATCGTCTGACATTCTTACGACGTGTTCAGCCCACCGCAAATGTCCTATTTTTGCGGTATGCGCGAAGGATGGTTCTTCCAGCAGCTGATGCAACTCATGGTTCATTCCCCTGCGCCACGTTCCGTCTTCCATCTGCACGCCACCATAGATGGTAGGCAAAACCTTTCGTTAGAAAAATCCAAGGGCGCGTTGGTCCTCCACGAGCATAGTCCAAGTCTCGTGGCCGTAGAGGACCACCGGTCTAATCTTGTAGATAATCAGCTTCGTGCGGCGGCGAATTTTGTTCGACCGGTGTGTCTTTCGGAGTCCAAAGTAGGCACGATTTCCCACCAAGATCCGTCTCTGAATTTCTCTGCTGGTATCATTGTCGGCGGTTACCAGTGAGCCAAAATACATGAATTTGTCGACCATCTCGATTTCGTCACCGTGAATCCGAACTCGGGATGGGAGGTTCACATTGTCGTCTCTAGAACCTCTTCCTTTCATGTATTTTGTCTTCGAAACGTTGATATCAAGTCCAATCCTGCTGGCTTCAGCTTTCAGTCTGATGTACTTTTCCGATATCGCCTCAAAGTTCCGTGCCATTATGTCAATGTCGTCGTCGAAACCAAGAAGCTGGACGGACTTCCTGAAGATCGTGCCACTCATGTCTATCCCCGCTCTATTACACGTTCTAACGCAACGTTGAACAGCAGGCACGATAGCCCATCACCTTGCCGTGACACTCTTCGAGATTCAAAGGTACTCGAGAGTGTCCCTGATACTCGAACAACGCACATCACCCAATCCATCGTCGCTTTGACTAATCGTGTTAGCTTATTCGGAAAACCGTGCTCGTGCATTATCCGCCATAGCTGATTTTTCCATATTATTAATTTTTTGGGATATATTACCATGTATTGAAAGCTTCTACGCTCAATAGCGAAGCATATTGAAAGTATCCTAAACAAACATGTTACCATCAGGCAGTCCTTGACATCGCGAGCAACTTTGTTTAAGACATCACCCTTCTAAATTGCCGTCATTTGGACATACTGAAATAAAAAATGTATGCTCACTAGCGCCGCCAAGCGGGTGATATCTAATTTAAGCATTACATTATCAAACAGCCCTTGTCGTCTTCAGAAAACAGAAAACATTTTCCTAAATTATTAACTTTCGTGACGAAACATGTACATGTACTCAAAGTAATATTCTCCCTAGCGCCGCCCAGTGGCTGAATTCCGAATTTATCTATTCACCTTCAGGCAGCACTCAACCCGCTGATGAATATTACCGAAGACACCACACTTCCAAATTGTCATGATCTCGAGATATAGACTTTGAAAAATAGTTCATGCTTACCAGCGCCGCCTGATGGATCTATTTCATATTGAGTTGTCCATAATCGCGTAGCCCTTGACCTGCTCTAGAACATTGCCGAAAATACCATCTTTCTAAGTTTTTAGACTGTTGAGGTGGTACGCTCATTAGCGCCACATAGTGAGAGTATCCCAAACTAACATGTCACCATCTGGTAGTCTTTGATTTCTCGAGCAACTTTACTGAAGACAGTACCACTCTAACTATTCTCGTTGTTGAGATAAAGAATGATTTTGACATTAGTTGAACATTCGCGTTCGCACTAACGCCGCCTGGTAGGACAATTCCGAGTTATTATAACCACCATCCAAAAGCTCTTGGCTTTCTAGACAAATCTTCCTAAGATACCACTTTTCAAAATAGTCAGTGTTTCGATATATTTCATGTTAAACCCATTCAACAATAGTCACATTCACGATGAGAGGTTCAATTTATTAACCCTTTTTAAAACACCTCTGGCGGCACAGTCCTCAACTAATTGAATATCCTATTACTTTAAATTGTAGGTCTAAGTAAGCACAACAACTTTTCCAAAGAAAGTATGGCGCTAAATGTTAAGGGAATCGAGTTTCTCAATTAATAAAGAATTGCATGAAGAACTAAATGTTTTATTCACAAAGCATTAGTAACAAGTCGATTATATCAGCCTGAGGCTCTAACTCATGTCTCTGGTCTTTTCTTTGGCTGAAAGTTGCAAGTTTTGTTCTTCTTTCGCTGTCATCGTGTTCGCCTACTTCCCCCTGTTCCTGATACAACTCCTGCTGCTGTTACAAAAACAAATTTGTATCATATTTCTACACACCTAGAAAGAATCGTGTAAATTTACGTGTCCTGACCATGACATATTCAAGCATCAAAAATGACTTAGTTTTACGTTTGATTTTAGTTTTAAATCTTGTTGAATTTTGCAAGTCATGTAATTTTACTCTACATATTGCGTTTGTTTAAAATGTTGAAGCGTGTAATTTTATGGCACTGTGCATGAAAAGTACATCTTTAATGTAAAATTAGACAGAACACGGTTATATTTCGTCATTTCGTCAATTACGGTTTGTTAGATTGTGGCAAGTTTGGAATTACGTCGACGATAAAATTCAGATTTTTTTGGTGTGTAGTTTTAAGATAGCCTTGAACCTTTTCATTTTTTTTCGTTTCCCATCTTGTATATCTAATTGTATTCCTGGTTTTGAGATAACTGTGAAATTTCTCATAAAAGTTTGTTCCCCTTCTTGTACATTAATCTACATTCCTTGTCTTAACATAGCTGTATTTTTAGTTTAAGATTTTCCAAAAAATGTTCCTCTCAATATTAAAAAATATTTAAGCATTGTAACCTCTTAGTTTGAAGATATTCAAAATGTTTAAAAAAAGAATTTGGCACCGCCAAGCTAACGCATTCGTGCCCATTAAATAAACGAACTGAACAAATGTCGATTATCCGCCTATGTTAAATGTTTCGCTTCACTTTTAAAGTTGATTTGACTTTCGAAATTTCTCGCAATGATATTGTCCCATGCTAATTTGCTCGATATAATATCCGAAGAGGGAGTTCTAAGAGTTATAAGAAATTGTCATCACACTGTTAAGTGGATTAAAAGCGTTTTAACTAAAAACATTAAAAACGTTTCCTTCGAATGATTCATCATATGTACGAAAAAATTACATACTTTACGAAAGTTTTCTATGTGAAACATATATGTAAAATTGTACTGTATCGATTTTCATTGGTTGTTTTCGGCAAGAATGACTGAGGGAGAAGAAAGACGTGAATTTTACCAGATGGTAAGATACTCTAGAACGAATTAGTTAGAAACTTAGAGCGGATAACAAGTTTTCAAGACAAGCTCATTCCGTTGCAAGTTTATAACTCATTCGCTTTAGAATATTTATCCATTTTGCAAAGTTCGCGTCATTCTTCTCGCTCAGTCATTCTTGCCGAAAAAGGCCAATGAAAATCGATACGATTGTACCTAATTCTCTACAGTTTCTCAGAGAAACATTAATAAGAACAGTTGGTAAGTTCAACATCCCATACATTTATGTCCATTTCAGATTTTCGAGCTACTGATGTTTACCAACGTTCTTGAAATCAACAAATCAATTTTTTTTTGCAATAAACATATAATTGGCTATCAGGTTTAACCATTATCAGAATCACGTTCGCCGGTGCATCTACCTGATATTTACTGTTACATAATCCCTCAAGAATAATAAACACTGCCATTGACCTCGCTTTTGAAACACAATACTCACCTACCGGGTCGACTACCAAGCCATAGTGCACATTCCAAGCCGAGCTAAAGAAACAAAGCCATATTATTTGTAAAAAAAATAATTCTTTGTTACGATTGTGATCTGACCGCTACTCTGCTGCCCAGCATGCGCGTCGCAGTCTTCCGAGTTTCCACTCTCTTCCACCCACGAATGTAATGTACCTGCCATGGCTTGGTTGCATTGCGTTCCAGAGGTTGTGTACTGAAGCCATATCATAAACAACGCGCGTATCTATCGCCGGGATTGTTTTAAAATTCTCTCCGCATTTCAATCGTGCCAGCCATTCCACTTCTGCAGATTTTCGATAGTTGGAGGAAGATACAGGGAACAATATCGGGACAATGAGGGAACGTTATTCTTTATCTATTATTTTCGTATAAAGTGCACATATTATAGCCTCAAGTACGCTTTGCTTTTGAGGATCCCAGATTTTTTTTTCTTTATAGCATAAGCATTACGAATTTTGTGTCGTTATTTATTCTACCAATTTCCAGTTTGATACCAGTTGTTTGGGTCACGTCGTTTTACCTGTTCTTTCAATGAATGTACACCTATAGTTCTTATCGCATCCTTCGGAAGTCGCTTTCGTTTTTGTTCGTCTTTGCCCAACCTGTCTCCGCTCACTTGTGTAGAACACAATCGACGACAGTTCGAGACTGAAAGTATGTAACCATAAATTTCCAAACCAGTGGCGCCTCATTAAACAGGAAACAAGCTGACTTGAAAAATGGTGTGGTCCCTTTCTTGGGTGTTTTAACCTCTCTGCGACACCTTCTCGAATGGTGTGCGGTGTTTGACTGTTACTTACTGAATTGGATCGCGTGCACTGACAAACATTCGTTTCAGTTGAAGTTTTATTATTCACCCGTTGTTGGATTAGTAGTAAAGCATGAATGAATTGAAATCCGTGTAATGAAGAAAATTTGCAAACTATACTGCAATCGAGGTAAAGAAATCATGTAAGGATTTAGTGCAGATTTTGATTTATTTTGATCGCAAAGTTATGTGTCGCTTTATATACATCATGAAAACAAAAAGCCGGAGTGTGAATTCACCTAATGACGTCAACGGTTCACTAAACAACATAAATGGATCAGACCAGCTTCAATGTTCTATGCTGCATGATTATGCAATGATTCTTTTTCAGATTTCAACAAACCTAAAAAGGTAGGAAGCAAGAAGCTGAACGTAAACTTAATGAGGGCATCACAATAAGCATACACCGTCGATAATTTACATAAAACGTATTTCTAGTGATTTGCATTCTACCCATCGTGCACGAGAAAGCAACGTGAAACGTTAGAGAAACGTTTAGTTATTTGATTTTTTTTGTTCGCTCCTATGCTCTATCTTTCATTGTCTACCTTTCACAATTTTTACTAGATCACATTCGGTACATTAACGGAAAATGGGTACATAGCAAAACAATACGAATCGCCACACCGCGTAAAATTCGACGATGAAGCCGCAAATGTTTGCTAACGGATAACGTAGACCACAGCTGGTGGTAGAGGAAAAACTGGAGGAGAAGCAAAGTCGAGTCACCGAATCGGGCACATGATGATCAGCGAGCGTAACGAAAGTGAATTCCCGTCGCAGTTCGTCACTCGCTGCCCTGACTGACTGCGTTGATGTTGTGGACAGACGGTATACATATGTATTTCGACCAGTTACAGTTTGGTGTTAGTTTTGCTTTTAGCAGACCAAGTTAATATTATACTGAATAAAAGACTGGATGAATATTTTCGGATTATGGGAACTCTATATACTTATTATAAAAAAATTGATTGTGTACCAGACAGAACCACGGTGACATTGACAATGCAGCTATGTTCACGGGCATGCAATATCATCCGCAAATAAATAATTACTCATCAAAATTATTTACCCATTTCAGAGCTGTATGGACTGAAGAATAGATAGTCTTGGTTGATTAAAATTAATGCGCGGAAAGCTCTGCTAGTTCGTGAATATTGCTTATTCTTTAATGTTAACCCCGCGGCAGATCTTATACATACATGATTTTTAACAAGCCCAAATATGTAAATCAATGCAATATCAAATTTTTTCGAACATATTTTCATTGATTGCTAAAAACTTTCGCATTTCCGCAAAAAGATGGTGTCTACGATAAAGTTGTTTGTCAGGTAAATATAAGTATACCTGCTGAAGATAATAACTTTGTAGATGCTGTAAGTTTTGAAATATTGCGTATTTTTGAAAACATAATCTGTAAGTTAAATTTTTAACCAAAATATAATCTATCTCAAAACATACAGGACCAGCAAATTTTGCATATTTAGAAGATATATTTAAAATGATAGAACCTACAACTTTCTCGAAGATACCGCATTTCTATCTACCTAGCTTTATTAAAAAGTTGATAACAACTGGATAAATAGACAGCTACTGTTTTATTATACCAGATGACTGCATGGCGAACAAAATCATATCTATTACCCTCAACCATTGCGCGTTTTCCTGCGTGTACAATAGGGTGACAATGATTTACATGAAAAAAAAATTGTGCACTGTACAAAAAATTCAAACGTATGGTTTGGCGATCAACATTCAACAAACGTAGTCTCAAAAGGTACAACATTCCCATAGGCTCCTATTGAATTTTATTCAATTCCGATATTCGGTTCCGGTGTTACGGGTTGAAGAGTGCGGCAACACAGAAAATTCACATTTTTGCCTTTCTCATATAGAAAGGTTATGCAATCACTCTGTACATCGTCAATTTATTCCCGGCCCGGAGGGACGAGTGTCATATACTATTCGACTCAGTACGTCGAATTCGGTAAATGTCTGTGTTTGTACTTATATATATGTGTGTTTTTTTTCTTTTTTTTACTTGGTGGTAGAGTTTTTACAACGACCCAGCACACGTTCGGTAGTTAAATCATACTACCGATTTTGTCCATCGTGTGCCAGAGTGAGGGACTCTGAACAGAGAAGATAACTCTGAACCCTACTCCTCTAAACTCCACCAACGAGTCCGACATTTGCCTGATCCCCCGGATTCCATTTGAAATGGCAATTTCGGTGGGAGGCGTGCTTATGCACTTCGTTTAATTCCAGGTCTAGTTGGTTGTGCTAGTTCGCTGGTCTCATAACTATCATATCAGTCCTGCTCGACATAATATTGTACCTTTCTACGTTGACCAGTTGGATATCGTGGTCGATCCAGCGATTCCGGTTGGAGGGTGGCTTCCGGTTCTCAGGTGCCCCGACGATCTACCGTCGACGATGCGTACGCTCAGTCTAGTCCCGCTGGATCTAGTCTACTCCGTTCGCGCCCGGTGGTTTACTTTATCGCTCTTTCGCGGACTGACTTGTCGAGTGCCAAGATCGGGCCCGCGATTCAGGTAGGAGTGTTACTTCCGGTTGATCGGTGCCTCGACGACCCGAGGCCGTGTACTGCTACGTTGCTGGTCTTTGCTTCTCTCGCCAGCTTTTGTTCACGTCGTCCCATTTTTCTTTGTCCGCGCATATTCTTTGGACAATATTTTTAATGTTAACGTCACCACCGACAATGGTTCTCATTTCGTTTTGCTTATGCTCGAATCGCGGGCATTCGAGGACCACGTCCTTAAGCATTTCCTCTGCATAACCGCACGCGATGCAGAACGGCGAACTCGCATGGCCGAACCTATTCAGATGCTTTTTGAAACAACCATGACCAGACAAGAATTATGTCATGTGGAAGTTCACCTCACCGTGTTACTGATGTTACCGCTTGCTTAAGGTGTCGGCTCGGGCTGTTACATTCGGAGTCTTGTTGAATCGGGAATGAGAATATATTTGCTCATTGGGTAAGATATCCATGTCGTCTCATTACTTCCATGATGACAAGGGAAAAGGAGATGAAAATGATAACACAATGCATCCACGATTCAAAACAGTAAAAATAGTAACTCTTAACGTCAATCCGGCGGTAGCTTACAGTTTTGTCACTAAGCTAGTGTTGGATTTCGATGAGACAAAGTCTAAACGCAAATTTCATAACTAGTTAAGAATAATTAGTTTTAGTAGGATCTTATTGTTGACTACATCAGAATGGCAGTAATTACTGCATGAATTGCGAAAACAGAAACAGCAGTTACAGCAACAATAACAACAGAAACAGCATTTACAATAGAAACAACAATGGTCTTAACAACAATCACCATAACAATCAACATCATTGTTCATCTTGCTCCTGTGAACGTTCGTGTTTTCGCCAATTTTAACGCACTTCTCAGAGGCAGACCAGGACAAGCATGACACAGCTGCTAACAGTACAATAGTTTTAAACAATATTTTTACGAATAACGAATCACAACCAACTTCTTCGAAAGCCACTGAAATTTTGGTTTACTGTCAAAATTTTAATAGAATGAGGAGCGCCGTAAAGATGAACGAAATCCATAAGAAAATATTAGGCTCCTCATTTTCGATAATTCTAGGTACCGAAACAAGTTGGAATGAGGATGTAAAAAGTGAAGAGGTTTTTGGTAGTGACTATAATGTTTTTAGAGATGATCGTGATTTACGGCTAACCCAAAGAATGTCAGGCGGAGGAGTTCTCATCGCAGTTTCATCTATATTTAATTCCGATCTTATTGTCTCACCAAAATTCAAAGAATTTGAACATGTATGGGTTAAAGCACATATCGCTGATGAAATCCACATTTTTGTCTCAGTGTACTTTCTACCGGACCTAGCTTGCAAATCAACATATGAGATTTTCTTTCAAGCAGCTGAAGAAATAATCTCTAATTTTCCTCCAGAATTTAAAGTTCATATTTATGGTGATTTTAATCAGCGCAACTTAGATTTTATTCCTGACTCTGAAAATGAGGGCATTCTACTTCCTGTCGTTGGTGAAAACGAAACATTACAATATATGTTTGAGAAAATTGCATTGCTAGGACTCAATCAAATCAACTATATAAAAAATCAACACAATCGTTATTTAGATCTGCTATTAACAAACATTAATGAAGATTTCTGTGTTGATGAATCTCATTTTCCCTTATGGGAAAATGAAACGTTTCACACAGCAATAGAATTCTCTATTTTTGTGCACAAGAATCATAATTTCATTGATTGTGACTTCGAGGACGTTTTCGATTATAGAAAAGCAAATTATGAAAATATTAAATATAAATTAAGCAGTGCTAATTGGCAGTCCCTTTTAAAGAATCAAGTGAACGTTGAATGTGCAGTGGAGATCTTTTATAATATTTTATGGCAAATAATACAGGAGGAAGTTCCACTCACGAAAAAACGACGAAATCATGCATCCAAAAATCCAGTTGGGTTCAACAAGGAAATTATTAATTTGAAAAATCGGAAGCAAAAAGCTCACAAAATTTACAGAAAACACAATAATCAGGATAATTTGGAAAAATACCTTAACATTCGTGACCAACTAACTTTGGCTATTTCTTCAGCACTAACTGTATATAATGCAAAAACTGAAAATGAGATCAAGTCATGCCCAAAAAACTTTTTTAATTACATCAAAACTAAGTTGAAGTTGAACTTCCCATCAAAAATGTCTTTAGATGGGAAAGAGGGTGAAACTTCAAAAGATATTTGTAATCTCTTCGCCACATTTTTTCAAGAAACTTATTCTAACCATTCAGACAATGATCGTGACTTTGAATATTTTTCTTATTTTCCTGATTATTCAAGGGATGTTGGTGTCAGTCACATTAATGTTTAAGATATCTTGTCTGGTCTCAATGATCTAGATGCCACTAATGGCTCAGGACCTGATGGAATTCCACCTGCTTTCATAAAGAATTTAGCAATTGAGCTTACGTCACCTTTATTCTGGCTGTTCAATAAGTCACTAGAATCTGGTATTTTCCCAAAAGATTGGAAAAAATCTTTCTTAATACCTATTTATAAATCGGGTAAAAATCTGATATTCGCAATTATCGTGGAATTGCCATTCTGTCTTGCTTTCCCAAACTTTTCGAATCCATCATAAATAAAACCATTTTCAACCAAGTCAAACATAAAATAACAAATTCACAACATGGCCGTTCAACTAGTACAAACCTTTTAGAATTTGTTGATTACTCGTTAAATGCCATGGATAAAGGAAATCTTATAGAAGCTCTTTACACTGACTTCAGCAAAGCTTTCGATACGCTGGACATTCCCATGTTAATATTCAATCTTGAAAAATTGGGAATCGAGATAAGACTCCTCAAGTGGAGTAACAGATCGTCAGCAAATAGTAAAATTCTATGAGATGAAATCTGATATAATTAAAGTTACTTCGGGGGTTCCTCAAGGTTCACACTTAGGACCTCTTCTTTTTATTTTATATGTCAACGACATCTCTCTTATTTTAAAAAACATTAAGATTCTCATATATGCGGATGATATGAAGCTATTTTTAGAAATTAGAAATAATAATGACCATAATGTTTTTTCACAATGAAATACAAATCTTTTATACATGGTGTTGTAAATGTTTACTGGAGTTAAATGTTAAAAAATGTAATCTCATGACTTTTAGCAGAAAACAAATCACGGCTTCCGTGTCAATTACATTAGGTAATCAAACCGTTCAGAAATGCGATAAAATAAGAGATTTAGGAGTTATCTTAGATAAAAAATTAAAATTTGTGGAACATTACAACACAATTGTTCATAAAGCTAGTAATATGCTTAATTTTATAAAACGCTTCGGATATCACTTTCAAGATCCTTACACAATTAAAACTCTTTACGTAGCATATGTTCGGTCTATTTTAGAATATTGTAGTATTGTTTGGTCACCATTCATAAAAAAACACGAAGTGAGAATTGAGTCAATCCAAAAACAGTTTCTATTATATGCACTACGCAAGTTAAGATGGACAGTATTCCCTCTTCCATCTTATGAAGCACGTTGTATGTTGATAGATATTCAAACATTGAAAGAACGTCGGGACTATGCTATGATCTCGTTTCTAAACGATATCGTCATGCAGCGTATTGACTCATCTTACATATTGTCAAAATTAAATTTATATGCTCCCACTCGTCAATTACGCAATAGAAATTTGTTCGCGATAGGTCATCATCGTACAGACTATGCTAAATTCGGACCACTAAACCAGATGATGGCTGTGTATAACGAGCATTGTGAAAGTATTGACCTTACCATGCCCCGAACAAGTTTAAAACAGTTTTTCAACTCTTTACGGCATCATAGTACATAGAAATAGTTTACAGGATAGTATATGAGCAACTGATATTTGTATAATGTAGTCTACACTTGATTGACGAAATAAATAAATTACAAAAAAAAATATTTTTCATAGACTGAACTGATTATTACTGTTTTAAATACATTACTGGACAAGAAAAATGTTACTGTACACGATTTATTCAAAATATAACAACGACTTAATATTTCTCAAAAATTAATGGTTTAACCATTATTCCACGGCATCGTGAGTTTTTCGTACTTATATATTGCATAACACCGAAAAGCTGATCATGGCGTGAAAGTTTTCTCAATTGTAAGATGAACAAACCAGCAACTTAAATGATCAAATCTCATTCTCATCCATTTTGGTAATGGAACAATTTGTAATGGATAGAGTTTTTTCTCAAACAGACTTTTTTCGACTACAAGTGGGTGAACGAAGACCAGTGAGTCTATTTATGTACGGTAAGCAAACTAGGCTCGATGGCGGATCCAAGACATAGTGTCTCGATCATATACATTTGGAACAACATCAGTTCTCAACTCCTTTCAACTCAATTCGGCAGCTCTCACAACGTCACCCATGTTACGGCTTGGTAAGGCCAAACTGGTGTCGAGGGGGGTCAATTAAGTTTGTCTGGCGTATTCTTGATGGTCACATCATTAGCTTCTGCATTAAAATCGTCAGATAGCCTTAGTTGATTATAGAATTACGGACTTTTTTATAAAATTATTTATATTAGGGTAAGGTGGGGCAAATCCGACCTAGTAAATGGTTTTGGCTGTAAAAAGCTCATTTTACATTGGATCAAGTCGTTTTATACACCAAATTAAAGGTCAGACTTCTGGGCAACTTTCTATATATATAGCATTTTCTTCGTATTTTTAGAAAATTTGGAGATACAAGAGTTTTACGAAAAAGTTCATTTTTGCTGTTTTCAAAAATGGTGGGGTAAACCCGACCGCCTATGTTTTTGGTTGATTTAGTACAAATATTACTCAAATTTTTTGGTTGTTCAATGATAAATAGATGAATGTTATGTTATTCAATTGTAACATGAAGAAAATGGAATTCAATGTCAATCTTGGAATGTCAAAATCACGAGCAGTAGCACGTAAAAATATTCCCATTTGCATCGGAGCAATTGTTCGATGAATACTATATTCATCACGTTTTTGTGTTTTTTGTTTGTAATTATGAACCATTGTGCAAAAAAATAATAAATAATGATAAAAAAATATTTTTCAAATTGATAAATAAACATTTTCTTTGCAAAAAAAGCGGTCGGATTTACCCCATTATTTAGAGGTCGGATTTGCCCCACCGCATCATTTTAGTTTTTTTAAGAAGTAAAATGACTTAGGCATGTGCGCTATTCTGCAAAATGTTTATTAATTTAACTTTATTTATTTCAAACAAAAAATTTCGAGAGTAAGGTGTCAAAAATTGCGTCCAAAATGGCGGCTCCAGAAAAAGGTGTTTTGAAAACCGACCTCATATGCGGGCACGATACAGGTCGTAATTCGTCGTCCACAAGCAGCAAACTAGATCGATTTGGAAGATTATATTCTGTAGAGGCGCCTCAACATAAAAAACATGAAAAAATTCGATATAAAAACAAAACAGCGGCCACTTAAAAACAAAATATCGTTTTTTCGCATGATTTTTCCACTTTGGCCCGCTGTAAAAATCGTTAATGATCAAAATATTGTGATTTTGTAGGTTACAGCGCCCGAGAATGTCGTCTTCTTTTAGGCGGGCAAAATCCGAAGTTGATTGGATTAGTGGTTGAGAATGCTCGCAGATTCGAAAAACCTTGTTCCGAGGAAGTCGCCTTTTTGGACCTTACACTCGAAATTTTTATTTTATAGATAAAACCTTAGTAAACATTTCGCAGTATAGCGCACATGTCTAAGCCATTTTACTGTTTCAAAAAAAATCTTAAACGATAGGTACTTTTTGCCACAATTCTATAAGAGGATCCCCTTAAGAGAAGGGGGAGTCAATTAGAACAATTTTTATAAGAAGTAACACACCTTGGCACCTTTTTAGTAAAAAAGGTTATAGAAGCTACTAATTATTTTAAATTAAGGGGAACAATTTTATAATAATGTTAAAACTAGAAATTCAATTCTATATACTAGAGGAAATGATTGATTTTTTTTAAGATTAGGGTTGGGTTATAAGGTCAATTAGAATAATTTTTCATGAGTGGTAAAGTTGGGCTTTTTTCACGAGTATTGAATCTACCAAATAAGGCCAAAAACACAGGGAGGGCTATTATGCTTCGAGAAGACATTCAGGAGCGGGATAAGTTCTAACATCGGTGTTGTAGCAAGCGTATCCAAAACAAAGCTTCAGGCACACGAGAGCTTAACGGTATCGATTATATATCCGGACGCCCTTCATCAAAAGACTTGATGAACTGAGACGGTGGGTGGTCCAGACGATTTCGTAGCACGGCTCAGATGCGGATCGGTAACACAACGAGTTGCGCGTATTACGTTCGTGCTCTACGTCCTGTATTTGTTAACTACGACAGAGATGTATTGGGAAGAGATTTTGATAGGCAGCAAGTTGCCTACCCTACAAATTCTGACAATTTAGCACACATTTTAACATGATTTTTACCATTCAGGATTTTTTAATGTTTTTATGTGATCGTATTAATAAACCCGTAACTGCGGAATCGGAAGTTAAGCTACATTGAAGTTTAACAGCAGCCAATGGGGATGTTCTAACTGTCATTTGATACGGAGTTCGAGAAAATCGTTTCAGTAAATTCCGAGCAACCGATTTGGATATTTCATTAATATGTTCGCACATACTCATACATACACAAACACTGGCATTTTCGCATCTCTAATTACTGAGTCGAATGGTGCATGAGACTTCGCACGAGACAAGAAGCGTTCTATCAGAAAGTTGGTTTTGAAGCAATTGTTTAACTAGGATTGGGAGTTCCGTTATTGGAAACCGGTAAAACCGTCCAAATATCCATATATTTCGGTATTTTTGCGAGGAAAAAACATTTAAAAAGGGTTCTATTTTATTTTTATTATAGGGCTTTCGAAACACTTTAAAACCGTTTTCACTTGCTAGTGTTTTGAAATTAAGTTCTATTCGTACACACATGTTTTGCGTCACTTTAACGTTTATATAAGCAGTGGAATATAAAAACCCAAAATTGATATTTTGCGCTCTACTGCGTAAACCTATAAAGTTCTAAACTATCATAGAGTTATCAATAGATTCTACAGGTGTAATCAAGAAAAGTTGCTAGAAAGAATATTTTATCTCAGAAGGTTCCTATCTAAGAGCGAAGCTGAAATGTGGTGCGGTCAAAGGAAATTTGAAATGGAAGCAAACAAATGCTGGTTTTTAGGACGAGGTGTGCCAGTTTCATAAACTAAGTAGGACTGTCCAAATGGCACTTTTGGATACCGTGACAAATTTGACCTGGACAAACCCGATCTATAGCAAATCTATAACGTTTTTGATATGCTGAAAACTGGTCACACTTCTGCTGAACATTACCTTATTTACATGTTGAATTATGCAAGTGTACTTCTAAGTACTGAAAAATTCCACGAAGATCCGTCCGAAAATCATTAAAATCGTGACGGACCATCTTAGATTCCGATGAAACTTTGCACGTTTCACCGTCATGGAAGACTAAATATTTTCCACAGGTAATAAGATTATTTTGACTCAAGAGCAACTTTTCAACCAAAATATGATTCAACTATATAGTTTAATCATCAGACCCTATGGTTGAAATATATTTTGGTTGCTTTCATGTAACTTTCAAATGGTTTACAATATCGCCTTCATGTCAAAAAGAAAGTTGCAGGAAAGTTTACGGGCCTTTTGAAAAACCTATTATTTTTGATGGAGAAATGCGACTAACTTATGAAAAGGTCGTAATAAAACAAAATAATTGTGTTGTCAAAACAAAAGTTAAAATATCTCGAGAACTGTTACATTTTAGAAATTTTTTGTTAAGAGCATTTCGATTTAGAATGGCGTTTAGAATCATATTCAAAAAGAAAATTGTATTTTTGACTGCAAATAGTAAGAATTATAAAAATATGTCAAAAGTTGTTGTTAGGTAAACTTTTTTATTGAAAGTTTCTCCAGGATCTAAATACACTACAAAAGTTGCTTTTACGTATATAAAACGATTAACATTAAATTTTTGACATTTTATGATGGGGTAACGCGAATAACTTTGGTTCCGACAGCATGAAGTAACAAGTTACTTTACGCTTGTTCGGACATGCCGTAGACTCAGGTGATTCGCATTTCTAATGCCAAAAGACCCTGACTCCTACGGTAGCAGACAAAAGGTTAAGTCGCCGGTGAGCTCTAAGCTTGCATATATGATCCTTCCACGCTTTTCTAAACTTTCTCCCTTCAACACCTTGCTCTCCCTTGAGTACTATGGCTCTAAATATTGAAAAATATACTTCACCTTCCAGTCCCTTGCTAATTAAATGCCGAAAAAACTGTTGACAAAGAGTCAGTATGGATTCCAACTTAAATGCGAGAACCGATTCCGACTCAATCTTTTTCGGAATTGGTTGTTGCATTTGAGCTGGAATCCATACTGACTCCATTCAGGATTCCGAATCAAATTCCAAATAGTTTGATTGGGATCTAGCTATCTTCTATGCTCTTTGGTCCAAAAAGAAAGTTAGATAAAATGACGACATGCACACTATTCAGAGTACGATTCAAGAACAAAGTGCTAAATCGCGTCAGGGATACCCAAGTAACGTGCGTGGTACGATTATTTTGTTAAAGAAATATAAATCGCAATGAAACCACGTTGAATACTGCGTTGTACTTGTTATTCTTAATTATTTTCTAATTACCTGTTTTTACTGGTTATCGTTTTTTTAATTTTTAATACCGAAAATACCGGTTTTTATTAAATGCCTCGGTTTTCCCAATTCTCATTTATATATGAGAATGGTAAAGATTTGATCTTACCACACTCATAAGCAGCATAGCATTGTAAAGACATTTTGTATTGCAACAAGAATTCGATTTCTGCCTTCCCATTTAGAAAATCTTCATTTCCAGTTTATATGGGGTGCTTCGTCATTGAGGTATTTGTTTGTCAACATCCTTATCAAATCGTGCAATCTATATGAACATTTGTTGCAATTGGGTTATGTTATATGTTAAGCGATTGCGAGAAGAGATGAAGAACATTTGGATAAAAATACAGTATACATCAAATGATATGTGATATAATTATTCGATGTGATTTTATAAATAAAGTAATAAATTTAACTAGATTGAAACAAAGTGCGTTTTAGTCCTTAAATTGTCTGACGCATACTGCAATAAATTTTTATAATTTTCGAATCGCTCAATTATAAACCCAATTTTCTAAACAGACATTAAATTTTGTTCTGCACATATTCGACACGCAGCTGTATTTGTAAACATTTTCAGAACCAGAAAACAACAAATACAAACTAAGTGATAGTAGGTAACCATGATATTTAACCGACATCAATAAGAACGTACTTGACCAAACTGAAAACAATGCTGATGTATAATGTCGCATGCTTCCGCTCTGAGACAATACGTACCGCCTCGCAATAGCTCAAAGAAGTGAACGAATGAATCACTAATTTCATGAATGAATCAAGGGGAGAGAACAAAACATTCCTGCTTCCGAATAATAATTTAGGTGCAAGCAGTGAGACGATCTTTGTTTACGTTCGTAGTTGGATTCGCAGACTATGCGTGCGAGAGAAAACACTCGGAATCCATCTCCGAATCCATCGGCATGAGGCACGTTCGTTTTCCTCTCGCCCTGTGGGCTGTTTGTTATGCTCTATGCTTCGGTGAGCAAAATAACCGAGTTGTGAACGTTTGGATTGGCCTCCCAAACACCACCCACAGCAGTTGGCAAATACATACGGTTTTCGGTGACTACACCGACTAAGTCTCGCAGTGTGATTTCGTTACACATGCCTGCATTTTCTCTTGTTTGGTGAATCGGAGTCGGAATCTCTCGCGCTCGGGGCTTATGCTACGATACAGTGGTTTGGCTTGCTACCAGTCCACTTCACTTCCGCCGAGAGAACATTATGGGTTTATTGTTGGATTCCCTTGCTCTCTCACGAGGGTTCGCATTCTTCGTGATGCATTGACAAATTTTCCTCCTCCTCATCCGTCCATCTGTTCCGCTTCGTGCAGTATACGGTGGGCCAAAACGTGACGGTTTGCTGGAACCGACGTTTCAGTTGACTTCTCGCGGTCGTTGTAGGTGGACACGTTTTCAGCACCGAGCTGCACGGAATTCGGACTACCACAAGAGTGAGCTGGCTATTGTTGTGTTTGGTGATGAAATGGATGAGAGAAGGATTATCTTCCTGTGAGAGTTTTCAGAAGAGCCTCAGTGGAGTGCCGATTCGAGCCAAGGCTCGAGGAAAATCTGTGTGATCGCATTAGTTCAGAGCATTTCTGACACTGATAAATGATAAGTGTAATGTGAGTGAAGCAGTTGAAGCATCGATGTTCAAATGTGCCGCTGCTAAATCGTTCATGGAATTATTTCGCAAACAAAGCGTGTTGAATTTTTCGTCCTGCTGAAGTTTGCTGAGCTGCTAAAGCGGGAAAGCTTTGCAATTGTTAATACAGCTTGGAGTGTGTGAAATTCAAATCCTGACGAGAAATAAAAAAATAAATACAGTGTTTTAGCAGAGCAGATAGCGTACTTGAGATGTATTCAAAGGACTGTAAGTCCAAGAGCACAGTGTGTTATAATTAAATTGTGCGTCCCGCGGTAAAAGGCGAAGCAGACCAATCGTTTATAATTAACCCATCGAAAAAAGAAGTGAAAAATAAGTTCTACTTGCTAGTAGAGTGATAATTAGTGAGCGTGAAATTGTGCAAAAGAGTAGTGAAAACCGAAAGCTATTAAAACAGCTACGGTGCGAAAAAATTCAGCCCAGTGAAACTGAAAAAACCCTCGAACCAGTTGGATTTACGAAAGGAACATCGAATAAATCACTCCCAATGGCAGCGATTCCGTTGGGATAAAAGAACAAAGTTAGTATAATTGTGTCGTTAGGCGAAAAAGGACACGGGTGAGGAAAATAATTGTAATTAACGATAATAATTTTTCGGAATCGCGCTATTTGTACGGTGTCAAATATAAATGGCTTGACACCCTTGGTAGACCCTGAGCGCAGTTTCGAGTTCGCTCTAGAGCCCGTTTGAAGGCAAGAGCAGGTTGCACATGAACATTATTTTCTGGTTAATGTATTATTGCGGCTATTCGGTTTACGAGAGTTTACCTGTGTTAACTAGCTTCCTAATGAGGCTGGTCGCACCTTCTTGTAGCGAACGGGTAGAATGGTATTTTATATACTTATTTGGGACAATACAATAACAATCTATACAATGTTATGAAACAGGAAAATTCTCAATGGGAATAATAGCTTAATTGTGAGACATTCGCCTTTTATACCGACGGAAGGTGTGCGAACATTGAAGCACATATATTAGTTTAGATTATTCTATTCCAAAAAGGACAATGAACCTTATGGATTAGCGAATGTACAAATGTTCCGAGGAAAACAGCCTACAGAAATTGCTAACCGCTGGCAAGCTTACGGTTCTTTTATATTATGGTTTCAAAAACAAAATTCATTTGGTCGTTCTCGTGTTTTTAATATTAATACGTTAATATTTATATTGTGCTTTCGAACTTTCGCCATTTGTTGTACGGAATTTTCTTGTTGGCTTTCTTGCACGGTTTCGCAAAATAGCTGATGGCTGACACACATTTTTTACAGCACGGTTTCTAGAAATAATGCGTATTTTTGGCATGGTTTCTCAAAATAAGTTTTTACTTAAACTGGAATGCACTCTGTGCTTCTCTGTTGATCTGTTATTTGGGTTTATTCGGTCAATGAATGTTTTGTAGATACTGGCACTCAAAAATTAGTGGTGTATAATGGCAGAAACATAACCTTGGGGTTGGCGTAGAACTATTCGTTGGAATAATGTAAAGGTTTATAAAAATAAGTTGGAAATGTTTATCCCAAAACAGTGGATCGTGTTTATGATCCAAATCATTTAAAGCTTAGCAAGTAACTTCCTGAAGGTTTTATCTTAAATTCCACTCTGTTTTCAGTCAAAACGGCAAAAGCGTTTCTTAATGAATATTAAAACGGGTTTTGGAGGAGTGAAACATTACACTAACAGCCAGAGTTTCAAATATTCCAAAGACAACTTCGTATGTTGTGCCTAAAAAATGTATCACATTCGCCTGCCTTCAATCTTATGCGAGGGTACCGTAAACGAAAACATTTTTTTACGCTCCCGTCAATTTTTCAAAATTGCTAAGTGTTTTATAGTTCTATACTTGTTTCATCTAATTGCTGTGTAGTTTATTGAGTGACACTCGCTTGCAAATTATTGTTAAGTCTAAATGTTGTTCAACGGGAGAAACCCGTTCCAAAAGTTGCGAGAAGATTGTACAGTAAAGGCAAGTTATAGTTTTCGAGGCATTTCTTGCGGGGTACCAGATAATGATCAGTATCACCTTTGGAATCGAGCTGCTACCGACTGGATGGATGAGTGAACGGAAATCAACAAAGCAACATCTTGCCGTGTTTCCGAATGCTACCAAAATGCAGTCATCATTTGTGGATGGACAGCAAGTATGGTCTCAAGCGACCGGAGTTCATGAAGATTCGACAACGTTTATTCCTAAGCTTTAGAAGCTTTTGAGCAGGGACGGTTTCACATTTTGGATACCGGTGAGATCGTTGCTAATATTTTCTTTGCATTTTCATTATCCCCAGTTCACATTGTTTCGCCTTTTGATATCTCCGTCATCCATGAAAACTGTTTCGGTTTCTAGCGTTTTCCGTAAGTAGATGATAGGACTCTTATGAAATAAAAACGCTTGTAAGGACGTGGCCAGGTGTGTGGAGTTGAGCAGGTCTACGTCATTGTAGATCGTGGCAAATTCTGATATGACAATGGATATGCTCAATTTTGCAACTCCATCTACGATTTGTGCAGGTGTTCGTGCTATGCTATGGTATACCGAAAACGAAAACATTTAATGCAACGTTTCGTACCTTCTCGATTATTGCAGGAAGTGAAAGTACAACAACCCTGTTCACAATGTAAGTGATAATATTTTTACATTTCTTGCTAAAAAAATGTGTAGGATTAGCTGAAATTTTTTTCGAGACCCGGAGCGCCGATTCTCATATACTCGACAAATGCTGACAATGTCTGTATATGTGTATCTGTATGTATGTACACTAATGTCAAGTCAATATCTCGGCAATAGCTGAACCGATCTTAACGAACTTAGTTTCAAATGAAAGGTCTAACATGACCATTACACGCTATTATTTTTGTGTTTAAATATGTTGTTTAGGGGAACATGGGGAGACTTGACCAGGTTTGCAGCTAAAACTGCATAAATCTCTAAAAAAGCATGCAATCCTTCAAAAGTCAATGAGATATAATGTGCAAAATTATTGTGCGTCTTCATGCTTTTTTGCAGAATTTTTATTTTAATTTTTGAAAAGTTACAATTTTTTTTCTGTGATCGTTTTTTTGGTCAAGTCTCCCCTTCTATTGCTAACTTTGTTTACTAATGCTCAAATATAAAGACTTATGTTTGAGGTGGGATTTTTTATGGCGTGATTAACATTAACAGTAAATACCAACGCATAATAAATATCAGGAATTTTGTATCTTTCTTCAGCTAATTGTCACTTGGCCAAGTCTCCCCATAAAATCTTGGTCAAGTCTCCCCAACATTAGTTATTGCGTTCAATGTCATGCAAATTCTAGTATAACTATTCCAATGTTCCAATTTATGTAAAATCATTTCACTACTTCACAAGGAATAAGACGGTATATTAGTACATTAATAGTAATAAGTAGTCGAGTAGATATGTCCATACAAAGTTTGATAAAAAATTACATCATTTCATGCAAATTTATTAATCACGTAATATTTTCTGTAAGGAAAGGATTTTTCATTCCAAACTTTTAAAATTACCTTAAGGACCCGAAACATGTATAAAAATATTTTTGGATAAATTTTAAGAATCGAATAGAAGACGACATAGCCAAAAATAAAATTTCGCGCTTGGTCAAGTCTCCCCATGCACCCTACTTTCTGAAATATGGGTGATTTTGTCAAAACGTTTTTTTTTACTTACCAATATTCGAAACGAATAGTGAGACCTTTACGCAAACAGTATTGCTTTACTGGTGTTTTAGAGGTAAAACTAAACCGATTTTGAATATCAAGGTATGAAAACATATCTACGTGATTCAAGAAATTCGATTCCGGAAACATTTTGCTGATTATCTAATGAGAGTTGCTTAGGAAGTGGTAAGTAGGAATTCATCCAATATCAAAACCTCAACAGGATGATAGCTATAATTGTCGGTCGCCCCCATCTCCATCGTTCACGGCGACGGATAAAGGATAAGGTAGACGGGAAGTGTTGATGCTCCACCTACTTAACGGAAGGTAGACGACACATCAGACTCTTCCATAGCTGTCGCAGAGTTTGTGGTTTGGAAGGGTATAAGGTCTAGGATTCGCTCCAAGCAAGCGATGCGACCTGTAAAGCATGGGGTTTATTAGGTAGTAGTTTAGCTGGTCTTTGAGTACACGATCACTCGGAAAAGAAAAGATCTTGTTCAGTTTTTGGTTCTTTTTAAACTCTAGGTAGCCAGCTACCGAGAGTATCCTATGTTTTCTAAACAAACGCAATTTGAACTTGACCGTGGGAGTATTGCCTAGAAAAGCTAATCTTATCTGAATAATGGGCTGGATCACTATTCATTGCGAGTTCTCTACGATATATTGATTGTGTTGAAAACTACCGAGTGATAACACGTTATAGGGTAATTTGGGAAGAGATGACGCACAGTTCTAAAAATCAATCCTGCATCAAAGTATACCATTCAATATTTTAATCATTATTATCATTTGCGACAAGTTTCTAAAATATTGTGAAATGATTTTTGTCACGAAAAAAAATCGTTAAATTTGCACGAAGATTTTTTAAAAAAGGTCATTGCGGGAGAGACGCCGCACCGTGGTCACAAACTGAAAAATGGTGAACAGAAGTATTTTTAGCTGATATTTTTGTGATTAGGTGTTTTCAGCGGAGTTTCATGGTGATTACACGTATAAATCGGCTAGCACCTTCACTTTTCTTAAAGGGGTACTACCATTTCTACAAATATTTTTTGATTCAACATTTTATAAATATTTTTATTTCGCAACCTTGTGTAACGGTTAAGTTGGAGTAACTTAATTAATGGTACTATTTATCTACATATTTGCACGAGCTATATTTATCTATATGTTGGTAGGGTTTCCTTAAAAGCAGCTTTTGGCAGTTTGTCCTAACAACGATTTTATATAACAGGTTTGTTCTTGAAAAATTCAATATGAAAAGCATCAATTCGTTGAAATTTTCGTTTTTATTCCAACATTGGCATCACTACAAATCAATGCGTTCACGAAAATTAATGCATGAAACTTTAAAGAATAAACCTAAGTAACTAATACTTAGATACATATTACTCTTTGAAATTTATAGATAAATAGACTGTCCATATTTTCCATTGCTTATGTAATACACGTATACGAGCGATAATAACGAACATTGAAGGAAATTACAAAGGATTGTTGACCTGATGCACGTGCTTGTTAGTAATAACGGAACTTGAAATCAGTTTTATAAAAAACGGACGCGGCGAATTTTCAGTACATATTGACCCGTGATCATCGATACTAGTCAGATAAAAATCTAATTGGGGCTGATTTTCGATCAACTATTTATTTTGACGGTAGCGTTTTCTCGATTAAATCTGTTCGCACCCTCTCATTCTGCTACTATCGACAGCATTCAGTCGACGCCGGTCTAAGGACCAAATGTCATCAATAAACTTAGACTCGCGTGGAGGCATGAGATAGGAAACTTATGAGAACTATGTTATCCCACCGTTTGACGACCAAGAAATTCGATACCGGAAACATTTTGTGAATTAATAATGAATTAACTTTTTCGCAAAAATTAATATGTAAGCTCTCTACAAAGATAAAGAGCAAACATTTTCCAAAGATAAGGTGTTTGACGTTTGTATTAGGCATTACAATCAACTATGAGTTTGATGTTTGATGATATGTGTGATATGTGAATACATATATCCTTATATCCATATATCCTATTAGCAGTGAGGTAATGCCTTTTTATATGATTAATATTCATATTATACTTGTACATTCAACGAGAGCAACCGCCTTTTTGAATCCAAAACTTTTAGTGAAAAATTAGAACAAAAGTAAACACACAATACTTTATGTATTTGATCTTATTTTTCGTTATTTTCTATCATCACCCAACTAAATTGAAGCCGTTTGTTAGAGCAGCATCTGCCATCTTTGTTCAATGCATTGGCTCAAATGGTAGTGTGACTATTTCGGCATTCGATTCGAGTTTACGTGGCGCTCAAACGGAAGTCCGTTTTACTTTTCATAAGTCATAAGACTCAGTCCATTTTACATTTCATAAGTCACATAACGCTTGTCCGATTTAGGTGATTCGCATTCGATAAAAATAACAAAACTTCGTCACTCCTGCCTTGAAATACAAAGGGTCAAGTCGTTGATTAAGCTTGCTCAAATGACCCTATTCCACGCATTTGTAAACTTACTAAACGACTCGGTGAAGAAGCTTTTTGTAGAACACCTCTTAAAAAAATATGATTTGCGGTGTTACCTGCGATTCAAAAACTACTTAACCGATTTCTTTCAAACTTTGCATACACATTTTATGTAAAAAATACCTAACCCCTATGTTGAGATTTAGAGATAAATGTTCAATTAAGTGGTTTTTTTTATTAATATTGAATAAAAATTTATATTTTTCATGAAAAATTCCACTTTTTTATGAGTAAACACTTAATCGAAAATTTATCTCATAAACTCAACGTAGGGGTTAAGTATTTTTTACGTAGAATACGTATGCAAAGTTTGAAAGAAATCGGTTAAGCAGTTTTTGAATGGCATGTAACACCGCAAATCATGTTTTTATGCTTCTAAGCTCATTGAATATTTTTAACCTACACTGAAGTTTTTTTATGCGGGGGATACGTACCGCATAAAAAACCGCATAACTTTGAAAATCTGCATAAAAACGCATAACTTTGAAAATTTGCATAAAAAACCGCATAACTTTGAAAATCCGCATAAAAAACGCATATCTTTGAAAATCCGCATTAAAAACCGCATTATTTTCAAAATCCGTATAAAAACATATAAGGTGTGAAATATTTTTCAATATTAAGAGCCATAGTACTCAAGGAGCATCAAAAATATGAAGTAAGAAAGTTTAGAAAAGCGTGGAGTAGGGTCATATGAGCAAGCTTAGAGTTTCCCGGCTACTTAACTCTTTGGCTTCTGCAACGCAGGAGTCTGGATCTTTTGGCATTAAATGCGAATCACCTGAGTCTGCGGCATGTCCGGACAAGCGTAAAGTCAAAGTGACTCCCCGGAACCGCAGGACTGACCTAGGCACCTAACCGATCAACATCGAAATAACGATTTCGAGAGAAATTTCAATGTCGGGAAATTTCTCCGTAGGAGTAGACTTGGCACATTCCCGGGGACTAGTTCGAGTAGATCGGGAAGTAGTACCGGCAAATGGTTGCTGGGGCGCCTGTCAACTGGAAGTCACCCTCCACCCAGAATCGCAGGACCGACTTCGGCAGCTGCCCGGGTAGTATCGGTTTCGGAAGATCTTCCACTGCCCGGGAACTCTTCGTCGGAGTAGGAAAGATCCACCTCGGGGACTATTCTGGTAGTCAGTAGCGAATCACCGGCTTGAATCGTCGAGGCACCAGTGAACCGGACGCAATCCTCCACGCAGAATCGCTGGACTGACCTCTGCATTCTGCCGGACTGCATCGAGGGAAGAATAATGCGTCCGTCACCGGTTGCGGGAGACATTTTTTCGTCGGGGAACTCTCCGCCGAGGTATGCTAGCTCCACCGCCGGGGACTACGTCGAGTAGCACCGAACGCGACAAACCACCAGTATAGGGTCGTCGGGGCACCAGTGAACCGGAAGCCACCCTCCAATTGGAATCGCTGGATCGACCACGGCACCCAACTGGTCAACGTTGAGAGGAGGGCATGTAGAATATCATGCCGTGCAGGACTGATATGGTGGTTATGAGAGCAGCGAAATCTAGCATCTAGCAGCTAGACCTGAAATCAAGTGAAGTGCAATTGGCACACCTCCCTCCGAAGTAGTCATTTCAAATGGAATTCGGGGGATCAGGCAAATGTCGGATTTCTTGGTTGAGTTTAGAGGAGTAGGGTTCAGAGTTATCTTCTCTGTTCAGAGTCCCTCACTCTGGCACACGATGGACGAAATCGGTAGTATGGTCTAACTACTGAACGTGTGCTGGGTCGGCGCTACATACACACAATACACACACACATAGAGACTTTTTTCCGATCTCGCCGAACTAAGTCGAATGGTATAAAATATTCGGCCCTGCGAGCCTCGGCTAAAAAGTTAAAACTGCTACCGATTACATAACTTTTATTATGAGAAAGGTAAAAAGATTTTCAGTCACTTTCTGTTTTTATTTTCACTCTCATCATGAGTGCTCCCCATATCCTTAACACAAAGACTAGTAGGGGAACTGGGGGTAAGCCCGACACCCTGGGTAAGCCCGACACCCCACGACTTTTCCCAGATATCAATTTTTAAATCATACAATAATGACAGGATATTATTAGTACGATTATTTTGGGCATTTCGATACACATCGATGCCGTATAGATTCGTTAAACGTCAACAAAATAAACAAAACAAGCGAAAGCAAAGTTGATGCGCATTTGGATGTTATTTTTATTTGATACATTTTAAGGTTTCAATAACACAAAAGCTTTAAAAATGACCAGTTTTTGTGTCACACATTCTATTCTACTCTCCATATCGTTATTTGTGTGAATTGAAGATAAGTTTGAGTATTTCAATACTGTTAATTGAGCATTTAACGAAATTGTGCGCTGTTGGGGTAAGACCGACAGTTTGTGGGTGGGGTAAGACCGACACGGTGTTTAGTTGATTGGGTTCGTTTTTGAATCGATACAAACGACTGGGTATTTGTTGTGTTCAATTAGACTATAATTACGTAATGTTAATAATTGAAATACACGGAAACTATGTTTTTTGTCTTTCTTTATCAGTATTGTCTAAAAGCCGACCAAAAAATTAAGAATTTAATTGAACGTGATTCATAGTTATATTACAAACAGAAACGAAAAATATAATCTAATATGAGATTTTGAAATGATATTGATGAAAAATTTTCATTGGCCGCCGGATTATTGATCAACAGTGTTCCGAAAAATCACAACACGAACCGGATAGCTTACTACGAAGCGTGCGTCACTTTTAAGTGAATGAGTCCTAGTATTAGCGTATATAATCTGCTTGCAGAACAGCTATTCTTACTTAGAATGGCTATACAAGTGGCAATTAGTCTCGAAAGAATTACTTGAGAAAACGCGTACCATATAAACCATGCGTTAAACATTATTTATTCATAACACCACGCATTCGAATGCTCTTCCTTTTGCTACGCGATGAAACTACAGAAAGCATGCGTTTGCATCACACATACTCATATACACTTAATTAGACTTTATCACACATACACAATACAATTTTAATGGAAAAAATTTGACAAAAAGAAAGTTCAAAAGGGGGTCGCTCTTGCCCCTTTGGGGTGTCGGTCTTACCCGCAGCGTTTTTACAATGTCATTTTTCTCCATTTTTTGGCAACCAATAATTTTTAATGAATTCAATTTTTTGAAATGCTGAAAAAATTATATTTTGTTAAGAACCACCTAAACAAGGATTATGCATAGAATATAAAATTTTAGGAGCTTTGTGGAATTTTAGAAAAATTATTGCGCTTATGGTGTCGGACTTGCCCCGCGGTCCCCTAACTAATAATCTAATATAAAAATATGACTATTTTATGTCTTTTGTTTGCGCATGTGCATTCTCAAGGATCTATCCTTCGATAAAATTCGCTTCAGGTGATGCCCTAAAAACTAAATGGAGGCTGCATAAAAAGAAGCGAATAACTTTGAAAATCTACACAAAAACTGCATAACTTTGAAAATCCGCGCAACAAAAATCGCATAACTTTGAAAATCCGCATAAATAAAAACCGCATAAAAAAGACTTCAGTGCATTTACAAAGTAAATTCAATGAAGTGTGTGTTTATAGATTTCAAACCGTTGATCATAATATTATTCCTATCGCTACTAATATTTTGTTTGCAAATCCACCTATATAAGTAGGTTTGTTTGCTTTACACTTGTAGTCAGTAACATGTGCAATATGTAGAACTTCAGTATAGACGAGCTTTTATATGACGGATTCGATACTGCTGGTGACGTTATAAATTAAAGCGCACAATTCCAAGAAATTTTGCTAGAATTGCATACCCATTAAATTGAAATAGTAATGTCCAGGCGATGTCCATAGTCCATCGATAGGCTGACAATTGCCGAAATTCCTGGAATTTTCAGTATGACATTATTAAACGGAAACCATTATGTAGGGGGAACTGTTGTGCATAGAGTACATGGTTACAAGTCTAACGTATTCAGCCTTATTTTGCATTACGATGAGTCGCTGTGTCGAATGTGGTTCGTATTCTCAATAACGACAACAAAATCAAACGGGAGCCTTCTTAGATCGAACCACATTCGTTCGAAAATGTGATCCGTCGTAATGCAGAATAAGGCTGATTTTCTGTTGAATATTTCGAGCAGATTTAACTATGGAGCCAGAAAGATTATTTCTCGACAAACATATGATTAGGGCTCAAAAGCCAAATGTCAAAATTCACATTACGTAGTAATTCTGGAGAAACCGTTACTACCCAGACACGGTACATAGCAGTCAACGAAAGAGAAAACTTTTCTTTTTGCCTTTCTCATATAGAAAGGTTATGCAATCACTCTGAAAAACGTCAACCTAATCCCGGCCCGGAGGGCCGGGTGTCATATCCCATTCGACTCAGTTCGTCGAGATCGGAAAAAGTCTGTATGTGTGTGTGTATGTATGTATGTGTGTGTGTATGTGTGTGTGTATGTGTGTGTGTGTGTATGTATGTGCGTATGTGTCAAATAATGTCACTCATTTTTCTCAGAGATGGCTGGACCGATTTGCCCAAACTTAGTCTCAAATGAAAGGTGCAACCTTCCCATCGGCTGCTATTGAATTTTGGATCGATCGGAATTCTGGTTCCGGAATTACGGGTTTCAGAGTACGGCCACACAGAAATTTCTCTTATAAACTATAGGAAAAATTAAAAATAGAATTTTTATTTTTGATGCTAAATGTGTTCAAGGTGCATGAAACGTCGAGATTTGATGCAAACTCGAAAAAAAAATTTGACTACGATTCACTTTTTTGGATTTTGGCACATTTTTGCCTTTCTCATATAGAAAGGTTATGCAATCACTCTGAAAAACGTCAACCTAATCCCTAATTTTTTTTCGACTCGTTTAGGGTTTCTGGATTTTAACAGAGGCGTAGTTGATGGTTTACGGAGAGGGGTTACACCCCCCCCTCTACTGTTCGCGCCCCTCCTTTAAAAATCTCCTTAAATCACCCCTCAGACCACCACCCCATCCAGCCCTCATACCCCTCCCTTTCAACCCCGTCATCTTTAAACCACCACTGTATCACAAAGCATAATAATTTAAGCTGGGGAGTCGTTCGTTCATGGGACTTTCGCCCTCTTCACATACCCAGCCCCGCATGACAAAATGAGTTAGCAAGCAGATAACATTGATCTAATACTGATTAGGCTAATGGAGTATGATATTTTTTTGTTTCAAGTGTTTCACCGTCGACACGTAGCTCATCAAGTTCGTGGCTGGCATGACATTGTGTATAAGTGCAAAGTGTACTAAGAATGTAATGGACATTTCCACAATTATGTTGAACATAAAAAGCCTCCGTGCCATAGTTTAGAGAAATGAGAAAGGCACAATTGCACCGCTAGGTGGATTAAAACAGGTTTTTGTTTGCTATAAACGGTTGTACTGGGCGATTAACGGTTCGTCCGGAATTTTCCTCCAAAGTGTATTTTGACAGTTGGCTTTTGAGCCCTAATCATATATTTGTCGTTCTTTCAGGTATTGATAACAAGATGGTGCTCTTTACTTCATCACTTATTGTTTTATTCTTCCTCTGGTTAGAATTATAATAATTATGTAAAGACACGATAACATCCGAACCGACTAAAGCGATGCTATGTACAACGCACTCCCCTACATCTATCTAGCTAGTAGAAAGTAGAAATGAAATATTCACCGTATAGCCGTCAACCATTGTAGACAACCGGGCACCATCCTAGCATCGCGGTATCAGTCAATGCACTTTTCCTTGATGACTGAATGCAATTAAATAAAAAAAGAATGTTACTATTTTTCTTTAAATATTTAATACCAGGCAAAGTAGCAAACGGGTTCCAGGAACTAATTTAATTTGTCATATCATCGTTTGATAAATTTGATGTTTGTTCCATTCCTCAGAGACCAAGGTGCTAAACAGAGACAGCTAAATATTGAATAGACGAAACCAAGCTTTCATGCTTGACAGCTATGGTAATCAATTATGCGAGCAAAATTCAATCAAACACTCCTGTCAGCCGTAGAGATTGAAGGTGACAGATAGCGAGTACGCGTTACAGCGTCGTCCTGGTGTAACCAGTCAACCGGTGAGGGCTCAGTCACAATCGACGTTTCTATTTTGTTTGGATTTCTATCGTTATAATATATGTTCTTTAAGAAATTTAATGCTAACTTAAAACCCCAGCAATATTGGTCGTTCATTTCGGTTTGATCTTTAAAAGATGGAGGCTGTTGTTTAAATTATTGTCGTTTAGGATAAAACTGTGGCAAATCAGGCATCCAGCGTTCCCTTCAATTCATTGGCCATGGAAAACTCATTAGATGTTCGATAGTGGTGGGGCGGCAGTTCAAAAAATAAGAAGAAACGAAGTTTTCTCATTACGGGAAAGTTTCGGCTCGACTAGGAAATGGACTTTTGCGACTATATCGGTAATCGGAAAATAGTGACTGCGGAAGCGTAACACGTTTTGCCGGGAAGAAGAATAAAAACGGAATTAAATTAACCAACCACGTGCTCCTGAGAAACTGGCACGCAAAAGTGGCAAAGTTTTCCTAGGCGGAAAAACGACCGTTAAGTTCACCCTGAATGAGTATCAGAAAGAGACCATGACGCTGGATTGTTTTACGGGAAGGGGAAATGGAAGAGAAAGAGAGACAGAAATGGATGGAGAGAAAACAAGATAGCATGCCTTCACCAAAGGAAGCCAAAGCATAAACCACTACCTCGAAGTTTGAAAAGAAGCTTCTTTCACTAGCGTGCTTGGACTTGTATCGCCAAGGGGATATTTTTTGCCAATCATTCATATTCTTTGTCGACTTGTTTTCTGGCCTGTCGCGGTCGATTATTCAATACGTGCTAATTTTCCGTAGCTCATCTTGATAAGCTTTTTGTGTCATATTTCCCCCAAGTGAAAAGTGCTTATGCCGAAGCAACACTCAATTACCGTAATCCGGCCCTTGAAGAGAAGATGGTGTCATTAATCAAACTAATCATTATGCTCGTTGCTGGATTGGCAGAAAAGCATCCCAAGATTTAGATAATGAGCTGTGCGCTCAGAAGTTTGAACGACTCTGATAATCGTTGATCAACAATATTGACCTTCATCGAAAAATCATTGGTGCAAAAAATAATACAGCCATATTGATCTTTTTCTAGAAACCCTGAGTGAGTCATCATATTTTACAATTATATTTGATATGTCATCATTTTTGCTCTAGTCTGGCAGTTCACTGGTCTCAGAAGCCACTCATCGTATGTTCGAGCCATAGCCAAGAAGGATTCTTAGTGGTTAGCTGGATCGTAGAACTAGCTTAGTTTCGCAACGGAATGTAGTACCAGGGAATCGTATTTTATGTCATCATAAACAATATCATTGAATCCCAGAAAATTTGTGAGCAATTCTTTGAGCATAAATTCAATTATTTTCATTGTTTAGATTCGACATGAGATTTTCTTAACTAGGTTTATGATCTCATAATGAGGGTTGAAATCTAGACGCATATCAAATACTGTATGCTGCAATTGTTCAGGGGTGCGTTAGCCACCTTCATATTCAGGTCAGAATACAAACGGGAATTGCTTCAGAAGTGCGCTTCGTGATGTTACGTTATCTGATGGTTTGGCTTCGGAGTGGAAATTGAAGGTCAAGGAATGTAATACAAAGGCTTTGCTTTTACAGGCAGACATATTCCACACCCGGGAATCTGGATTTTCTGGAAACGGGTGAATTCAGCTGGTTCATTTATTCAGGATAATAGAGTTTATGTTCCTGAATCCAAAACATTATTATGTGCCATAATCGGTTGAAAAATGTCATAGTTATGAGCATTCCACTTTAGCGGATTCCCGGGTACTCTGTAGTGGAGCTTCCATTCCGGGAATTAATTTCTTTTCCAGGAATTAATTTTCCGGGATTTTCGGGCTTCTCGGTACTCCAGATTCCTGGGTATTTATGTTTGTTATTCTCAAGATTCGGAAATTCCGAGAGAAAAGTTTTTCCGAAAGACTTAGTTCTGCAAAAGATATTTGGGAGAAAATATCTCGATCAGTAATAATTTTGGAGTAGGAAGTAATTGCCAATAATATTTTGAACTCGTTTATTGATTATGTTTGTGTTTTTAGGGTACCTATATAGTCCAAGCCAATACTAAAAATACCAATGTTTTCTTGTCAAAATCCCGCCGACCGTTGCCCCGAAACATTATTTTATTATAGCGTTTTCCGAGCACGAGAAAATAACTAGTCAATAACCCGAGTAAACTATTTTCTGGTATCATACCAAAACCTAGTATTAATTGATTATTAATACCTCATTGAGGTATTAAGCAGGCATTGAAGAAACATTCTTCAATACCTGCTTAATACCTCAATGAGGTATAATCACGGTGCCTCTGGTAGAAAATATTTAGGCAAAAAAAAATCAGTATCGCTAAACTTCTCACTAATCGAAAGCTTAGATGCTCCTCTTTCATCTGAGCATAACCTTGAAATGTTCTATCGGGGGATCTAGAACATTTATTTTTTTTAAACATTCGGGCGATGATTTTTTAGGTATTTTTTTAATTTGTAGCTCAAAACAGATATCTCCCATTTTAGGAGGTTTAATCAGTGAGCACACACTATCAGAGGAACGGATTTTTAAAGTTAATGAAAACCTTCGAAGACACCATTTAGCCAGTTTCGCGTTAATAATTAGATTTTTTGAAATCAAATTATTTTTCTTCGAAATATATTTTTGCTCGGGGTTCCTATGTAACAGATATTACATTCAAAATTCTATCATTGTTCTATGGATTCTTCGTACAATTTTATCTCAATTAGATTTGTTTTCGTTTTTAGTTTCGTTGAAAGTTACGAGTTTAATCACGATCGAAAGACTCTCCCTTTAGAAACACATCAAATCAGTGGTCCACATATTAGCAGGGATTGTAATTCTCTCTCACTCACGCGCAGTGATGTACCGATGGGAAAAATTCCATCTTCCCGGGTTTTTATTTTTGGGTTTTAACAGGGTTTTTTCCCAAATCATTTTAACCCGAACGAAATATGGGTTTTTTCGTTTTATCGAATGTATGAGGTTCATTTGATGTTTTTTAACCTTTGGGCAGTCGCGCTAGTGCACTGAGTACACGTTGCTCTGAAAATCTAGCGAAATCGTCTTAGGGCACCAGCGGCTGCTCGTTCAGTGGGCCATAAGTGCGACTTCCGGACGGTTCAAGAATCTTGCATTTACATTTGAGAGACCGAAAATAAAAGTCGCAAGGATAAAACATACTTTGTAGAACCCACTCCAGATATCTTAGCATGTAAAGATCGAATATTAACATCAAGCGTAAAAATCGGACAGAGATCCTTGAGCATGAGAAACCGCTTAGAATATTCTCATCCAAAAAAGTCGGCAAGTATGAACCTCCAGTATAATTCGCTCACAGGAAATTCCGTACAACGTTACATTCAAGATTAAAAGATGGATAAAGAAAAGTCCTTTGTAAGAACCGGATATACTTTTTTACGATTTTTATTCTATATGACATAATCTAAAAGTTCCTGTCCGATTTTGAAACTTGAAGTTCAAATCCAATTTTCACATTCTAGTATATTTAAAACTGGTTTTACGACTTTATTTTGGTCCATTCCATATTCCAACTTGTTTTATATAATACTGGGAACAATAGTCATTGTTACTCTGACTAGTGAAAATTAGAATAATCGTGTGATGCCAAAACTACTTTTATTCTGCTTGTTACTCATTTTAGGGGTTGCTATACTTTTAGCGAAATAAGGTAGGTATTCACACAAAATTTAGAAAATACCTATTTAGTTCGGTGAAAAGTAAAAGTGAGTAATATGCAAAAACGGGAGTGGCCTTGACATTCGTATGAACAGTAATCAGAAATTTCACAAATCGCAATCCAAATTCTTTCGGCATCAACTACATCAGCAACAGTAGAAAAAATATTTAGTACGTTTAGGTGCATTCACAGTGAGAAACGCAGCCCAAAACGTGTTGAAAAGTTTTATCACTTATTTAATCACAATATTTGTAAAAAAAATGTTGGATCACCGCTATAACAATGATTCAATCGAGGAAAACCATTCAGAATTCATATACATGTAAAACTTTATAACAATAATACTCATAAATAAAATAAAAATGTTTGGATAACAATACATTAATGTTCAATTACTAAAATATCAAAAATTTGCAAAAAACCCAATCTTCCCGCGAAAAAACCGTTTTAACCGGGAAAAAACCTTGGGTTTTTTCCCTAAAATTATAAAAACCCGATTTGGTACATCACTGCTCACGCGAGAAGTAGCTTATCCGATGTCCAACTTTTCCGAGATAAGATGAGTCGCAAAATTCTCCGTCTCCACAAATAGCGTGAGAATGATTTTCCGGATAAAATTTATTTGACTTTTTCCTTCTCACCGGAGAAGGTGATAAAATTTTAATTTCGTGAAAATCAATAAAAACTTCAAACAAATACACTTAATTACAAAGAAAAGCGGCAAAGAAGTATGATAGACTTGTTTTATCGTGTTTTGGAATAACGACAGCAAAGCAGGGAACGCAAAAAGGATACCGTGATAAACTCATTTACTCATTCTCCGGCTGTTTTATTTATCCAAAGAAATAACACTTTGTATTTATCCGGAGAAGTTGTGTGAGTGCCAATAACTTTTCGTGTGAAAATGTGAGTTTTTATTGTCGCAGTAGCAAACTACCCGGGCGCATTTACTCATATGACCGATAAATACAATGCCTGCATATTAGTAAAAAATAATATTGTCCGCAAAATCATTTCATGTTCTGTTTTGTAGTCAACGAGAAAATGTTTGGAAGCAGCAGGGTGTTATCTGTTTTTATGAATTGTAAAAAATTGTAACGTTTTTACGTAGTAGTATTGTCAAGGCAAAATACAATAATAATATAGTGTATTCATCGCAAAATCCAAGAGAAAATATTCAAAATTTCAACCAATTTCGGAAGGTTAATTCACAAAGATAGATTTATATATTTATATAGCATATATTAGGAAGTAGGAAACAGATACTAGGCCAATGTTCTTATAACATATGTACTAACAAAAACTGTAATCATTCAAGTCGACATACATAAAAATGACTTCTCGATCAAAGGGATGCTCGTTTGTGAAAAAAGTTCTCTAAATTTAAATATCAAACAAAAGGTATGTAAACATAACTATGTAATTGAATTCAACGAACAACAATATAAACAAATACATACAAATGAAAATTTATTTGGTGATACCAATTATTCATAAAGGTTAAAAAATGTTGGTTTTTCAGATCATAGGTATTTATTTTGCTAAAATGTTCTGTACCCTTAGGGCGAACAATTAAAAACTTGTCTCATTTAAAAGAAAAGCAGGATAGTGAATACATTAGTGATATTAATTTGTTTGTGGTAATATTGTTCTACCGAAGACATAAAATATACCGGGTGAAAATATTATTCAAATTTAAAATATGAATTAACGCGAAATTGGATAAATGTCGGTCATTAATCATTGTCTTCAGAGATATTTATTAACGTAACAAGTCAGTCTAGTTTCTACTTCTGCCGCAGTCAGACGTACAATCGAGCCAAGTGAACAACAGGCCTCTCGATCTAGTGTGCATTGTCTCGAGAACAAAGGAAACATCGGATTATTCTTGTCATCGTGAGTAAAGTTGACGAAAAAGCTCTACTCCGACCCAACGCTGCGGTCGTTGACTTTAAATTTTGTTTAAAACGACCGAGTTTTAGTGAAGTGGAATACCTTCTGAACGTAAAAATGCAACTTAGACTTACGGAAGTGTTGTACCTTCAGTATCATCATCTTCGCAGTGCAGTGTTAATATCACGTTAGCACAAGCCGAGCGTTTCGTTTTGGAAAACAACTTAAAACACGTGGTTGAAAGTGACAACGTTGGAATTAAGATTCCTGTATATATTGAGAACGATTATATAGATGTAAGGTTATATGACCTATCACCTCGTACCTCTCCTGAGCCAATTGCAAAATGCATGTCGCAATACGGAGAAGTAGAATCCGTTACACCTGATACTTGGAGAAACTTCTTCCCGGGTACTCCTAACGGCGTTTTTGTAGTGAGGATGCGGGTTGAAAGGCCTATACACTCCTACTTGACAATAAAACTCAAAACTCACGGAACTACAATTATGCAAACTACGCTATGCACCCATGAGGGGCGAACTCCTACGTGCAAGTATTGTAATCAGACAGCTCATCATGGACAACCTTGCGCGGAAGATGCAGAGGAAGACGCATCTCAACCGATTGCCAACTCTAGATGACCAACCCAAAACAGAGTTTTCAATACCAATGTCTGAACAACAAACGGTGGCCAAATTTGTGGCAGCAGTTGCACAGACCATAATGACAACCACAAAAGAAGCATCCAGTACCGCAAAATTAACTGTAAGCAACATTGGCAAGGATAACAATAACAGTGACGGATTTACGCTGGTCAACAATAAATGCAAGAAACAGGGGAAAACATCTGATCGCGGACACCAACCCGGCTTCGACCTGGACGTGAAAAACAAAAAAGAATTAAATGATCCCCCAGATGCAGATTGCCTGCAAACCCCGCGAAAGAAGGTCTCCGCTCGCAATAAAAAGTTGCGCGCACGAGATCCAGTATTTCAATAATATCTGTTTATATTTTTATTTTTACATTTGTAAATATATAAAAGATCCACGGCTATGTTAAGCTACCGCTATGAGCCGTGTCAAATAAACGAATTATATAAAAAAACATAACAAGTCCCTCCTTCTAATACTGAATGTCTAAAGATTGATCTCTCTAAAAGTGAGATTCTTCTAGGAAAGGCAGTCTTCAATAATAGTCATCAAAGCGTTAAGAAAAATTATCGTTCTAGACCCCCCGATAGAAAATTTCAAATTTAGTCTCAAATGAAAGAGGAGTATTTAAGCTTTCGATTAGAGAGTACTTCAGCGATTCTGATTTTTTTGTATAAATATTGTTCTACCAAAGACACCGTGAATACCTTATTTTAGTACTATTTATGTATTCTAGTGATTTTTACAAATACTAAATCAATACTTTATTCAATACCTCCATGCAGTGAATTTTGTTATTGGAAGGTTGGAAAGGTTTTATTTTCTCGGGTATTAAAATAACTCGTTTCATTATCAAATAGTTATTCGTAGTACATGTCTCAGTTATTATATCAGATATTTTACCTCTTATGCAAGGATTCTCAATACCTTATTGTGGTGTTCAAGTATTGGGTACAGTATGCCTGAATTTGGTATTCTGAAGTTATTTTCTTCTGCTAGGGTTGCAGTACGCGGTAGTGTTTTTTATTTTAATAGCTAGATCATCTCCAAAAGATTTTGAAAACACCAAAAAGTTACGAAAACTGCATTGAATGATCCAAAAAATCGATAAATTTTTGTTTAAAAAATTGAGATGTTTGGGTAAATATATCCACTTTACAATGATTTGTATCAATTACTAAAAATACTGCAAAAATCACGAAAATCACTGATTTATACCATGTTTCATAGTTCATAGCCCATTATTTGTTTCTGATATGGTAACAAAGCGCAATTTTAATTCCTTCCAGGAGAAACAATACGCCAGTAACAAGACCTGTAATACGCTTGAACTGAATGAATATTTCCATTTACCTGCCTGTGTAAGCTTTCATGAAACAGTCTTCATTTGAAGTCCGGGAGATGGAAGGTAATAGCTCTACCGCACAATGAACGACTTATTACAATAATAACGCGTACAACTGAGGTCCCTCTCATATAAATGGATGATTTTGCTGGTAAGTCACAACCGGTAAAAACTATCTCTGGGCTATTAGCTTGGCCCCGACTGAATATCGTCACACCATGCGGAACAAAGCCTATCGATTTAAGCGACTTGTCTGCGCCGTCTATCGTCCAAGCTGCTTCACCGGAAAAGTTCTGGTTGTATCTGTCCGGTTTAAACCCGTTAATTACCGACAGAGATATACAGCTGGTGGTATCACGTTGCCTAAACTCTTCGGACCCAGCTGTCGTTCGCTTGGTTCCCAAAGAAAAAGATATCACCAACTTGACATTTGTGTCCTACAAAGTTGGATTTTGTAAGTAGCAGTTTGCCCACTACTAGAGTTCTGATTGCCCGGCTGACCCTTCTTTTCAGGGCGGCCTAGGTGCCTCTACAAGAATTTCGGAATTCGTACATGAACAAAAAAAGGTAATCAAACAAAATAAATTAACAAATTTACCGGCTTTTATTTCCTCTGCTGTACTGTGTACTGGCGGATTTCGCCGATCTGCTGCTACTGTTTGCGGGAATGCGGGCGGTTTCTTCTGACCGGTCGCGTTCTCCTTCGTCGTGTTTATTCGCTGCTCCGGCAGCAGTCCTTGGCTGTTAGCTAGGGAGGTGAGCTTGGCTCCTTTGTTGGAACCTCCCTAGCAAACGTTGGCGAACTTCCGCCGGGTCCACTCACTCCCCGTGAATGGTAGACGCCGCAGTTACCTACCTCAGGAGGAACCTTTGTCCGCCCTGCTTCGATCTCTTTTGCGATTAACTGTGGAGGAGAGCTAGGCTCGTTCGACTGATCCTCCACAGTGAGAACAGTGCTGGTGTCACTAGGGTCCTTTTTATTTAGCTTTCGATATCCGGCGACCCAACACCACAAAACACTGAGCACCCGGACCACTGGCCGGCACTTTCGGCGGGAATCTACCGTGGTTCCGTGAATTCATTATGCTGCCAAAAAACTGACTCCCTCGGCCGGGTTAGCTGTTCCCTGCCTCGTTACTGCGACCGTCCCTGGGCAATGTGCACCAAGTGCGGTTGATGCAAACAACACGATACGAGTGTTTTATCAAAATACGAAAGGGCTGGGAACAAAGCTCGAAGATGTATATTTGGTTGTTATGTATGGAAGCTAAGACGTTTATATTCTAACTGAAACCTGGTTGAATGACAAGATAAACTCATTCATTCACTGTATACCGAGTTGATCGCAATGCCACTAACAGTACCGGCTCGCGTGGCCGTGGGTTTCTTGTGGCTGTTTCGAGCACTATCGTTTCTTGTCGGATTGCGGAAGGAAGATTTTCTGCCATTGAGAATGTCTATGTGAAACTTAGCAGAACATCTAGAAACTGTTTCATTGGAGCTGCTTACATACCTCCAGAAAACTAATGTACATGACTGTAATATTGTGCAGTTTCATCTCGATGCCGTGGAATACGTCTGTTCTATCGCTGATTCGAGTCCTGTCTGGAGATTTCAACCAGCCCGGGCTCATTTGGACTCCATCTGCGATTTTGCATTCCTAGACCCGACAGCTTCGACCACCACTCCTGCAAGTCGTCTCCTAATTGACGGGATAGCTTTTCATGGACTTAAACAGGTTAGTCTAATTTCCAATCATCAGTCCCGCTTTTTGGACCTAGCTTTCGTCAGATAAAAAGTAATACGTGAATGTTCTGTTGTATAGGCGCCTGAAGTTTTAGTACCATCCTGCTTGGGAAATTTTGCTGAATTTCCGCTGGTGTCTTCGTTACGAGGACGAATCAACTCTCGGTAAGTTTAATTTTCAAAAGACAGATTACTCCGCTTTTCGTCGCTCTCTAATGCAGATCAACTGGAACGAGTTGCAACATTTTGCGAATGTCGACAATGCTGTAGCTCACTACAACTGTTCAGGAATGTGTTGTAGCTTCAGTCCCAAAATATCAATCTGCCAGGAAACCACCATGGTCTAATGGAACTCTCCGCAAACTAAAATGCTTGCGTAGCAAAGCACTTCGTGCTTTTACAAATCGACGATGTCCTTTAACCGAGCGATCTTTTTCGGTCGCTAGTAACGCTAGTAACGATTACCGCAGTTATAGTTAAGTTCTTCTATATCGACGTTACGTAAATCGAATACAACAGAACTTACGTCGAAATCCCAAGGGATTCTGGTCATTTGTTTACACTAAGAGGAAGGAAGCTAGTCTCCCATCTGAAATGGTTCTCGACAACGATGCAACTAAGTTCAGCTGTTTTGCACGGCTCTTTTCGACCGTCTTCTCCCAAGATTCGGCAAAACTTGAGATGATTGACAACGCTGTTCGAGACGTCCTTTCTGACATCATCAGCATGGATGTTTTCGCCATCGACGATGAAATGGTTCGTTCGGCCATCCAGAAGTCAAAAGCGTCTTTCGATACCGGTCCAAGCACAGTCATTGGTAGGTTTTTTTATACTCAACCTTGAGTTAAATATTCTTAAATTTAAGTTGAATATTCTTAATTTTCAGTATATCTCAAACCAGGCATTGCATTTATCGCTCATATGAGTAAATGCGCCCGGATAGTTTGCTACTCCGACAATAGAAACTCACATTTTCACACGAAAAGTTATTGGTACTCACACAACTTCTCCGGATAAACAAAACAGCCGGAGAATGAGAGAATGAGTTTATCACGGTACCCTTTTTTCGCTCGCTCCTGTCGTTGTTCCAAAACACGAAAAAAGAAGTCTATCATACTTCTTTGCCGCTTTTCTTTGTAATTAAGTGTATTTTTTGAAGTTTTTATTGATTTCCACGAAATTAAAATTTTATCACCTTCTCCGGAGAGAAGGAAAAAGTCAAATAAATTTTGTCCGGAAAATCATTCTCACGCTATTTGTGGAGACGGAGAATTTTGCGACTCATCTTATCTCGGAAAAGTTGGACATCGGATAAGCTTCTTCTCGCGTGAGTGAGAGAGAATTACAATGCCTGCCTCAAACAACTCAAAAGTACCGTATTCCATGGAAGACCTCGACTGAGTCAAATCTCTCTCTTTGGTTTTGACAACACTAATAAGTGCGAAAGCGACGCAAAACTCAAAACTACCTAAATTTAAGTTAATAGAAGTGTTGTTCTGTGGGTTGTTTTATTTTTCCGAGTTGGCGCAACTTTTCAATATGTCGCTTCAGCAGCAAACATTTCCAGTGCACTGGAAGTGTTCGACACTATTCCCAGTTTACAAAAAAGGCGACAAGTGTAACGTTGAAAATTACTGTGGAATTACTCGGAGTTGAATTAAAACTGGTTGAGTCAGTGGTTAACGAAATACTATTTGCTTCTTGCCGACACTATATTAGCACCTCAGCATGGTTTCTCTCCTGGCCGTTCGGCGAAAACCAATATAGTGATCTTTACGTCATTTTGTACGGATAATTGGTGCAAAAACTTAAAGTGGATGCGATATATGCAGATTTGAAATCCGCATTTGACAAAGTGAATCACGATATCCTGATTGCCAAACTGAAAAAAACTTGGCTGCACGACTAGACTTTGTGAGTGGCTTCGTTCGTATCCTCATCGTCAAGTTGCTGTTTGTTTTGGCACTGCTCGGTCTGATTGCTTTTCGAACAGCTCTGGAGTTCCTCGAGGTAGTACACTTGGAGCGCTGCTTATTGCGCTATTTATTATTGGCGTTGTTGGTATTTCGAATCCTTGTGGCGAACTATTTTTCGCTAAAGTTTTTAAATTATATTACGTGATTCGTAATCAGTCCGACTGTCTGGTACTGCAAGCCGCTGGATACTCTCAACGACTGGTGTGTGCGGAATATGATTTTGTGCATTCCCAAATGCAGTGTCATCAGCTTTCGTCGCACTAGGAACAGTATCCCTTTTGATTACAATATTTCTGGAAATCAACTACAACGTGTTGACTGGGATTCATGTTTATCCAGCAAATTTCGCGATCCTTTGTGTTTTAAAGCTGTTCATTAGTGCGTTCGATGCTAGAATTTGGCAATGTCGTTTGGAATCCTTACCATGCTGTTTGGATCAATAGGATCGAAGGCGTTCAGAGTCGGTTTGTCAGGTACGCACTATGTTTCTTGACATGGAGTGATCCGCAAAACCTGCCGCCGTACGAAGACCGCTATCGTTTGTTAGGCTTGTACACCCTTGCTGAAAGGAGAATGACATCGCATGCAATCTTTGTGGCCAATATACTGCTGGATGAATACGATGTTCCTAACCTACTAGCACAAATGCACTTCTATGCGCCATCTCGTACTCTTCGCCAAAGAGTTATGCTTGTTCCTGAAATGAGACCAACTGATTATGCCGCCAACAGTCCTGTCAACGCAATGGTTCGCACGTTTAACGAGTTCTCCAAATTAATTGATTTTAATCTCACCGCATCAGGATTTCGAAGACGAATTCAATCACACTAGTTTTAGGAAATTTCATTAAGACATTAAATTTTAGAAGAATTTTTTTTACAAATGCGAATTCAAATACAAATATAACAATAATGTATAAATACATTCACGTATCAATTGAACACCTGTAATGCTTTCACACTTCCTCCAATAAATTTTTAGTTGTATTTTTCATGTAAAGAAGGACAATGTTTATCATACCCGGTGTGCAAATATGTTTTTTTATACATTTGTTTATCCGATCTATCAAAAAGAGTGGAAATCAGATAATAGGGACAAGCAGGAACTATAGACACCTTATGGGAATGTTTATTTTGTGCGAATTTCCCGGTGTTATAACTAACTCAGTATCGTCTGTACGCATGGGCACATTGGGGCTGGGCCAGTAGCACCGGGATTTAGGAGCCCCGCACTAAGGATGGATATAAAATCATGCTAATGCCTGTGTTCGAAAAAGGTACGCTCGATTATTATCCCAGCCTCTTATTTTTTTATTTATTTACTGGTCTTCGAGTTACTCGTACAGACAGTTCCTTAATTAATATTAATTCTATGTTTAAAGGTAGTCTTAGTTATGCTAAAACCATATTCGTCAGCTAAATTATTAAAATTACGACAGCATACATTGAACGGATTGTTTTGAGAAAAAAGAGTACGATACATCGGTAACCGAAAGAAATCAGTTTGTCTGGTATCGATGAGTCGGTAGCATAGTAGTTCGGAATAACACCATTGATTCATATTCCGTGTGATCAAAACGTTCAAAGTGCATCAGATAACGAAGCGAAAGGATACTAGCGGCAGCAAATGGCACTTAGCAAAGACAAGAATGAAAACAACAAAAAAGGAGAAACCATGCTGTTTTTGTCATCAAGAAATGTTTGTATGTGCATTCTTTGATTATAGAGAAATCTTGTTAATTTGAAATAAATTGCTACAAATTATAGAATGTAGTTTATGTATATTAAATTGAAAGTCCCCAGGTTACAGTCCAATGATGAACGCTAAACGGGAATGTGAGCCACTTCTCCAAGGAAAGAAGCCCTGATTTTTTCATCCAAGAAAACTTCAATGTCCTCGATTGGGATATTTAATCACATCAGGAATGTAGTCCTGCTCAGCAATTCTCTTATTTTTTGAAAACTTCAAGAAGTGTGACAATTCCTCAATTGATCTGTAATACCATACGCAAAATAGTTTTTTTTCCGTTTCTCTCATATTTCTAATTTTCAACACAGATCATTTTATGTTTTCATAAACTGACAATGTATTTGTATGATAAGTGGGAATGCTGAGATGAGGTTTTAGTGGGGACTACAACATAACATCGTATTATATATTTTACAACAATTCTTCTTAACCCAGCCTAATTTGGGCAGCTGACGGTTATAACATAAGAAACTTCGCACTTAGTTTGTGAAAACCACCTTGATAAGATCATGGAGTACGAAAGTCTAAACAGCGACGGTCAATCAACCCTACTTTATCATTCCCCTTGGCCAAGGCACTCTTCATCCTCAAACAACGTTATGCAACTATGAAGGTCAGATTACTCCATGTTAAGTTTTTCAGATTACTACTACTTTATGCATGTGCTATTAAGAGCAATGCCACTCAATATCTTTCATTTCTAGCTTTCAAATATGACATCTTGCAATTGCCATTACAATATGTCTCTGTTTGATAATCTTGGATTGAAACACGAATCTTCTCTGTGGTATGATGCTTTATCATTTTAATCGCAACTTGCACTACCCTAGGGTACCCAGGATATTGATTTTTTTTGAGTATCTTGCGCTCGACAGAGTCGCTTGCCAATAAATTATTGGATCAAAGTCATCTTGCGTGTATAATGTTAGGTGGTGGCGGAATATTTAACCATGTTTTTCTTTATATCATTTGAAGATTTTTTCCCAAAAACACGTACTTCTTGGCCTACTTGGCTCAAAATTGGATGATTCTTGGAATGAAATTGATAGTCATTTATTAGACATCTATTTACACCTGTCCAATGATAGGGGCCCCTTAGTTCAATAGTGCCCGGGGACCCAGAGTGGTCTTAAGGCTCAAGAAACCTTTTTTAAGCATGTGTAAGAATTGAACGCTTGGTAGTATGCGTAGGAAAAATTATGTTCAGCTTTGCCATAAATTTATTCATATAGAACCTTTTCAAAACACTAAAAGAAGAATATCAGTCGATTTATTAGATTATCACGATTCAAATTATGCAAAATAGTTGTTGGAGAAACAATTAACTAAGCGGTGCTGGTGCTTTTGAAACAGTGGCTGGGGTTTTTTCATTACGCAGTTGTGTGGCGTGCCCCAGCACAGTGTGGTAGTGTGACAAAAAATCACAGCAACTTTTTCAAAAGCACCATTCCGCCTGGTTAATTGTTTTTCCACTAACTATTTTGAATAATTTGAATCGTCATAATCTAATGAATCGACTGATATTCTTCTTTTAGAGTTTGGAAATGTTCTATATGGATAATTCGGTGGCAAAGCTGAACACAATTTCTCCTACGCATACTACCAAGCGTACCAATTCTTACACATGCTCAAAAAAGGTTTCTTGAACCTTAAGACAACCCTGAACTCACTCGTTTGTATGCGTGTGCTGGGAGTTAATCATGATTCAATAAAAATACTAGGTGGTGTGCGCATTTCGACCATAGCCGACAAACATCTACTCATAAAAACACCTCTTTATACTACGTTCACACTACGAGTTAAAACGTGTTTTAACGCTATCTTGATGACATTTTTCTTGTTGCTAATTATTATAACATGTTTTAACTCTGTAGTGTGAACATGGTATTACACCTTACACAATAACGACACATAACTAGGGGAGCCCGGGGCTAGTTAGCGGTTTGGGTAAGTTGGCGGAATCCCTTTTTCTCCGTTTCTATTAGAGATATAGCGTTGCCTCTCGTTGTGTGCTTCAAGTTATGTGAAACTCATTATCCAATGTGTTTTTGTTGCAAAATATTTTGTTTTGTAGAAGATGTGGGTGATATTGTGTTTTCGAGCATACAAAGTTGATTTTCTAAATTTTGAACACTCTGTGTTATTTGGGGCGATTTTCCAATATTGCGTGAAAAGAGCTTTCGGTATCCGTACAGATACTATATCTATCCACGAACAAACGTTATTTTTTAAATAGTTTTTTTAAATATGCGGGTTGCGTAAGTTGGCGGTGACGCACGCGAGATAAGTTGGCGGTACTGTTTACAGTGCAAAAATAGTCATCAAAAACGTTTATTTCTAGAATTCACTCCAAAGTAAGAAAATCTTCTTCTTGTGTATCTCGTCAATGCAGTGGACATTTACTTCGGACAAATTGGCTTTCGAATATGGAGTACGAGTCGAAGTCAAAATGCCGGGGTATTAAGACTGTTATGGCCTGTGTTAAGCCAAAGAGGACTATGCGCCATTTGGGAGTATTTGCCTAAAAATCGCTAACGCATCCAATGAAGCACTAGAAACACCTACATCAATTTATTTCTGAGAACTCAAATGGTAATCGAAAACAAATGAGTATCCTTAAACTCTCTATGACAGTTGTAAATTATCGAAAAATGAATTTTGCCATTAAAAATACCAGGAAAAATTATGGCACTCAGTTCGGTTTGGCTTAACGCAATATAATAGCAAATGTCTATAAACATACAGTTATTTGAAAAAGACATTCAGCGCGTTCTAAAAGGACTCCTGAAGTAATTGAATTTCCATATGATTTCTTATTTTCTTGCATATTTGGCGGGTTTTCCGTGTCACATATTTTTGTCTATAAAAACAAAGACAATGCAACAAACACTTCGACAAAATTCAGGGATGTTGTCAACAGTCTACCCTTTTATGGAACGTGTTCTATTTTGCAAGATCTTTTGAAATCAAGGCGGTGAAATATGAAAAAATGAAAACACCGCCAACTAGCCTCGGTCTCCCGTACTGTCATTCTGTCTTATATTCTCTGTTCGTTCAGATACGCTAATTTATCTTATCTGGACATTGACTTTGAAGAAAAAAATCTTCATCCACGGAGCATATCAATGAATGTGCAGAAAATTCACAAAACATTATCATAAATTAAAGCATTGGTACTACATATCATTGCGGAGTTTCATCTTTTGTTTCACTACATTTGTGATCTACATATCATGCGTAAATGTAAATGTATTTTCATACTAAAAAGTTTTTATAAATAAATCGAAGAGTTTAGAAAATCCGACATGAAACAAAAACTCTCAAAGAAAAAGAAGGTTTTGAAATGTCTGTACTCTCAAAGCTTTTAGCGCTGCTGGAGATAAGAAAAAACATACGAATAAACCGCATAACTTCAAAAAATTGTATATTGATTCATCCATATGCGAATCTTCTCAAACGAACCCAGAAAAACTACCAGGACAACTAAACGTTACATGCGTTCATTCACAATCCGCCAACAATTCAGGGTTGATTTGATGATGATTGTAATACGGCGCCAGGTCGGTTGTACTCGGAGTGATTTATTCCGTTGGAATAATACAAAATAGGTGAAAGGTTTCTTTAGCAGCAATCGAACATATTAAAATCGTTATTCCACACAATGGACTGAAACGAGACGCTAAGCCGTACGGTGCGCGTGATGGCATTCTCCCTCCTTCATTTGAGTGTAACTAAAATTCTTTATTAGCTACTTATGCCTTCATTCATTCACGTTGCGTGTCGTTTGAAATAATGGCAAGGTAAACGACCGTCTATAAACAACGAGTCATCAGCTTTGGAAACATTCACTCAATCATTCGCAAACGTTCTGGAACGGGAAAAAATTGGTTGGACTTATTTTCCGAATCTACCCGAAAAATCTAACTACTCTTGGGGTGGTTTTCCTGTTCCCATCGTATACTCGCCGTGTGAAGAGAAAATTAGTTTATACTTATCATGCCATCAGGTGACAGGCTCAATTGTGTTGTTAAATACATTCTCGTTAGAATGTTCGTGCCAAGTCAGAGTGGCGCGGAAAGGATTCTCGCACTTGGTAAAATGTTTGTTTTTCGCAAAAATGGCATGCTTCTATTTGCATGACATGCTTCCAACTTGTAAACTATCAAAGGTTTCACTGGTGTTATATCTAGTGTCGATATAAATATTTAGTGCATAGAATAGATTCGCCCAGTCGTGTTTGGCCCGCACAGTGTGGTCACTGTGGGCAAATATTGGTCACACCACTAATAATAGTGATTGGTGTAGTAAACAATGGTGGTGGCAAATTAAATCTTCTAAAAATCATTAACCTGCGCTTGTTTTCGCGGAGGCAATGGATATCGAGTATGACAGATTACAAACAATTGTACTCATATAATGGCGACGAATTTGTTATTGACTCTTGGAAACGAAGTAAATGTGTAACCAATTGAAAAGGCCATAAATTCCGTTTGTAAAATTATTTTCATTTACTTTCAAGAGCAGAATGTGTGAAAATAATATTATTCAGGAATAATTCATTTTTGCTCGATATGACAACCTTTTACCTTGACTATGGCCTTGAGACGATCAAAAAACGTATCGCATGCTTCCCCAATGTGACATTCCGGTATTTTGGCCCCTTCAAGGACAATAGCTTTCTTCGGCATCTCGAGGCTGGTGTATTATTTACTTCGGACCTTGCTCTCCAAAATCGCAAAGAGAGAAAAATCCATTGGATTCGCATCTTGCGGATTTGAGCGCCATTGTATGGTCAAAATGAAGTTCGAAACGTTGATTTTTAGCCATTCCTGGCCCACTCATGCTTTGCGAGACGGTACCAAGTCTTATTGAAATGTCCATGGTTTGCGATCGTAATGTTTGTCATCCCACGGCTTCAAAGCAGCCACCAGAACACTTTTTTCTTGTCCCATTTCTTTTAACGCCAGGCTCAATGTAAATGATTCGAGAGCGCCTATCATCGGTTACAGCGATCCAAACCGTTATTTGTGACGGGTGCTGCCTCCTGATTGCCAACCGACGACTCAAATTCTCATATGAATGGTGGGTCAAGTACACGCTATTGTTTTAAGAGTTTACGAATTACTCAATTTGAAAAAAAAATCGTCAGAAAACACAATGTTCGGAATTTTACCGCTTTTGGTCAAGCGAAGCAATTCCTTTTTTTGATTTCCATCGCAGATCCCTTTTTATACGTTCACTTTTGACAAAATGATTTTGTGCGCTTGTTAACAATACTCCGCACTGTTATTCAGCCAATTTATAAACCGCTGATGCCAGTACGACAGCCGCGAGGATGGTCTGAGTTGGTTACACTTCGAGTGCCGAACCCTGTATATAGTTATTTATAGATGCAAAATGTTAACGGAAAGACACTTGTTGAGTTGAAATTGTAGGGGAGTTTTGTACATTTTTTTAGATTTTATACATACACAGTAGAGAACAAGGAGCTTTTATTCTCAGGTGATCCTCAAAAACGCCGATCAGCCTTGCGGGGTCAGAAACGACAGATAACAACAATGTTGACTAGTTATCATGATATAAATATATTCATCTCCATACATATTTGCTTGGACTTCACTTTGTAAACAAAGTTGTACGCTGCTATTTTTGTTGCACGCTTACCTTACTCCACATCCACCTAGTTACTGCCAAAGATGAATCACCTTAGAACTCAAAACACCTTTGTAGAGATGGTCAGGCTCGGGTTTTTGGACCCGAAATCCGAATCCGACCCGAACCCGACAAAACTGGTACACGCTGCCGTTGTCTTTGTTGCTTCATTTGAAACACGTTTAGAACTCTTATTTGAATATGTGAAGAGTGTTGAACACATACACTCAGGTTCGATAGATTAAGGAACATAATTCCAAGTCAAGTAAAGAACTAAGGACGCGCTCTGGAGTGGTTCAGTTCTAGATGCATAATCTTGACAGTTTCTCTAATATAAAATTGAAAATTTTAAAACTTGAACTTACTCTTCCTAGTAGCAGTTTGAACAGTTTGGCTATCCGATTTCGCCAAGAAGATTTATCCGAATTTCACCCCAGCACAGAAGACTTATCGTGTCGCGTCTCCACCGATACCGTGAATGAAGCACCTTTTTGTTAGTGGAGCTCTCACTTGCTCACTTATCATATAGCAATAAAGCCCCAGGACCAGACGGAATCAAATTAAACTTGTTAGCATTGTTTCTCATGACTGGAGGCAAGTGAGTGTCATCGGCATCCAAAAAAACAGTGCGTATCGACCAATTGCAATGCGGTCCTGTATCCGGAAGATGTTCGAGAATATGATGCTATTCCGCCTCGACAATTGGTTCGTCAATGACATCGATGAATGTCTTGACAATACCTGCACGTCAAGGTAACTTGCAAACGACGGAGTGGTTTCTGTTACGGGACCCAAAGCTGTCGACCTACAAGCACCTTTGCAGAATACGTTGGACCATTTGTCTACTTGAGCTAGTAAGCTGAGCATCGAATTTTCTACGGAGAACACTGAGCTAGTCGTGTTCCCCGGATTGGGGATTTAAAACTTGGAGAAGCTTGTCTAGCTCAATTCTCAAACGCGTTCATGTTCCTGTACTATGACTACATGGCGTAGAACTTTAATCCTTCCCCTTGTAATCCCAACCATGATCATTTTTAGATACTTCTGAATCTGCTATTTTCGTCGACACATCCATGCATGAGATTCGTTAAAGACTGGTCCACATACGCCCGCAAGTGGTCCCTAACATTTTTTACAATAAATTCCAAAAGGATGACTGCTGCAAGATGTTTTATACTGACGGATCGAACCTCGAAGGGTCCACTAGTTTTGGTATTTTCAATCAAAAGTTCACCGCATTCTGCAAACTCAGTGAACCTGCTCAAGTTTATAGCGTAAAACTCGCTGCTATTCAGTATAGCGGTGAAGTCATTGACAAATTACCCGCAGACCATTACTTCATCTCAGTTCCATTGACGCTATTCGCTCGATGAAAGATGGAAAGCAATCCTCGATTTTTTGGGGAAAATACGGGAGCTACTGAGGGACTTAGCTAGCAAATCTTTCCAGATAACCTTGGCTTGGGTCCCTTCTCATTGCTCTATTCCGGGCTAAGAAGAGTACTCTAGAAGGTGACATTTATGTAAGAACAATTTGCTCCAACGAATTTTTCAGTATTACCAGAGAAGAGAAGTACCACTTCGAACAAAAAAATCACGAAAGTTCTCACAAAAGCGAATCGGATTTGTTGCTGGTTTTCTTCCGTTGATTTGCGAGTGCACCCGTATGACGTTTCAACTAGTATAACTTTTGAGACTGGCTCGTATAAATCGTTGCAGGCGGTAAGGTCGAGCTTCGCTAAAGCGTACAGTAAATTATAGCAAATGTATTGTTGCATTTCGTATCAAAGATTTTACTTTTCCGATTGATATTATGCTTATTGCTGTATGTAATCATTGAACGCTCGTTTTCTAAAACGACATTATGTGTTATTTTCGCGGGGCGTCCGGAGAATCATTCAGTTTCAACGGAATGTTCTCTGATTACCTGGTCCGACGGAAATGCTTTTATTAATTTTGCACATTGAAGAGTAACTCGTGAGGAACCTTTACTAAGCAGCACATGATTGCAGAGCCCTTTTTCCTAAATAATGGAACGTGATCATGGGTGATGGATTTTTCCATTTGTCATAAATATTACTTGTAATAATTAAACTGAAGAAGTAAACTTTTTCCCAGAATTCAAATCCAATGCAGTGAAAACTAATGTGAGTACTTAAGGTCACAAGAGCACTTAGCACATATTAGGTAATCCAATGGAAGATTTTGTCGTGATAATTCAATTTTGTATGAAACATATTTGTAATTTTTCGAACCAAAAAATAAAAAAAGTTCGATAAAATGTCAGCTGCATCGGAAATAATCGAAAACAGCATATGGCTTAAGGACCCAATTAACGTATACAATCTCGCCATCGTCGGTCTTAACAGCATTTGAGCATTTCTCTAACAGTCTAACTATTTTTAAATTTACTTTAGAAAAATTCTTGAACTTGGCTGCTGAGTAATTGATTAATAATTGTTTCTCGGTACGTAGATCTGGAAGTGTGTAGCAGCGATGCCACAGGTACAAATTTATCTAGAAAGGTACAGATTTTTCGAGTATTTTTGGTACAGATTCTGTATGATACGGATAACATATTTTTGTAAAAAAGTACAGTTTGGTACAGATTTTTACATGACATGTAAAATAATTCAACACTGCGATGCATACCAGTAAAACAGGTTATAAATGTTGAGTTAGACCGCTTACAGAGTGGCGGCGAGAAACTGTGTAGGGGTTGGTACTGACAGTACGATGCGAGATACGAGAAACCTGCTTGCATCATATCAAATGGAACCTGTCAGAGTAACAGCAGTAGCCGGTGCAGATCCGCTCGGCTTTCACTCTGACATCATCCCTTTGGCTGGCAGCAAGCAGGTTTCTCGCATTCTAATGCCAGCTCTAGCCCCAGCTTAGCTTCTCGTCGCCACTCTATAAGCACCTATAGGCTTCATTTAATTTGCTCAAGAGGGTGAATGTTTTGACGTTTCTTTGAAAAATGAGTGAAACCTACATAAGCTGGCTTCCTGGCTCGACTAGTTGCCAAAAATGACAGCGAACGCGTTTTAAACAACGTTCACATCGCTACGAGCCAATGTTGTCAACTCGACCTGAAACTTATCGAATGCAAACAAACTTCATTTTGATGTTCTTAACTGATACTCAGGTGATACAAGCGTTTGGATTTTGTGGAGAAGAAGCGATGCAAAAGAAAACGTGATTTCTCATATATTGTTATTAATAACTTATTTTGAATCCAGCTTTTAAAGTGTTGCACAGATCATGTGAACAGACCTTGAACATTTGAAACGCAGATAGCGCTACTGGCATTTGGTGACAGCTGCAGGCAACAAACAGTTTTCACGGGGCTGGATTTGCTTAATCCAGGTTTGTCACATCTCGCATCCAAATGTCAGTACAAGCCAAAGCCAGGGTTGCCACATTCACAAATTTTTCTTTAACGTCACAGATTTATTTAACAATTAGGCAATTCATGAGACGTGTTGGATCAGCTGATTATTTATTGATTGTTTCTTCTGAGGTTAGTCCGTACTGCTGGGCACAATGTCCGACAAAACCGTTGATTCGATCCAACATCAAACGAATCGGCACAAATGAAAAATGTTTGTCGGGGGGGTTTTCTGTTCGCAGGAGTAAAGTAAAACAAACTTGTTGACAAAACCCACCACTGCGTTGTCAAACAAACGTCTTATAGAGTGCCTAATTTTTGGTCACAGCTTCTTTTTTTCAGAAGACAGATTTTTAACATTTTCATGAAAATTTCACCGATTTCCACAGATTTTTGGAAATATTTCAATTTCTCATAGATTTTTCGGAAATTTTACACAGATCTTCCTTCAGATTTTTAAAAGATTTTCTAGGCTGAAACCCAGCTTCCAATGTGGCCCTGGCCGCAGCCCAGCTTATGTCGAAAACAAAATGACAACGAGAATTCGAACTGGAGCTGATTTTGACATTACCCAGGCAAACACTCCGGAATTTCGACTGGTTTCTGGTGAAATTTTATCGCAAATGAAACAACTGATTCCGAGTCGAAATTTTTGGTTTTTCTCAGCCAAATATCAATATCAGCACCAACTCAGTGTATCACTATCTCGAATGAAAAATAATTATATAAAATGATTCTGTTTGTCATTGTGTTGGTACAGAATACGAAGAATATTCAACTCCCAGTACAGATTTAATTGTGGCAACACTAATGAGTAGTCAGAACGATTGTGAAGTTTTCGAGCCCATCATGGTTTAAATTGAAATGCGACGATAAATCCTTGAAAAGGTACTCATGAGCATTTATGCAAAGCAGCCTTTAATATTAAAGATTGAAAATAACTATAAACTAATTTCCCCCACTTTTATAAGGACCAAAAACATATCGAATCCTGGAAAAGGAAAATGGCTGTCTAACAAAATGCTGTTTGTGTTTAAATTTAATGTTCTTGCGTGATGGTTCTCAAAAGAAAAGACACACAATAACCATCGGGAAGATATCCATTGAAAGTCGCTCTTGGTCAGCGCGCTAAGAATCAATTGTGCAGTCAAAAGTTTCGATATTTAAACGTGAATGTATGCTTACATACTTCAACATTAAAATTTTCGTTTTTCGATGGAAAAGGATAGGTTAATATATAAAGTAAAATATCCGTCTGTAACCCAAAAACGCAGTCAATGTTTGAAAGATGGGTTAATTATTGCATGATATTTTTTAGTTGGAAAAACATATTCTGACCACTTGTCGGATTATCGGGGATGAAGTTGCTAGATATTTTAACAGTGTATTTTGCAGGGCTTCGACACCACGCGCCGCTAGTGATTTTAAAAAGAATTGTGAGAAGTTTTGATTTCGAGTGACCCTTCTCTTCTCTGGTATTACTCATCAGAGAACTCTCGAAAGTTGGCAAATTTTATGGAACAATGAGGAACTTGGCTATATTCGATAGTCCCTAAAGTTCAAGGGGATGGATGTGGGTCGTTACTTGTGATGTTCCGATTCATTGCAAACCATTACACGCTGGATGCACACCTTCGGCGTATTGGGCTCGTGGATAGTGGTGTCTGCGCTTGTGGCGTCGGCTGTTACGACATCGAACACATTGCCTGGGCGTGCACCGTGTATAGTTCCGCTAGGTCCCAGCTAATGTATACTCTTCGGGACCGAGGAAGACCACCCAACGTTCCGGTTCGAGATGTTATGCTAAGCGATCTCCCTTATATGTCTCGCATCTATTTCTTCCTAAAATCAATCAATATAAGATTTTAGCCCTCTCTGTTTTTATCATTATAAGAAGTCCCCTTTACTGCTTTTGTGGCGCCAATTCGCACGAGAGCGATGCCACGTGATCGTCTTCACTTATCAATCTGCTTACATAAACCAAAATTGGAGCCGAAAATGACCCGATCTGGACGAGGACCACCCGATGTCCCACTACGTGCCGACTTGGCAATCCAAGGCTGTCATTATTGCTAACGATTTGCCACAAACTGCAAGCTTGATGTTCTTCTCTTTTCTGTCAGCGTTGTCCTCTCCTCCTGTATTTGATATTGCTGTTGCTCCGATGTTGAAATCAACCCGCCTCTCCTTGAAAATGTCTTTCTGAAGCAGGTCTTATCATAAAAAAAACTGAATTTGAATCTGTCTCCCTTTCTGTAAATTAAAATTTCTCAATACAAAAGCCAAAGTGTATATATAGCAATTTTATTCAATTGCTCACCTTCTAGTCCTAATAATTGATCCCCCATGTACTTTGAACTGTATTCCTAGTTTAAGGTAGTCTAAAATTGTCACTCATTTTCAGACTACTCTTTTAAACGTAGTTTTAAAAACCACTTATTGTAATCGTCTATTTGTAAGTATTCTGAAAAGTTAAATGTAAAAATTGGCACCTTCAAGCTGTAATGGTACCGTGGCTTCTCAAATAAACGGACTGAATAAAAAAATACACCAAACTTTTGCAGGTTTATTAAAGGATTACACAATTTGGTGAACCTTCTCTTATTTGTTCGTTTGTGTGGTAGTTTACGTTAAAAAAGTATCCCAAATTAATAGGTATACTTAAGGGGGTGGACGAGGAGGAGACAAAAAAGTAGCTTGTTTTCGTGAGAAAGAGAAAAAAGTTTTGAGTGTTTGAAAATTTATGAATATTTGTACACACATTTGAAAATCTAAAAAGAAAATACTTCATAAAATGGCGGAGTTAACTGTTTCGTTACTATAATGTTCTGGTTGCAGTTGAAATTCGAAATATTGAACCTGCGCCTTTCGCTTTTTTCCTAATTTGCAAAGTAGGCAACTAATGCGCATCTTGTGTACATGTTAGGGAATCAAGTTGCGCATCATCTACACCAGTTGCGCATTAGTTACGTACGCTGAAAATAGGAGAAAATCCGAAAGACGCAAGTTCACTATTTCGATTTTCAACTGCAACTAGAATACCTAATTGGCAGGAAAAGTACCTCTCGTAATTCTGGATGAAATCTTTGTTGTTTCATTGAAACAACGAAGATTTCCGCTTTACATAAGTATATCTTTTTTTGTTTTTTTTGTAACTTCCACTGGTTTTTAGAAATTTCGTAGGTATGCATTTTTGATTTTAACGTACCACAGAAACGGTTTTCTGGTAATATTGTTTGTTAGAATCTTAAAAAAGCTTTAAGAAGATTGTTGTGAAATATTCTTCGATTTCTCTATTGATATAAGCAAAAACAAACTCGATTTTTTCGATCTCGTATACCAGGTCACCACCTTAAGGGTGTCGATTAAGTCGATCTCGAAATAATTGCGTTGATGTAGCGTGTTATCAAGAGCTGCAATTTCAGATCTAATTCTCAGATTGCCATGAAAATTTGAATAAACTCCATTAAAAATATATACTTCAAAGATGCGCAATATTTCTTTCGATGTTTTGGCCCAGCACGATATATTTGGCCGTTTAAGGGTATTTTTTTCGATACATAAAGCATTGCATTGCATAATGAACTTAAATATTTTATTCACCAACGATTAGTAATAAGTCGATTGTCCGCCTTTTTTAAATGGCATTTTTTCGCTTTACCCTTTAATTTGATGCGATTTTCGTCTATCACTAGTACCCGTTATCAACCAAGATACCCAATATGACCAAAAGTTTCCAATATGTGCGCTAGTAAAACCATAGCCAAAAAAGCCAAAATAATCTTATTTGCTGTGGAAAATGTTTTGTCTTCCATGCCGGTGAAACGTGTAAAATTTCATCGGAATCAAAGATGGCCGGTCACGATTCCAAATATTTTCGGACGGACCTTTGTGCAACTCCTCGCATGCCAATTTGATCGATATAATATCCGAAGAGGGAGTTCTAAAAGTTATAAGAAATGTTTTATCATACTATTAGGAGGATTTAAAAATTCTTTAGTTCGGTTTCAAAAAAACTGAAACCCGGCCATCTCCGGTATCAATCAATCAAGATACCCACACAGAAAAAAATATTTTGTAATTTTAAATTTATTTTCATGCACATATTTGGAGCATGAATATAAATGTAAAATTAAGTTGCACCACAAATACACACGACTTGTCGTGCTTTCTTCAACGAATTTTATTATAATTTTACACGTGGATTGAAAATTACAGCTTCTTTAAACGGAAAACCAATGCACTTCAATGTATTTTTACTCGAATACTGCTGTAAAATGAATGACATGTAATATTACACGAACGAAAGTGTAAAATTGTATGCTGTTTGATGCTCCAATTGCTTTTAACGTAATTTTCAATCAAATTTTTGATTCAATCTTTGTATGTTTACACTCGTATTCATTTACTTGTCGTTTAAATTTCATTATTTTTTGGTGTGCAATATGATCAAAAGCTTCCGAAGATGTGCGCTAGTGAAACCATACTAATCATTTGCAAATTTTCTCAATGACTTTCGAAACCACTAACTTGTAGTGTAAATAACGAGGGTATCCATCCTTTCGTTAATCTTTTCAAATTGAAATTATCTCAATCGATCAGGCTGCATTAGAATAAAAGAGGATATCGTAGGAATCATTTATCGAAAATTATGAAAAAGGTGTTTATAATATAACTTTGAAGAATTTGATATGTGTGTTGATAGATATACTCCTACAATTCTTTATTTCTGTGCCTTGAGTTGCCGACACCTTGTCACACTGTGCCATTGTAGTGTAGTTTAATCAGCAATCGAAAGCGTGCCTAACATGAAAGCTAACCGAATACCTGAAACATGTTTACGAGCGAAGAGATCTATAAATTTTATTTTCCTATATTTCTGCTACCGTTTCTTTCCAGCATGCCAATCCAAGCGTTGAGGCATGCGATTGATAAAATTATACCGATTCCGTTCTGTGCGGTTGAAGTTCTACAACCAACACCCCGCTGATGGTCACGTTATATATGTATATACGGGGTGTTGAGTTATTGGTATCGTCAGACCAGCCCGCGCACAAGTAGTGGTGGGAAAATGAAACTTCATTCAACTCGAGCAACTTCGTTTGAACTTTTTTTTGTAAATACCAACCAACTAGTATGAATTGTAGAAGAAAAAACTGTCATTTTGCAACGAAACGTAGCTAGCCACAAAAAGCAGTGTAAAAATGGTGAAACTTTCAGCGTTCAGATGCTTGCCCTACACAATGTCATTTGCAGCTACAACCGCATGTTATTTCACTCCACGCTCCATGTTGCTAGTGGAATGTGGCGATGGCTGTAAACATAAGTGATAAATGAAATACTTTATCATCTATTCGTGGGTAATATTTTGGAGGTTTCGCTGGGAGTGCATGTGGTTTTTGGATGATTTGTTTGAGTTGTTTCAAGATTTGTGTAAGCACTGCTGGTTTTGTTTTAATCATGGATTCCAGATAGTTAATTGATGCCATTCTGGTTTCAGAGTTATATTTTAAAAAACTATCCCAATATATATATATATATATATATATATATATATATATATATATATATATATATATATATATATATATATATATATATATATATATATATATATATATATATATATATATATATATATATATATATATATATATATATATATATATATATATATATATATATATATATATATATATATATATATATATATATATATATATATATATATATATATATATATATATATATATATATATATATATATATATATACATGATCTTGTTGAATAGTGTTTCGAAGACATTATTTAATCCAAAAAAATGTTTTTTAAGTGTGGGTAATGGCTTGATCTCTATACCTTGCAATCCAACGTAATCCCCTCTCTTCTCAGATCGATGGTATTTTAATCACTACACATCCTCACGGTTAATGTACTCTCAATAATTGTAAGTAAAGCTATTCACTAACAAAAATTGGTAAACACATCTTCAAGATCCTATGGTCTTTAGGACAATAGAGTATGAATAATTGTCTAGGATTCAGACCAACTTCTAAATAAACAGGATAGTCTCACCGTGGAAATAAACATTAATTCATTAAAGTGTCATGAAACAGTAACAAATCATTACGTTGGCGTATTTCCTACAATAAAGAATACAAGCGGAGAAAGGTACATTACCCGTATTCATGTACATGGCAAATCAGCTTTTATGGCATACTTTGCGTCGAAAGCATTCGCTTGGAAAACGTGGAAAGAGAAAAAGTGAAAATCTCTCATCCTTATTTCCTGTCGTTTCCATTCATTTCCTATAAACATTTATATGATTTAATGCATCCCACTTTGCGTCACAGCCGTGGCGCTTGATGCCCTGCAGAACGAAAATTGATATGAAGGTGTATAGCGAGTGTGTATAGGATGGCAATGCTTACCGATGGTTGCTGTGTTGTATTTGTGTCAACCGAACCTGACAAGTTGGATTCGATTCAAGTTCGATACAGCAACGCTACCACATGTGAGGGCCAGGGGACCATTTTCATTACTCAGGCTTGTTTTGTTTGTATGCTGTATGGTTACGTACAATATAGATGGAAAACATTCGTTCAATCGAGTGCTGCCAACCTGAAGTATTAAATGGATTGACTACAAGTACATATTGTCTTTCAACCATTAGCACAGTATATTGGATTTAGACAAAACTCCTGAAAGTGACATCAGCCGCATCTCGAAAAACTTGACCCTCATCAACCGCAGATCATAGCTTTCTTAAATCGTCGGCAGTCATAGAAACCACCCAAGGTAAGAAGAATTGGTCCAAGCGCAGGAGTATTGAGTCTAATATGGCTTTCAACTAAATGGTTGAATACAATGTCGGCATCTTTATGTAGGTGAACCACCGTTAAATTGTTTTCGAAGGAATGGTTCATAATCAAACTAATTTCAAACTAAAGGTCCAACAACTAAACAGAAAAATTATACACTCAAGTTTTTTTTTACGCGGTTTTTTTTTGCGCGGTATTTTTTTACGCGGTTTTTTTTTACGCGGATTTTGAAATTTACGCGGTTTTCATTTACGCGGATTTTGAAATTTACGCGGTTTTCATTTACGCGGATTTTGAAATTTACGCGGTTTTCATTTACGCGGTTTTTGAAATTTACGCGGTTTTCATTTACGCGGATTTTGAAATTTACGCGGTATCCATCAATGAGGTTCCCTTTATTGCGGATTCTTAAATTTAAGTGGTCTTCATTTACGCGGATTTTGAAATTTACGCGGTTTTCATTTACGCGGATTTTGAAATTTACGCGGTTTTCATTTACGCGGATTTTGAAATTTACGCGGTTTTCATTTACGCGGATTTTGAAATTTACGCGGTTTTCATTTACGCGGATTTTGAAATTTACGCGGTTTTCATTTACGCGGTTTTCATTTACGCGGTCTGTATCCCCCGCGTAAAAAAAAACCTGAGTGTATTGTCTTTTGGATTCTTGTGATTAGTTTCCAAGTTATTGATATCTGTATATGTGTTCGTAAAGATTTAGAGTTCAGTTGATATTTTCGGTTCAAACATTTCCGTTTGATTTTTCTCCAGAGCCGTAGCAACCTAGAGGCAAGGGGGGGAGGGGCTTTACCCCACGACGTTTTTTCTGCCACACCACACATTTTTCCCATATATGAATTAGATACTAGGGAGGAAGGAAAGAAATTAAATAATAGTTGTAGTTTACACGGATTTTCGGTTTTTTCGGTCTATAATTAAGGAACGGCTGTTTTGTACTGCCTCACTCATAAAATCGTTTTAGTTTAGTTTTAGTTTCATTCATTAGTATCGGCCCGAAATTCTACCTCCGCTAAATGTCACAACATAACGCGGTGTGGCGCATG